>NC_083101.1:54835537-55139488 GCF_949774975.1 Lagenorhynchus albirostris | reverse complement strand
TGTTCAGCCCTAATTTCCCCTTCACCCTGATTTCTTTCTGTTTTTGTTTTACCTTATTGTCCATAATTTTGCAACCGTGTAAAATCGTTTCTAAAATGATATAGAGAGTTAATGAATATAGTTTGTAGACCTCACCTGGAATCCTAGAAAATGCCTTGAAAATGTGGGCTTTGGGTTAAGAGGTACTGAATGAGAAGGTCCATCGGTCCCCTGGGCACCATAACTCATAAATGGGAAGCCAGTGGTTAATTTTCAGGAAGGCAATAGCTGCTTTTTAGTCTCTCCTTATTTACCCACTGTTTTCTCCAATCTGTTTAAGTGTGCACAGTGATCTTTCAGTTTATTATTCTTTTTCTTCTACTCCACCATTTTAATCTTGTTTCAATCTCCTAATATAGGTCTTCCTATATTAACTTTTTTAAGTGTTAACTTTTAAAAATAATAGCTTTCATTGTTTTCCTATAACAAAAGTATCCCATTTATTTTATACAATTAGAAAATACAGATAAGAAAAAGGACAAAATAAAAATAACCTGTTATTCTTACTATCTAGAGATGAGCATGACTACTTTTTTGAATATATTCTTCTGTACACACACACACATACACATATTGTTTTAATTTTAGAAGATTAGGCCCATACTACAATAATATGATATTATTTCATATCATATTTTCACTTTGAATGTCATGAACATGTTCTCATGTCCTTAAGTATGCTTAAGCCAGGCAATTTTTCATGGCTTCATACCATGCCATTGTACAGAAGTACCATAATTTTTGGCAATTCATTTTTCTGTTGTTGGGTACTAAGCTGATATATTAGTCAGGGTCCAGTCTGGAAAACAAACCATACCTGTTACTTTAACAGAAAGATTTAATGTAAAAAAAAAAGAGGGCTAAACGAGGGTTGGAGGACTGAAAGGAAAAGGGGAACAGTGAAGTGATGGAGATAGTAACTACAGGAAGCAGCTTCCACCTCTAGCATTGGGGGACCAAAGGGAAGAGGTTGGATCATCAAGAACATAGAAATTGGAGGAAGAAACCCCATAGAAAGGGCACCCAGACATGTGGGGAGGGGCTGCTCTCCCGGGTGTTTCCTCATGATTTCAGAGGGGAGACTCTGATGAGCTGGGACTCAGATCTCTAAGGAAGGACACTGCTCATTGCTGCTGTCCCAGGAGCTTGGAGGAAGGATCCTGTGGGGCTAGACTCAAATCTCTGAGCAAGGGGCTCTCTGGCCACCTGGTGCTGTGAGGCTAGTTTTGGATTATGATAGGAAAAAACTATAAACTGGAGCCATTTGCTGCTGTCAAGGTGAAGAATGGTTGCTGGGGTGATGCTGACAAGAACAGAATGCAAAACTGGAAGTCCCCAGTCCTTTCCTCCTCCTCTAGTCTTACGGTCTCCCTCTAGCGCCCTCTAGTGGTGGAGCCTAACAAAACAGCTGGAAAAACCGAAGGGGGTTTGCAGAGTGCCAGGTCCAGTATCATAAAGCTGAGTGTAGAAAGGTGGGTTTGGAGCTGAAAGGAAAGTGCTTACTCACCAATATAGTTGGTTTCTAATTTTTGAAGTGTTCTAAGAATTTCTGTAGCTATACATATAGCCATAATTATTTCCTTATAATAAATTCCTTGAAGTGAAATTGCTGGACCCAAGTTTATGCCAAATTCTCTCTCTCTCTCTCTCTCTCTCTCTCTCTCTCTCTCTCTCACTATATTTCTACATCTGTCAATCATCTGTCTATGATGGGGTGGGGGTGGGGGTATCTGATACTTTCCAACTTTCTCATAATGCAAATAAATCTCACTGCTAATAGTTGAAATATACTAGTGATACTAACCTGACCTGAAGAAAAATTTTAAAATGCCCTTCCTTAAGTTCATGTTTTATAAATCTGAGATGTTCAGTCTTCTACCTTAGTTAAAGTTCAATTAAACACAGTTATATTCTGATTGAGTTTTCTTCTTTAAAAATATTGTTTCTTTTTTGGGTTTTCAGGAAGAAAGATGTGAGTCACGAAGGCCTTTATCCACATCAAATGGACCAAAATCCCCCTTAAGTAGTATAAAGATGAAACCAAGGGAGAGTAATCTCGACAGACTGCCCCAAGGCATGCAGTCCCGGCCGCCCTCTCCATATTTCACCAGGCGTTTCTTTCAGGACCAGCCAGCTCAACTGAATCTTGGAGATAGTTTCAAAATACCTGGAGAAAGCAAACCTCCATTTGTAGTAAGACATGTGAGCCTCAAATTATTTTTCACAGTCCTTTGGAATGGTGAGGGTGTGAATGAGGGTGGAATAAAGGAAGGTTGGACCATGAAAACGAATGGGTAAGTAAGTAAATAGAGGAAACTCCAATTGAATGACAGCTATGATTAAATTATGTTCACTTCCTAGAGTCATTGTCAGGAAAGATGTCTTATGCAGAAGACTTGCTTAGTAAATGTCTGCCATCCCTATTTTTAATTTCTGAAAATTATTAATAGAGAGTGTTATCTACATATGATAACCTGCCACTGTCCAGAAAAATCAATGAACTGTCAGTGGTAGAAGATGCATATCAAAGGCTGGCATATACTCTGTACCAATCTGAAACCAAAGCCTCATCTGTTTTAAGAAAACTGGTTTGAGTTTTCTTAGTGAGGTCGTTGCTTAATGGCCACACTTTTAAGAGCAGGAAACATATGTCTGCAGGAAGATGCAATGATGTGCCACAGTCAAAGCCCTTAATTAAAGTTATTTTAGATTTAGCCCTCAGGAAATAGTAGGCAAATTCAATCACACTTGTTCTCATAGTCTCAAGATTTTTTGACTACTATAAAAGTAAAGGAAAATGTAGAAGAGTTCAAGACAAAAATTGCCCACAGGTTCACCAGAATAATAAAATCATTGTTTAATTTGATACATTTTCTTTTGCCTTTTTTTGGTATTCATAATGCCTTATTTTTTCCCACAAAGTTGTAATTATACTGTATGTACCGATTTGTTTCTTGATATTTACAGTTAATATTACATTAAAAACACTTCCAGTATTAGTTCATATTTTTCATGAATACCATTCCACATTCTAGTTCATGACTTATTCTTCAGAATGTTAACTATTGATATTATTGTCAAGTTGATAATTTGACTTAATGATAATGTTTGTGCATTAGACACAAGAAATGAAGCATGGTAAATCTCAAAGGCAAGGTGCTTTTGAGATGACTGGATATAGAGTTGATTTGTAGGTAGAACAGAGACGTTGTTTGGCTAGAAAGTACAGGATAGCTGTTTTCTTCATGGTGACCTGGGTAAAAATGTCTGGCAAAATCCAGCAATCACTCTTTAAACGTGGCTTCATACAAATATTGCTGAATTTTTACTGAGTCTGATTTATATCATTTGACATAAATTTTTATAAAATACAACTTTAGTGTATGCCATTATGGGCTAAATAAGCTTAAAATCTTGGAAGGTTTCTTAGGGAATTAAAACTTGCTTGATACTTTTATTTAACAAATTCTTATACAGTCTTTACTAATGTGCCAAGCTCTTTCCTAAGTGCTCTTTTATTTAGCCAGATTTCCTGATATCTGAAGTTTAAGTAGCAGCATTAAAATGTAGAGGACCTGATGTTGTCAAGATTGTAAATTCTAATCAAAGTATTTCTTGAAGTAGATTGAAGAGTAATATTATAACATGCTTTCTTGAAATTTAAAAAAAAAAAACAGAAATAAACAATGTTACAAAGAAACTCCAGCAACTCTATGTCGTACATATTCTGGAAGAGTCTCTATTTCAAGTATTTTGGCATGTTGTCCAGTGTAGGAAAATACGGTTACCTTAAGTAAAATAATACAGTCACCACTATTCTTTTTTTTCAAGAATATAGACACTCAGACTGGAAGGGGATGTGGAAGGCTGAAATGTCGCCTTGTGAAAATCCCTTGTCTTCAGGGAGGACCACACCTAGGCCAGTACTGCTCAGACTGTTTAGGAACATGAAACTCTGTCTGGTTCTAAAAGAATGTGAAGTAAATGTCACTTGCTGTTTTCTGGGCTGGAGCCTTACCAGTGGTTAGAATATGAGTTGTGCCTAGTGCTAGGCCATGTCTTCGTGTTCTAACCTCAGTGAAGGTAGGGACAGACAGGTTTCCCTATTGGGTATAACATTTTATATACTTGGAGACTGTGATTTAATCTGTTCCCAACCTCTTTTCTCACCTGCATGACTGTGACTGAGGGGGAGAAAGGCATTACAGGTAATGAGGAGAGGGTAATACAAGCTACAGTGGGTTCAAGTCTCATTCCTTTCCTTTCCTTTCAGGTGGACAGTGCAAAGCCCTTTGGTGAGAACAGTTCAGAGCATCATTCCCAGAAGTCTAGAAGAAAATCTGACTTTTCAAACTTTCCATTTCCAGTGAGAAGAGGTACTTGAGTTTCTTGTTATTCCTATACAGTTTCCCCATGGGAACGAATGCATTCTACCTACCTCTAAGTCTTCTTCATTCTGAGGAATCACATGTTTCTTTGGAAATTCAGGGCCTAATTCTCAGGTGCCCTCCCGCTGTGGAGTTTCCAGGGAGGGAGTTCCCATGAGCAGAGTCAGCTGAGAAGCTGTTTCAGAGTTCCCCTAGCTGTTGAAGGAGACTGCTCTGAGTAGTGTGACCACTGAGCGTGCTCTAGCTGTGGTTGTTCCCTGGCTGGGCTGGAAAAGCAGGGAGCACCTTGTCCTGGTGGAATCTTCTTGCTAAGGCACCACTGATAGCTAACATACAGGACTCTCCATTTCTCTGGATAGGAAGCAGCAGGGGATTGTCGGAGATCAGGAGATGCAACACTTACTTTACAAGATTCCATGTCAGCAAAGGAGGAGAGGCAATTTGTCTGAAGCAGTGAGGTTAAGGCAGGGGATCTCAAATGTTTAGATTTCAGTACCCTTTTGCATTAAGTATTATTGAAGACCCCAATGAACTTTGTGTATGCAGATGATATCTATCAATATTCAGTGTTAGAAATTAAAACTGAGAAATTTGTAAAATACAAGAATATACAAGCACACATTCCATTAACCATCAGAGTGGTGACATCATGACATATCATGTAGCTTTTGGAAAACTCCATTATACAGTTGTGAGAGAAAGAGAGTGAAAAAGAGATTAATATTAATAGGAGAACAGTTCTGATCTTGCAGAGCTCCTGAAAGGTCTTAGAGACCCATGGGGAGGCCCCTGGATCACACACTGAGAGGCACTGGGTTAAGGCCTCCCTGGGAGGCCTTTACTTTATGATTGAAATACATGAACCATGTCAATACTGAAGGTCAGGGCAGTGAATTTCAACTATTCCTGAATTAATAAAAATTCTTAGGCTAGAAAGGGATGGTGGTGGCCCATTCTCTTGACTCTTGGTGAGACTGGACCTGTACCATCCCTGACAACAGGGTTTCCTATGTTAGGCTGAAAGGTTTATACTTTTAAGGGGCTGCACATTCTCTTGTGGTAACTCAAGCCGGTGTCCTTGAATCACTGTGACTGTTCTACAGCAGCAAACCAAGGACAGAAGACAGGGTTTGAAGCAGAAAGTGCTTCATCACCTCTGACATTTAAGTCCTTTGGATTGAAAATCATCCATGTAGCCCATAAAAGCAGCACTGTCTTCCCCATTACTGTGAAATCAAGCAACAGGAAATGTCCTTTCCCAGGGAGGACACTTGGGCTTAATGCTAGCTCAATTACAACGGGACTCATATATCACATTGGTCTCAGCCTTTGTCTTTCTTAATCCTGGCAGGTGGACAACTAAGGTTCCAGAGAGGTTACAGAGTGTGTACAGGTCACACACCAAGTTTTTGGCATACTTACATTTAGAGAAGAAGTTCAGACCTCGGGGCTCAGATCCTTGGAATCCCTGTAGCTTCCAAGCCAGACTTTTCCTTAGGTCACCTGTCAGCTCATTCATTCAGGCCTAAGGTAGAATAAAGCAGTGCTTCTCAAACTTCAGTGTGCATTCGAATCACCTGGGGATCTTGTTAAAGTGCAGATTCTGATTCCCTAAGGCTGGGGTGGGGCCTGGAATCCCTCTTTTCTAACAAGCTTCCGGGTGATACCGATGCAGCTGGTCCATGGACTACACTTTGAGAAGCTAGGAAACAAGGGCAAACTCCCCGTGAAAGGGAGTGTTCAAAAATCAGTAGCAAGGGGGTTCCTAGGCAACAAGGCAGATTTATGGTTATAGCTGAAAAGGGGCTAAGCATTACCAATTCCCTGCTCAGCTGGGAGTTGGGTGGAAGAGAGCTTCTAGGACAAGATGCCCACACACCTATGTGCATGCCCAGAGGATATGACAATTAGCATGCTTTTAAAAATCCCTTTTTATATCTTCCTTCTTATTGCCAGTGGCATTGGGGAATCAGCAGACCCCTGTCACTGCCTAAGCCCCAGTCATGCTGGGGGAAGCCACAGTGGCCTTAGCATAGTCTTGCAAATACTCATTTCAAAAGCATTTTGAACCTGGAAAAATCCCATTTATTCTTGGTTTTATCTGTGTGTATTACTTCTAGTAATTCTTACCATTCTCTGGCATTAGGTCTATTTACTTACTATGATTACTTGGGTAATTATAATGATTTACACTTTTGCTGTGTTGTTTTTCCAAGCTCTTATGTATTCATTTTTGTATCTACCTTGGACAAGTACACTTAAGAGTTTCTGCATAAGTAGGATTTTATGTAAACCAAATATAAAGGGAATGCCAGAAGAGGCAGAGGGTATGAATTTTACATTGAGCCAAATGGCTTTCTTTTAGGCCCTGGGCACCTGGGCAAATAAGAGTTTTCCAGGCTGCCCAAGGGCTACTGAAGTTATTGCTTCACTTTAGACTGCCGTTTACTCTTCCTGTATCCATACATGCTGTCATTAATATAACCTCATTGTTGACCTCAAGAGGACAGTAAAACTAATAGATAAATTGCTGTGACTTCAGGAAGACTTAAAGGTGATGGTATAATTTACAAGGGAGCATTTAAGTTCTCTGATAATTCATTCATTGTGTAATATTTTTGTACTGCTGTGGAATAAGTGTAACAGCAGCTTTAGGGGTAACTGGTAATAATGAGTCATTGAAACACCTGTTCCTCTTTCTTCTAGCTTCTTCTCTTGACAGCCTTGCAGCTAACGTAAAGGTAATTTTAGAAGTAGCATTTGTAAACTGATTTATTTCCAGATTTATGTCTAATGTCAATTATTGTGCTTTCTCCCATGAGTGGTGGAAAGTATATTTCTAGCTAATGCTGCTTATGGAATTCCTGTAGTTTAACTTGAGTTGCTTTGCTTTAGTTGGTTTATTCCCCTCACATAAACTCTTTTCATTTGTAGGATGAATCACCAGTGAGGGTGTATGTAGGCCCAATATCTACTCTATCAGTAGGGATTTTCATTACTTTTTCTCTAGTCGAGTACCTTTTTATATGCGATGGTAAATCACTTGTTCTTAAAGTTTGATTGGTTTATTCACGTGAAGGTGCAGACTTCCATGTTACAACATGAGAATGGATATATGCAAAGAAAATGGAGTACACTGAGCTTCCTTTGCCATAGCAGTTAAATATTTCGTCTAAAAAATTATGTCTTTCCCAAACCCAATAATCTCCAATCCTCACAAACCAAAGCTCAGAGCATGAGTTGATTTTGGCTTGTGAATATATGCCAAATGTACAGAATTTTGGTTATCTTTCCTTGCCCTTGACTGCTGAGCGTTTTGTCTCTAGTCTTCTCTATTCCCACCCCTCTTTTATTTGCAGGAGATCCCTGCGGCAGGTATTCTATCATCTTTCCCCCAGTTCTCTTCCCTGTCCCACCCGGCCCCCAGCTCTAAATTAAGCAAACCAAAGCAAAAACTACAACTAACGATTAATGCACATTGTCACTCAGGTTATCAAAGAGCCAGATGAACGGATTGTTTTAAGGAATGAATCACCATTATCGTTAGATTCAAGTAAGTTTGGAAAGCCCTCGGCCAGTTACAGTCATCAAGGGGATGCCGATTTCCGCTGGGAAACTTCATTTGCCACCTCCCAACACTCCAGAACTCCCAGCCCTCTTCTGGATCAGCCCCTTCTCCGAGAAAGGTCAGCAGCAAGCACCCATCTCTTTGCTAGAAGAGTGCCTTGTGGTCTGGCAGGAGTAAAGTCAGGTCACTTCATCAGTTTGCTTCCTTAGGAATATTCAGCTGGGGACACCTTGATATGAAAAATTATTATTCCTTGAAAAATAATCCCAAAAGTAAGAATTGAGACTTTTCTCTTACCCTGGAAAGCATATCTCAGAATGCTTGTTGAAAATGGGACAGACAGCTAACTTGGCATAGGTACTATTTATCTATCCATTATTATCGGTCATAAATTTTAGAACTCAAGCTTTTGGTTTCACCAGTATAAAAGAACTCACTATCGAAAGTTTAGAAATTATAGACAAATGAAAAGGAGTGAAAAAAAAATCACCTATAGTCCTGCCACCCAAAGACAAGCATGATTAATATGTGGGTGTATTTTCTTTCTCTTTTTCTAGACATGGTTTGTTGGCTTGTTTATATTATTGTCACACACACACACACACAAACCCACAATTGCCTATGTCTGGAGGGCAGGCCAGAGATTGAGAGCAGGAAACTTTATTTTCCAAACTGCGCTCCCAGCTGATGTGACTAACCATCCGGTTTGCCCCAGACTGTCCTGATTTTAACCCTGACAATCCTGCATTCTGGGAAACTTCTTGGTCCCAGGCAAACCAGGACAGTTGGTCACAACTCCAGTGAAGTAGCACAAAAGATAATAGTTTTAAGATAGTTGTTTTGAATGAAAGATAGGCCAGTCTTGGGCTTCCCTGGTGGTGCAGTGGTTGAGAGTCCGCCTGCCGATGCAGGGGACACAGGTTCGTGCCCCGGTCCGGGAAGATCCCACATGCCGCGGAGTGGCTGGGCCCGTGAGCCATGGCCGCTGAGCCTGCGCGTCCGGAGCCTGTGCTCCGCAACGGGAGAGGCCACAACAGTGAGAGGCCCACGTACCACAAAAAAAAAAAAAAAAAAGATAGGCCGGCCTGCTTTTCCCTGCATTGTTAGTGATGAGAATAAGAAATCTCCACATAAAAATAATACAGTTGCTAACAAAGAGACTTGTAGTAAATATCCCAGAACAAAAGTGGCACTGAAATTTTAGTAGGAATTATAAGAAAGTGACAATGCATTCTTAGACATTTTTCAGAAATGATAGAATACCTTTATATTAAAATGGACTTGAGGAAACCAAGTAAAATATTTTGATAAAATCTACTAAGTAATGGTGAGTCCTTGATTAGTTACTGTATTGGAAGAAAATAACACAACATAGATTTTTAAAAATTGGCCTTGGCTCCCAGAGACAGGCGGTGAGAGACACATTTACACCCATCTCTGGGCCTGGTCTCCCTTCTCTTCTGGCTTCTTCTCTTTCTACCAGCCTGCAGCTTAACAGGTGGACAGAGCAGGTAGGGGGTTACCCCAGATGTAAAGGCTTAGAATTTATTTTAAACAGAGAAGGGGAGGAACCTTCAACTGGTGGTAGTCAGGACACTTGAGCTCTGCTCAACCTGTCTCCAAGTGCTATGTGATCTCACACAAGTACTCAGCCTTTTAGACCTTAGTTTCCTCATCTGTAAAAGGGGTTTAGTGATCAAAGATCCATCCTCTTGCAGCCCAAAGTGCTTCTTTGCTGCCAGAACTGGAAGAAGCTCATGGATTTTGCCCATGTGCCTTGTTTTCGTACATCACCCAAACTCCTTATAATCAGCATAGCAAGCTTTTCTGAGGGACTGAATTGAGCATCCATTTATTGAGAACCTATTATGTGCAGTGTATGTGATCGTGACACGTCCTGGCTTCCCAGTGGCTCACACACTAGACGGGGTGGCAGGCATACCCCCATGTCACTAAATTTGAGATGGATTATGATGTGCACTTAACAGAAGTATAATTGAAATGTAGGGGAAAGGCAGAGCAAGAGGAGGTTAATTCCATTAGGAAGGAGATCTAGGAAGGCCTCGTTTCTTTTTAAATAAATTTGTTAGATGGTTTATGCATTCATTCAACCAGTCTTTCCTGAGTATCTTTATGCAGCAGGACAGTAATTCTCAACTCTGGCTCACTGAAGAATTGCCTCATATTGAGTCAGAATCCTTGAGATTAGTACTGGGTGTGTGGAGGGGAATGTAGTATCTCTGTGATTAAAAGTGTGCCTCACCAATTATACCTCAATTAAAAAAAAAGACACATGAAGAATCAGTTACCAATTCATGGCACTTAGTAGACATTCAATAAATACTTGCTGACACAAGGGAAAAAAACAGTGCCTCAGAAGGAAAACAGGATTGATAGTCACCCTGCTAGTCCTGGAATAGAAATGCTAACATTTAAGACATTTCTTCTGATCTCTGAGAACTTGCAGAGGATGTTAAAAAAAAAATGTACACAGAGAGTTTTCTACAAGGCAGAACTTTGAGAACAGTACAGACCAAATGTTATCAGAGTATAAAGGAGAAGGAAAGTACTCTGGAATGTTTTATGGAGGAGGTGGCATTTTCATGGGGGCCCAGAGGGGAGGGGATTGGATTGTGATAGTTAATGGAGGGGAGGGATGGGAGGTGAGAAGGCAGGGGGTGCTGTCAGGTTCTAAAAGTTAGAGCAGCCTTGGGGAAAAGTGGGTGCCAAGGCTGAGGGTCTGAGGGGGACTGTGGAAACCAAGCTAAGGAATTTGGGCTCAGTTGGAAGGCAGTGGGGAGCTTTTGCAAGTCATTCACAGGAATTAGCACAGTTGACTGTAGAATGATGACTCTGGCTGCAGACCAGAGTTTTAATCATTTATCTCTGGTGAGTCAGCAAATTCTCTGTCCAAAGTCACTCTAAACTGATAAGTTTGGAACTAATCAAACTATGAATTTGTAAATAAGGTGACAAAGTATAACATGGTCACACAAAGGCTATCTGGTTTGCCCAAGACTGTCCTGGTTATAGCGCTGAAAGTCCTGCACTGTGGGAAACCTCTTAGTTCCAGGCATCCAGGAGAGCTTGTCACCTTAACCTCCAGGGAAGTGGCACTGAAGATAATAATTTTAAGGCAGCTGTTTTGAGTAAAGGATATCCCTTTGTATCCTTGGGGAAGAATCCATTCCCCATTGACCTCAGTGTAGACCCTGTGGAAGAATCCATTCCCCGTTGACCTCACAGAGGTAGCCCTTGGAACACTAGGTGTTACTGTTATCGAACCAGGTTCGTTTGCCCTATGCACAGCAAGCCAAATGCTGAGGTGAAGAGAAAGTTTATTCACAACGCAGCCAAGTAAGGAGATGGGAGAACAAGTCTCAGCTCCACCTCCCCAAAGGCAAGGGGCTTGAGATATTTATGGAATAAAGAAGCAGGGTGGTCTTAGGCATGAGGAAATGTGATTGGGGGTAGAGAAAAGGTGAAGTAATCGGTACTTTGCCCAGGCATATCTGGGTTACATGCTTCTTCATGGGATGCATGTTCAAAAATGGAGGTACTTAGCATGATCTGAGGGTGGAGTTTTTGGCCCTCTGAAGTCAAAAAATTGTTCATCAGATAACTGTGCAGACACAGTTTTAGGGTTAGTTATCCCAACCAGTCTTAGCCAGCTTGAACTAGACAGGATCCAACTCCACGTTCTTGTAAAACAACTTAAGCCCACCATTACTATAGTGACCTGTGATGTCAGAGGCTTTATCTATAGGGACGGTTAAGAAGTCTTGTGATATATTACCCTAGGCTATGTGAAGCTTGGAGGGTATGCAAATAAAGAAAGGAAAAAAGAATAAAAACAACTAAAGCAAGCTTAATCAGTAAAGGCAGTTTGTAAGAAGAGGGGTTTTTAACAAGCTGCTTCCTTATCTTCTGTAAGTCAAGCTCAAGAATTTCTGGTAGTCAACCATAAGGGGCGTAGTTTCACTACCAGTGCTTAGGCTCTGCCTCACTCACCGTTCTTTTCACATGAGCCACTGGGACCAGTCTCCCTCTGCTCAGATCACAGAAGTGCATGAGAAATACCTTTTGAGTTTCTGTTGACTTAATACTGAAATCAGCAAGGGCCAAGTTTGCAAGGATGAGATGCGAGGCAAGTTTTGGAGTGAGAATCAGCCCAAGGTTTTAATGGAGGAAGTGGAAAACCCTTTTAACTAGTAGCATGGGAAATGGTAGTCCCAAACGTGGGAGAAACACTCTCAAGCCGGTTCCCTAGCTCCAGTGTCCGGATAGAGTCACATCCCTTCAGCATCCATCCTCAGTTCAGCATCCATCCACAGTCGTCCCACTGCACAAGGAGAAGGCCATAATCAAGGCAGAGCACTGCTCTTGCCTGTTGACTCATCATTCTCAGAGGTCTTCATATATAGTGTTGATTGTATATAGTAATAAGGGTAACAAGTGTACGGATAATTCTGGCACTGGTTACTCAAGACCAATGAAAAAGCATTTGCAGTGTCCATTTGGTGGCTATTTTTAAATGCCAATTTTATTTATAGCTTCAAAATATTTCTATTCCTTCATCTTAAAAATTCTTAGAGGAGTGTAGAAATGATGTACCTGGCCTTTTCTTAACCATGGGCAGTGCTTTAGGTGGTTCGTTCATTTGCTGTGAGTCATTTTCCTGGGTTGGTAATGGATTTGTGTAGATCCAGTCATTCTCTTGGTCTTGTCTCCCTGGAAACCAGAGGGTACATGCTTGTTACAGGGAGCCAGGATGGGTGGCCTGGATGTGGGTCCCAAACCAAGCAGAGGGGCAACTGCACAGGGACTCATTAGTGTGGTGGCCATAACAACAACTGGATTGATTCTCACATGTTTCTGTCATTTCCAGTGTTTACTGTATATTAGTTAAAGAGAACGATTTTATCCAAATTGCTAAAAGTTTTAGGCATTTTAAGAAAACAATATCTGTGCTTTTCATAATCAAACTGCAAATTCTGCCTCAACTTAAGAATTGGTACTCACTTCCCTCCCCAAAATGAATGAATGAATGGATGAATTCAGTCACTCAAGAAATATGTATTAAATTCCTACTGTGGTATTCAAAGCCCTGAGATGAGCTCTTAGCCCAAGAGGCTCAGTCCCAATTTCAGTCTAGGAGGAGAGACAGACATTAACCAAATAATGACAAAATGTCCACTGGGGGAAGTGCTATGAATGAGAGGTGAATGGATTCCAAGTGCATGAAATAGGGAAGCCGGCTCCCTCTACAGCAGGGGTCCCCAACCCCCCCGGGCCACGGACCGGTACCAGTCCATGGCCTGTTAGGAACCGGGCCGCACAGCAGGAGGTGAGTGGCGGGCTAGCAAGCGAAGCTTCATCTGCCGCTCCCCGTCGCTCGCATTACCGCTTGAACTCCCCCCCACCCAACCCCAGTGCCAAAAAGTGTCTTCCACAAATCTGGTCCCTGGTGCCAAAAAGGTTGGGGACCACTGCTCTACAGGAAGGGGCTCAGGAAGGATCTTCCTGAGAAATCAGTAACTGAATTGAGCTCTGAAGGTGGGTAGGACTCAACATGAGCGGGGATGGGGCTTGGGGGTGGCAGCATTCTACCCAAGGGAGCAGTGCTGGCAAGTGCCTATGGAAGGGAGAAAATGCAGCCTGTTTGAGGAACTGAAAGACACTGAAAGATCTGTGGTTAAGTTTGGGTCTGGGTGGCCTAAAGTAAATGACACATAAAAAACCCCTGGTAGAAAAGTTGGGATTAAATTTTGTATTAAAAATTTTGGGGTTACATGTTTTAAAAGTAAAAGCAGGATTTGTTCTTTAGAGAAATATCTAAAATACACAGTAAATTACAAAGAAGAAAAGAGTCACACACCCTGACACACACCACTTTTAACATCTTGGTTGTTTTTATTCCCAGTGCTTTTCCTATACCTAGGCTTAATAAAGACATTGAAACCATGCTATGCACACTGTTTTGCATGTTGCTGCTTTTTTTCTCACCTTTAAGTTATAAATATCGACCCTTATTGTTATGCACTCTAAGTGTCCTTTTATCAGCTGCATAATACTCCACCCTGTTTACTCTGTTGAGCAGGTTCCACCCTGGGTCCCAGTCCATGTGGAAGAAGATCCATGAAAGGGTCTGCAGTCGTCTGACGTCCCACAGATCTCAGCAACACCTAAACAAGGTCAGGGCTTCTGATGGAATTAGATCTTTGCTGACAAAATAATATGGGGACTGGGTCTCACAGTCTAGCAGGGGAGACAGACATTAATCAAGTAACCACAGAAATAAATGTAAAATTGTGATGCTCATCAAGGAGGTTACATGGTATCCTGAGAGTGTATGAAAAGGAGTATTGGACTTGGTTGGCAGTCAGGGCAGGCTTCCCTGAGGAAGAGACAGTGGAGCTTCAATCTGAGTGATGAGTAGTAGCTACGAGTGATGAATAGCAGCTACTTTGGAGAACAGCACACATCAAGCAGAGGTCCTACAGCAAGAGGGAGCGTTGTCCTGTCAAAGAACTTAGAGAAGACAGTGTAACTGGCCCGAAGCACATTTCCTTCTGCTCTGGACAGGAATCCCTGTCCAGGGAAGAATCTAGGGACGTGTGTGGTCTGCATGAGCTCACAACATGGAAAAAAGTTTTCCTCAAAGTGAATAAGGTGTTTTTCACTGTTTGACTTTTATGGGGGTGAGGGGAGTGTTTCTGATCCATAGATAGATAAACCCAGCACTTTGTCTACTGCAGATGTACAGCCATTAGCTGTGACCTGTCACCAGTTCAAAAAAATTCAAATGGAAGGTTGACAGTGCCCCCTCTGGTTGGATTTAACTATACCATGTAGTTGAATTGGTCATCTTGACTTATTTAAATGCTGGCATTTAAATGAATTATTTAAATGAATATTGATTCCCCTAATCACCAGGGTCGTGGATTACTTTACGGCCTGTCTACAAAGTCATTTGCTTTGCTTTGTTAATTCGTAGTTTTTTCAAGTAAGGGAATCCCTTTAAAATGTAAAAAGAAGAAAAGGAAGAAAGGGAAGAGGGAGGGGGCTTGGGAGAGAAGAAGGAAGAGGAAAGAAAGAAAGAGCGATAAAGGGAAGGAGGGAGGGGGAAAAAAGAAATAGTATCTATATACACACATGTATCATGAACACAATATATACGGCATATATGGGATTCATAGACCTCTTAAATGCAAAACTACACATCCAGATATCCTTGATCTGTATTACATTATGAGTAATGCAATTGCTGGATTTGTTTTTGTTATATAGGAAGACTCCATCTCTGAAGTAAAGAATATCCTTGAAAGACCAAACTACCCTCTGAAGAAATATCCGGTGCATAAACAGAGATATTTTTAAACTGCTGTCCTGTGTAAGTAAGCAGCTTAAGTGCTTCTTGTTGATTTGCTCAAATAATTTCAGCTTCCTGCTACCATATAAAGTACCTAGAAAATGTGGCGGACAGGAGTCAAGGAGGAGATAAGAGCCACATTCTTCCTTCAGACAGCACATATGCGGGTCTGCCAGCAGTCTTGCCTCTTGTATGCTCCCCCTACCCCCTTACCTAATGGTTCCTCTTTCAGCTCCTCAAACACAGGCTCCTTCCGGCTGTGGGGCCTTTGCATGTGCTCTCTGACTGGAATACTTCTTCCTGACCCTGTATGGGTCACTTCTCTTTACCTTTCGGGTCTCATGACTTTCCATGACACCCCCTCCTGCTCTGAGGTACACCTTTTTAGCCCTCTGCAGTTTTCTTTCATACAGTATGACACAGTTTGTTGCTATATTTTTATGTGGGTTGATTGCTTAAAAGTCTGCTCCTTCTACTTGAATGACACCTTCCCGAGGTCAGGGACTCTGCCGTCCTGCTCACTATTTTACAGCCGGAATTACAGTGGGATCCCATTTAACTTAGGTGAACTGAACCACACATGCCAGATGTGTGCCCTGAACAAGAGCCTTCCTTCCCTCCACCACCCTGTCGCCACCCTTGCATCAGATGACCTTCCACTGCGGTTGGTGCTCAGTAAATATTTTTTTGTGGGAGGCTGTTGAACGAGGTGATGAGGCAACTCTTGAATTCAGGTGTGTGGTAAGAAGTTCGACATTTTGAGGGCTGTTGTCATTTCTCAGGTTTTCTCTTCTTTCCCTTCCTACCCAGGCCCAGCATAAGAATAGCTCTTCCTTTTTAAGTGCTTCCTGAGTGCCAGGAACTGGCCCGAATACTTCACTTGTATTAAATGAACTAATATTTAATTATCACAACAACTCTGTGAAGTAGGTACTATCACCAGTTCCATTTCACAGATAGGGAAACTGAGGCAAGGGGAGGTTAAGTGCCTTGCTCAAGGTAACATGGCTAGTGAATGGCTCAGCTGCCGTCTGAAGCCAGGTGATCTGGCTTTTAACCATTACATTCCATTGTTCTCCAAAACTGGAGTGTGTGATAGGAGAACCCTGGGGAGAAAGAGCAGAGCCCTTTGGAACCTAAGCAGAATCGGTGGACATTGCCCTTGAACATCCCCCAGAGAGTCCTATGGTGTTGTATCATGTAGTCCCTCATTCTAGCAACATCAAGATAATTAACGAATCTTTTTAAACAATAAAGGAGTGTGGGATGATGTGCTAGGTTTTCACTGTCCTCAGGCTCCTGAAATTCTGGTTTGAGGGTCATTCATGCTTTAGGGCACACATCGCCTTGCCCAGGGCTGGCCAGGATTTCCCGCCTTCAGCACAGAGGAATGTGGAGGACAGCTCAGTAATTTCCCACTTTGCAGGCTTCTACCTTAGAACGTTCTGCTTGGTAGATGAAGGGATGGCTTCTGGGCCACATAATCTCCGGTTGCCAAAATAGTCATCTAGGCATTTATTAGGTGTTTATACGGAACACAGCCCACTTAATTACCACTTAGGGAATGTGGCCCACGTAATTACCAAATGCCAAATTGTGTTGAATTTCAACATGGCTAACATCAAGTTACATAAAGCCCTGAACCGGCAGATATGTGGACCCTGATGTGAGGAGATAGAAGGTAAGAAAAAAAAATCCGTCTTAGTAAATAGGTTTCCTTTGTAACATGAGTTCCTACTCAGTGGTTTGGAATATGCTCATAGGCCTTCTATGAAAGCTCTCCATACCATTCTCTTCCTGTCCCAATTTGGGTCATGGATTCCTGGTCAGGCAGGGGTCCTGGAGGACTGTCAGTGAAAGTTTTCATGGTTGTAAAGAACCCAGGTGACTTTGACTCATCTTAAGCAAACAGGGCATTTAGTAGAATGAAGCTGTCTCAGTGAATCCAGGGAAGATCCAAACAAGCAAGGTCAAGCAGCTAAAATGGGACTGTCATGCCTATGGGCTGGGTAGACAGCAACAGAGAGGAGCATTCGGCAGAAGACCCAGTGAGTTTCCACTCCATGTCCCCTGCCCTGCTTTTCTCAAGGACTCTCCTGCTTACAGCACCAGTGCTTGTCCTTCCCTTCTGCACTTCTGCTCTTTCACTGTTCATCATCTTTCCCTGTCCTGGTTTTCTGGTGACCTCAAGATCCAGGGGAAATGAAAAAGTAGATTCTTAGCACTTAGGGATTAAGTTAGGGATGCTTGGACCAGAAACAATGAGTCCAATTGTCTGACCAGGGAATGTGTGGAAGAGATGGGTCGAAGGGGTTGGAATACACCTGTTTCTCCTTACTCAGGATGGTTTGGCCTTGATACTTTTGGTGTGAAACAGATGATCCTTTGTATACTTTAAGATGGTGAATTTTAGGTTATATGAATTTTACCATTAAAAAAGTCTCATAAGCGTGCACACACACACACACACACACACACACACACACGCACACACCTGTTATCCCTAGCTCTCCTGTGAGGTGTGATTGCCTCGATGTCACCGTCCTTATCAAGAGCTGATTGCCCACGTCTGGTGTGTGCTCACTGAGATTCCACTTTCAAGGTTGGGCTTACAAGGCCTCCTCTGTGAAACCTGCTGGTCCCTCAGGCAGACTCAGGCCCTCTGCCTTCTGCCCCTCCACATGCCTCCACTAAGGACTTCATTCCTTCAGCCTTGTATTGTAGTTGGTTTTCCTTATGAAAACTCTCCCAAAAAGAGGGCAGAGGACTGGAGGGAGGTCTCTGCAAAGGGATGTGAGACTGAGCAGATGGCACCAGCTCTGGCCCACCGACCCTCCCATCCCTGTGAGCAGCTCCCGTGATCCCAGCTGCCGCCACCATGGCCAGCCTGCAGCGGGAGCTGGTCCACTTGTAATGCTCCCAACTTGAGGAAGGGCAAAGAACCCAGGCCCAGACGTCCTCAGACACAGACAAGAACTGTAGCACAAAACCTTTTCTAAAATTAAAGAATAGCAAAAAGGAAATAAACCAAGAAAAGGAAAGAAAAAGGACAACAGTGAATTAAAATGCTGGTTTCTGATTCTGTCACAGCTTCCTAGGCCTCCAGCTCCAAAGGGAGGGGCTGCTGTGGCTTCCAACCTTACCGTCTCTGCTGGGCAGGCAGGAGCCATTTTACTTCCTCCCACGGGGCCCCTTCACCTCCCTTACAACCAAAGCAAAAAGCAAACCAGCCTACAGATGCCAAGCTCCAACCTCGAGGCCCTCCCTCTCTGATTTGCTCACCAGCTTCGGAGGGATTTGTCATTTGATGGTTTGTGGTGATTGACACATGGATAATGACACACCTCCCTTCATCCCAGGGGCTCCTGGTCCTGTCAGAGTCTAACAGACGGACCACACAGGCAGTGGCCATACACCCAAATCACATGGCAGATTCCTGGGTCAGCAATCCTCAATGAGCATTAGAATCACCTGGGGGTGCTGAAAAATACTGATGCCCAGGTCACACTCTGGACCAACTTAATTGGAATCTCTGTGGGTGGTGCCTGGCATCGGTATTTCTATAAAGGTTCTTCAGGAGATTCTAATGCACATTTAGCACCGAGAATCTCTGCAGTAGGCTGCAAATGTCTTGAGAATGGGGGACTCAAAACACCCCCAAATCCTATACTGACACCCTCCACTCTGAAAAATAATTGTTCCATGGAATAGAATTGATTTGGTCATGTTTAACAGTTCAGCTCAATAACACCTAGCAGTTTCTGCACATTTACTATGTGCCAAGGACTGTACTAGCTCCTCAGAGTAACACTAAGAGGTAGATACCCTGCTTGTCATCATCCTGATAGTATACAAAGAGGCCAGGTAACTTGCCCAAGGTCACACAAGTGTTTGTCTTGCTAACCTAACATTGCCTCATTCCTACACGTAGAGCTACATGCCAAGATTTGGATAGAGGGAAACCATCTTCTTCTCCTTGGTTGTGTTTATTGATGGCCTTTTTCTCGGTACCACATGTAGTGTATGAAGTGTCTTCACATTTCACAGGGGAGACTGAATGAAAGCTGGAGGAGCATCATGAAGAGCTCACTCATCAAGCCAACTGAACAACAATTTTTGTCCCGTGTATCAAAGCACCAGTGTCTAACCCCCGTTAACTCAAACCTGTACCCACCCAGTCTTTTGTACCCAGGTAAGAGCCATTGATTAAAGTGTCTGCTCTTTGGGGCTCAAGTTTTCTTGTCAAGCTGGAAAATTTGTGTTTTAGTTTGTTTGTATGCTTGTTTTGAGCTTGAAAACGAAAATAATAGTTGGGTGGCAGGTGCTTTTTCATTTGGAAAGCGCTTCTTAAAATTCTGATGAAGATGTCAAGATGCCTTTTCAGGTGTTCCTCATTTTGGGCAGTGGATGTGTTCTTGAAAAGTTCTTTTCTTTCCCTCCTTCCTCATTTTTTCCTCCTTCCCGCTTGTCCTCACCCCTCCCCCACCTCTACCTATTTCCCTTCCCTTCCCTTCCTTTTCCTTCCTGTTCCTTCCTGTCCCTTCCTGTTCCTTCCCTTTCCTCTTACATTTTCCATAAGCTCGAGGAAGCTGCTATCTAGAGGAATAAACTGATATATCCTCTAGAAAAAGACTGTCACCTGATTTTCCATTTTTGGTAAATCTGTTTTTTTGTGGTTGTTTGCTTTTTAGTGTTAGGCTTGATTTACATGATATCAACTGAAAACCTAGGAAGAGGGAGCATTACTTCTGGAGAATTCAGGTCTTGCTTTAAGGGTTTAATTTCCATGCTACATTTGTAAGAGGAGGCTAATTTCTTTTGTTTGTTGTTTAAACCACTCCTTCTGTCACCTACCCCTCCTTTTTTCCAACAATTCTTAAATAAATTTATATGAGGAACAAAACCTTCAAATATTTTTCTGAAATAACTACACTAAGTTTGGCAGAAATGACTGTCAAAACCAGATTTAAAATTAGTAGAAGGGTGCCTTTATGAAATGGTTACCCAGTTTGAGGATCAAGAAGAGGATGGGGGTGGATTGAAGTGGACATTTGTCTTCATGGGTCTACAGACCCAGAGAAGAGAGGGCTTGAAAATGGAAACCTTTGTCTTTCCTTCATGCTATATCCTGAGCATTTTCCTCTACCATGCCCTAAAACCCTTTCAGTTTTTACAAGATTCAGTGAGAATCAAGTTTCCTTTTCTCATTATTACCACAGGAATTGGTTCATTAGGTAAATTAAGAAAACGAAATTTAAAATTAAAGGAGAAAAAAAGTCCAAAAGCCAAAATAAAACAAAATTCATTTATCCCTTCTCAGAATTTCAGCCTAATAAAGGTATATATCACAACAAGTATTCCACCTTTGAAAGACAGACAATATGCTTAAATTACACCTGCTTGTATGTTCTCAGTGTGTCTGAAACTATAGTTGTCAGTTTGTTATTTTGAGGTCTAAGTAGTCATCAATAATAAAAAATACTGTATTACATTAAGACTATGGTAGAGTTCTCAGAAAAGGGCCACTTAGGAAGGATATAAGCAGCTGAAGGAAATCAGTTCTAATGAATTGGTATCCGGTGGCAGTTATTGTTCAGATACCCACTGTGACACTCATTGTCCTTTTTTTCTTTTTTTATGGTTTGAGCATAACTCCTTAATTCAACTTAGGGATAAGATCTTAAATGCCCATTCTTATTTAAAGTCTTTTTTTTTTCTTTCGCAAATCAATCTGCCTTTTGCTCACTTTCTGATCTGCTAACTCTATTGTTTAAGTTATTCCTATTTTATCTTTTTATTTCTCAAGGAGTTATTTCAGTTTTGAGGACTTACATTGGGGCCAGGATTGCAGCAGGATTTTGCTTTTGGAATATATAAAAATGTGAATAATTTTGTGACTTATTGGGGATTACTTTGGGAAGATCTGTGTCATTAAACATAATAAATATCCCCACCTGTCTTGCTTCAGTTTATTACTGTTTTCTTGACTTTCACAGCGGCAGATCTATCAAAGCCTGGACCGTATTTTACAAATGTATTTTACAGGGTCTGGGTTTACAGAGGCTCCTGGGAAAATCTCCTTGGTGGAGCCTGGGCCCTCCAAGCAAAAGCCACCATACAGTAAGACCATTTCCCTATTGTCACCGGACTGACCCAAAGTTAGCTGAAGCCTATAAGACCCTGAATTATAAATAAGATTTTAAAAATGAGAGTGTACATGATATGTTTAACAGAAGTTGGTCGGTTTTAAATGCATAATTGGGGAGGACTGATGGATTATGTATGCAAGTTCACCTAGCCCCTGAATGCCTGGCCGCTCTTACTAATAGTCATGGCTGTTCTTGATTAGTTCCATTAAAGGAGCCCTCTGACCTCTCTGAGGGCAGCCCAAGGAAAGGACGTGCTCTCTAGTCCATGTGTGACCAGTGAACCTGCTAGTACTGCTTGACGGGACTGCTGTCCTTCCCTGAATGGGGGGCCCATCCCAGCACTCCTGGGGGATGTGCAGGTCTTGGAGATAACTCCGTCGCCTCTTCCCATGGAGTGGGAACCCTGCTGACAGTGAGCGGAGCTGCAATCTTACTGCTCCTTGGTCTGCTCCCCCGGCCCCTCCACATGGGGCCTAGGGGAAGCAGTAGTTACTTCGATCATCAGAGGAAAAAGCCTGTGCTTGGTTTCACCTTCAGAACTAGGAAATTTGGCAAAAGCAGGGTCATACCTAGGACAGGCGCTTTACCCTGGTGCAAATGGATGGCTGGCTTGTCGGAGCTTCTTCAGCAGTCCGAAATTTCCCCCTTGGGCTTCTGTGTTTTTAGAGTGATCCTGCAGCACCCCCATAAGTATATTTTTATATTCATAAATGTATATTTATGTACTTTTCTTTCTCTTATCTTTATTTTAAAAGTACCCTGTAGCCCATAGTATAATATCAACCCTCCTCATCATTCACCATGAGAATCACCTGCCAGGGCTCATTTATTTGCTCTCTGTGGTGACCACAGCTTTGCCTCTCCAAGACGCTGTGGGCAGAAGGAATACAGTATATTCTGTGGCAGGGTTTGTTTTGTGTGTCTCAATTCCAGGAGCTCTGAGATGGCAGCACTGAGGGCCACCATGCCTGCCCAGAGACGGTGTGGGGAACTGGGGGCTGCTAGGCGGCTCAGGTACCAGGATTAGGATTTTCAAATGAAGAGGAAGAAGGGAGACCTCTGGCAGGGCGGAGTTCGCTCTAAGGTAGGAGAGCTGAAACATACGTGATGGGTCTTTGGTTTTTGACTGGCTGGAGCTGCTTTTGGCTCAGCCAAGGTATGTCACTGCACGTCTTGCTCAGCCTGGGTGGGGGTGTGGAGTGGTTTATTCTAGGTCCTTCCACAGAGGAGGCCAGGACAAGGGCAACGTCCAGGGACTTGGGAGAGCTACAGTCTGTTTTGTTTTGTTTTTTTTTTGCGGTATGCGGGCCTCTCACCGTCGTGGCCTCTCCCGCTGTGGAGCCCAGGCTCCAGACGCAAAGGCTCAGCGGCCATGGCTCACGGGCCCAGCCGCTCTGCGGCATGTGGGATCTTCCCGGACCGGGGCACAAACCCGCATCCCCTGAATCGGCAGGCGGACTCTCAACCACTGTGCCACCAGGGAAGCCCCGAGCTACAGTCTTTTAAAGACCTTACCAACTAACTCTGGGAGACCTGGAATCCCAGGAGAGAAATGGAGTAAAGGTCTTTTTCCTTCTTCCTGCCCCCTCTTTTTCTCTCTTTTATTCCTGTATTTACTGCCTCAGTTTGCCAGGTGCTGTATCAGGTGCTTCCCAAGGGCATTAGTAGGCGGTGTTAAGGTTGAGGGCCCTGGAGTGAGAGCACCTGGATTTGAATCCTGGTTTTACCATTTACTGGCTGAGTGACTTGAGCAAATAACGTAACCTTTTTTTGTGCCTCAGTGTCCGTCTATGTGAGATGGAGTCAATGGTACCACCTATTTCATAATGTTGTTGTCATAAGCAAATGAGTTAATGCATTTAAAGCCCTTCAAATCAGTGCCTGGCACAAAACAGGCACTCAGTAAGTGTTAGCTGTTATTATGCTCATCTCATTTAATTATTGAGGAAAGCATTCCCCTCCCCCCATCCCCCCCCTTTTTTTTTTGCTGAGGACACTTAAGCTCAGAAAAGCTGAGTGTCCGAGCCAGTTTCCAAACCCTGGTCTGTCCTGTCTCCAAACCTCATGACCTTTCTGCTACTTTCTGCCACCCCTTGGTTGTCACTTGATTGTCCCTGAGGCTGGTGCATGCTGGATAATTCAACCTCAAGGGTTTGAAAAAGATGAATTCAGAGTCCTTCAGTAAAGTGACAGGGCAACTAAGGTCTCTTGACAGGAGTTGGGACGAGGTTAACCACTTCTTGCTTAGGCCAACAAGAGATGCTTTCTGCTCTCATTTCCTGTCATTGGAGTATTATGTTTGTAAACAGCATTTTTAGGAAACCACCCCCCTTCCCCCACCCCAAAATCAACATCCCTGTTCCTTTTCCTCCAGGAACTGGCACTTATTTAGACTGATATCTTGAACTGAGGTAAATATCACACCTATTTTAGTGGGACGACTTCTAGGAAAGACTGTAATAGGTGTCATTGCTGGAAGTGCTGGATTCATGGTGAGAACTCCTTGTTGTGAAAGCTCGTTTGTCCTTGCATGAGGGGAGTTCAACATGGCGAATGATGACATCCTTTGTTCATTGAGTCATATGGTCCCAGCCCTGACGATTAACTGAACTGGTTCTGTAGCCTTGCTTGCAATCACTGTTTTTTTTTTAAACATCTTTATTGGAGTATAACTGCTTTACAATGGTGTGTTAGTTTCTGCTTTATAACAAAGTGAGTCAGTTATACATATGTCTCCATATCTCTTCTCTCTTGCAGCTTCCTCCCTCCCACCCTCCCTATCCCACCCCTCTAGATGATCACAAAGCACCGAGCTGATCTCCCGGTGCTATGTGGCTGCTTCCCGCTAGCTAGCTATTTTACATTTGGTAGTGTATATATGTCCATGCCACTCTCTTACTTTGTCCCAGCTTACCCTTCCCCCTCCCCGTATCCTCCTCAAGTCCATTCTCCAGTAGGTCTGCATCTTTATTCCCGTCTTGCCCCTAGGTTCTTCATGACTTTTTTTTTTTTTTTTAGATTCCGTATATATGTGTTAGCATATGGTATTTGTTTTTCTCTTTCTGACTTACATCACTCTGTATGACAGATTCCAGGTCCATCCACCTCACTACAAATAACTCAATTTCGTTTCTTTTTATGGCTGGGTAATATTCCATTGTATATATGTGCCACATCTTCTTTATCCATTCATCTGTCGATGGACACTTAGGTTGCTTCCATGTCCTGGCTATTGTAAATAGAGCTGCACTGAACATTTTGGTACATGACTCTTGTTGAATTATGGTTTTCTCAGGGTATATGCCCAGTAGTGGGATTGCTGGGTCATATGGTAGTTCTATTTTTAGTTTTTTAAGGAACCTCCATGTTCTCCATAGTGGCTGTATCAATTTACATTCCCACCAACAGTGCAAGAGAGTTCCCTTTTCTCCACACCCTCTCCAGCCTTTATTGTTTGTATATTTTTTGATGATGGTCATTCTGACTGGTGTGAGAAAAAAAAAACAGAGCTGGAGGAATCAGGCTCCTGGACTTCAGACTATACTACAAAGCTACAGTAATCAAGACAGTATGGTACTGGCACAAAAACAGAAATATAGATCATGGAACAGGACAGAAAGCCCAGAGATAAACCCACACACATATGGTCACCTTATCTTTGATAAAGAAGGCAGAAATATACAGTGGAGAAAAGACAGCCTCTTTAATAAGTGATACTGGGAAAACTGGACAGCTACATGTAAAAGAATGAAATTAGAACACTCCCTAACACCATACACAAAAATAAACTCAAAATGGATTAAAGACCTAAATGTAAGGCCAGACACCATCAAACTCTTAGAGGAAAACATAGGCAGAACACTCTATGACATAAATCACAACAAGATCCTTTTTGACCCACCTCCTAGAGAAATGGAAATAAAAACAAAAATAACCAAATGGGACCTAATGAAACTTAAAAGCTTTTGCACAGCAAACGAAAACATAAACAAGACCAAAAGACAACCCTCAGAATGGGAGAAAATATTTGCAAACGAAGCAACTGACAAAGGATTAATCTCTAAAATTTACAAGCAGCTCATGCAGCTCAATATGAAAAAAACAAACGACCCAATCCAAAAATGGGCAGAAGACCTAAAAAGACATTTCTCCAAGATATACAGATTGCCAACAAACACATGAGAGAATGCTCAACATCATTAATCATTAGAGAAATGCAAATCAAAACTACAATGAGATATCAGTTTGTTTTTAGTAATACTACGTGCTCAGTATTGTAATGTGCCCTGGGGGGTATGGGACGAGATATGCTAAGGAGTGTAAGATACAACCTGTGCCTCCTGCAGTCTCTGGAATTACTAGGGCAATGAGATGTTTCACGTGTGACTATCAACTGACCAGGTCTCTCCCTTCCCACACCCATCGGAGTGCATGAGATAAAAGAACAGATTAGGGAAGGAAAAGGCAGAGAAGAAAGAATGATGGAAATGTTTATTGAGACTGAAATGGAACATTGTTCTCTTTTATGAGTTAACAGCACAGTGTGTTAAGAGGCTGGTTACAAACTCACTCCAAAATAAGGATGACCTGCAGTTCACGAATGGCTGTCAACTCCAGTGCCTCAAATCAGAGCAGGCTGCCAAGGGGGTAGAACCATTCAGCCCAAGATAAATTACTGATTCAACTGTATTTATATTTACTTCCTAAACAACAACACAATATTTGCATGTTAAAATTCACATTGAATCATGGGTCCATAATTTATGTGTACATGACCATTTGGTATCATCCTCTTGTAGATTTCAGGTGCAGGTGGTCAATACTGAGCATTTTGTTTTACTATCCATGATCTTTGGCACAGTTTCTGGTTTCTTAAATATAAAAGCACAGGCTTAAATTGGCTACGCAATACTGCAGAAACAGGACTATTTTGGATCTTGGTGTAAACACAAGTATATGGTAAGCATTATTTACAAGATGAGAGCCGAGCACAGACTTCAATACGCTGTCTTCACAAATGAGCAGAAGAATGACAGGCAACGGATTTTAATGAGCAGGGGCCAAGATTACTAGACTACTAGTTAGTTAGAACAAACTTCCCTGGAGGAGGACACAAGTTTCATACAACGGAAGAATTTCCCTGAACCACTGATACCAATGTCTCATGTTGTGGGATTTACTCTGCAAGAATCTAGGGTAGGGACAGTGCTTTTCTGGCCAATGTGGCTTGTTCAGTCCATCAAACCCATATTAAAATACAACTTAGCTGGTAGCTTGCCATTGTTGTTTGGGCCTGGTGGGTAGGAAAGGGCAAAGTACTGTCTTTTTAAGCAGGTATAATTGACTTTGGAAGAATTATAGTTGGATAATATAATTATTATATTAAACACATCCAGTTGGATAAAAACACATCCAACCTTATATGAGTGACAACTTTGTATATAGTCTTATATAGAGCTGATATGGATTCCCTCCCAGAAGTAGAATCTGGAAGTTGTAAATGAGTGGGCCATGCCACCTCAGAGTATCACCAGAATAACATCTCTGCTTTGGGGCTGATACACAAACGTGAAACGATCAAACAACATGATTTCTCATTCTTATGCTTATGAGAGAGGGGTTCTGATTAAGCCCCAAAGCAGATCTGGATTGAAATTGTAGTTATTATTCAAGTACAAGGAGAGCTCTGTATTTCACGTTGACAGTTCAATTGTGATCTCTGTCTGGCAAACTATATGAAAATAATAAATATATACATATTTTTATATATATATATATATATATATATATATATATATAGCTCTATACTGAACACTGGGTTAATAGTTACCAGCGTCCCAATACAGTACATTGAAAAAAAGAACCCTTCTCTCTTCTCCCCAGACCTCACATACATCTTAAAACTGTTACTGCAGAACCGTGCTGGTCTGTTTTCTTTCAGAGTAGTTTCTTTGAAATTGGCCTGAGATGAGTTCAAAGTGGACAATTTGGCACATTAACTTGTGGGGGGGCGGGGTGTTTAGATGCATTATAATCTATAAAAATGTGAGAGGTCAAAGGAAATCCATGGCAATAAGGCCTGAGTAATGACAGAATATTTTTTTAAAAAAACGAAAACACTGGTCTGTGCATGAGAAAGCAGTTTCTCTTTCACATCTATTGATATTACCTAATTAAAACAGTTACTACTTTAAATACTTCCTAACTCTGTCTCCCACAGGATTTAAAAATTCCAGATAATACAGCTTTCCTTTCAATCAATTTTCTCTCATCTTACCCCACCCCCAAATCCCAGAACTTGGAGAGCAAAAGCTGTGAATCCAAATATAGAAAATAATTCAGAGGTCTGTATATCAAATCAAATGTACAGTTGGCTGTTAGTGTTTTTCTTTTCTTTACTTAATGTTTGAATTTGCTAAGAGATGACTCTCCTGGAGAGGTCCTTCACCACTCCCAGTTTTCCAAAGCCACGGCCCTAGAACTGTGAGGTCTGGGTGAATGAGATGGTGTCGGACTTGTCGACGGCAAAGCCTCCGTTGACATAGGACTTCTTGGTGTCCAAGTCTTCATTGTCGAGTGTCGTGGATTCCAAGGCAAAGGGGTTCACGATGTTGACCTCAGATGAAACATCCATCTGCTCCAGCTCCTTCTTAGAGAGCTTCTCCACGATGCCAGTCCCGAATGCATCGCCGAGGACATTCACCATGGTCCTGAACCGATCCCTGGGGAGGACAGAGGAAGTCAGACAGAAGGCCCGGATTTCATTTTCCTTCAAGTTGGAGATGGGAAAGGACCCAAGGAATTCAGTTACAAATTAAGCAAAGCACAAAGTGCTGTCCCCAGGGCTGGCTGACCAGAGGCTCTCCACTTCACAGGCCTGGGCCAGAGGTGGTTTGTAAAGGCACAGAATGAGCATACAGGCTGCCCTGGGTCCCCGTCAGTCACAGTGAATCTCCTGAATTCAGCACTGAGCTCCCTAAATTCCCTCCTCTCCTCCCAAAGAAATGTGAACACCATCTTCACAGATATTTGGGGGGAGCTGAGGGAGGGTCAGGATTCATTAGTCTTTCACCCAACCTCTTTCTTATGGGCATTTCTGAGCCTTCTTTTGGCTAAGATGAGAGAACTTGGATGTTTTGTGGGTGGTGTGTGTGTCCCCGGTGTGCTTCTTTCTTTCCCACACAAGGTCACTCTATGAGCAAGCCAAGAGGGACACCACTGAGCATAGGGTCAAAACCCCAGCCAGCCTGGGAATAGCTTACTCCTGTGGCACTCTCAGCCAGTGGTACCCCCCAGACAGCCCAGAGGAGAGGCTGGTGGCAGGAAGCCGAGTAGGTGAAGGAGGCATCCTGGATGCTGGAGCACTGTTGCTAGGAAATGTGTACATGAATACTGTGAAAGCTACACCTGCAGGACAGAAAACGCTTACGCACGTGCTTACACACGTCCATTCTGGGTGCCCTCCTGCTATTTAGAACATGGATTGAACTAGACCCTGGTGTGGACCAGCTAGTGTCTTCTTGTCCGTGGATCAGGTCAGGCCTTTGACTTCTCTGGATGTCTTGGAAGTGAAGGTCACTTGTGTTTCAGGAAGAACCAGGGAAAGGAGAGAAGTGCAAATCCACCATCACCACTAGAAAGAAAAATTGAAGCACCTGCCTCAATGGTAGGGTATCTTGGCAAGAAAGGTGCCACCTCAGTTGGGCCTTGAAGAACCAGCTAGCTGCTGAGGGGGCCCCATAGCAGCTTCCCAAGTGCAGAAGCTTCTGCCTTCTGGGATGTGATGGTATCTTCAAAGCCACATGGAATGTTTCTGCTTCCCTTTCTACTATTTCAGCTGCTACTTGCAAACTACATAGCACTGTACTCCCCAGTAAAGCTGGCTGGTTCTGAGTGAAGGCTCAATATGGAGCAAACTATCCCCTGATGGCCAGGGGACAGAGCCACACCCAGATGCTGGAAGACCACTGCACAGAGTGGGTATCAAGGTTAAAGCCAGGAACCAGGCTCATTCTAACTTTAACCTTGGGGGTCACAAAAGGCATGTTCTTACCCAGATGTTCTGCTGTGTTCCTTAGGTAGGTGTGTGCATGTGTGTGTCTGTTGTTAGAGAGAGAGAGAATGAATTGTTGGTTCAGGCCTGAATGGTCCAACTCATTCTAAGCATAACAATTAAACTTGCTGTTAATTGAACACATACTGCCAGCCAGACACTGTTCCGGACACTCCTCTCATTTTAGCTCACTCAGTCCTTATACCAACCCCATGAACTAGACAGAATCTTTCCCATCTCATAGGTAATGCAGCTGGCCCCCAGAGAGGTTAAGGAAATTGCTCAAGGTCAAAGAGCCAGTAAGACATTGAACCAGGATTCAAATCCAAATTAGTCTTACCCCAAAGCCTTTGCTTTTGCTACTGCCCTGATGTTGCTGACGATCTTGGGAAGGTAGGCTGACGTTGAACCAGGTGGTTCTGAACCTATGATGCTGGGATAGGCTAGGGTGGCCTATTGGGTTTGGAATGTCTGGGGCCTTGCCCAGCTTCTTCACCTTATTATTTTATGTTTATCTCATCCCACACCCAGCTCCTAACCTTGAGCATTACCAGGTATAATGAGTTAACGGAGATCACAAGCTTTATAAAATCACTGCTTGCAGTTATGAGGAGTTAGTTTTTAAGCATGTTATCAGATGGCCTGGTCAGAGGGAAATTAAAGCAGCAACAGATGGCTCATTAGGCAATCTGAGGGGAGAATGATGACAGACTGCAGAATTATGCATGGCTAGGAAGCCTGCCTTCCCATCCGCCAGAGGCAGTGCGTTTATCCCAACTCACAGGAGCCAGTCGACAGCGATGATGAGGGTGACATCCTCAGCGGGCAGGCCCACGGCACTCAGCACGATCACCATGGTCACCAGGCCGGCCTGGGGCACACCGGCAGCTCCGATGCTAGCAGCTGTGGCCGTGACACTGTAGACAAAACACACCAACACAAAAGGAGTCAGACACCCATTTCTCCCTTCAAGGGCCCTGGTCCAAAACGGTTAGTCCTGTTGGCTGTTACTGCTCTTTCCCTAGACTGGCCAGTCAGAATCTGTTCTCTGCTGGGCACAAGCTCTGCCTCATTAGACAGCTGTGGAAGACTGAGAAGAGCATGATCTTTTTCCAGGGGGGAGATATGGCAAGTCATTCTAACATGAGGAAGTGGAGAGGAACTGCGTGAGTGGCACACAAAAAATGAGCTAGAGAGACACTTAACAGGAAGGCAAGAGTTTACCAACCGAGGTGTTAATGGAGGGCTTTATCCACCCATCCATGTAGCCATCCATCCTAAACAAGTGCCAAGTACCTCTCCACCTGCTTTCTTCCTCCCTTCCTCCATCTATTCACCCAGGCAATCATTTATTGAGCATCTAATGTGTGCCAGGAATTTACACTGCCTTGAAGGATGGTGAAGGGGTAGGGATGGGGGTGGATGGGCAAGGGTATTCCAGGTAAAGGCAAAGGAATGAGGCACTGGCCAAACAGGTTTCAATGTACTTTCTTTTACATCACAAGTCTCTTGACCTCTCTGGGAGCTGCCCTTTAGGGCACTGAGTTGAGAAATAGCTGTGACTCCTGTCCAAGGTACAAGTGTTTATTCCCGACTGCTCCTTTTTGCCAGTGGATGCACTTTGTGCAAAAGGAAGAAAGATCTGGAATCCAGGAGAGGCAGCCAAATGAACTTCGTTACCTTGTATTTAAAAAGATCCCTCTTGCGCAGATCAAATGTGGCACTAGGGATTTTTCTCTTTGGAATGTGCAGTTTTTCATCAGCAACATCTTCCTGATTTAAATCTGGTCATTTTGGAGAAAACAAGGGTTTGCCCTGCCCTGAAATGTCCCTGGATTTGAATGAGCTTGAGGGGACCCCTATATTTTCTGGATACACCTTCTCATCCTTGGGCCAAGGATGCTATTGGATTTAAAGCTGAAGATGGAGACACTGTCAATTTAAACTAGAAGAATCCCTGATTCTATCTACAAATCCATACTCTGTGGGCTAAAAAAGCCTCAGAGTTCTCACCGAGCTGATTCTACTGTTCATTCACCTGCCTAGTGATGTGTCACAGGTGGTCTCTGAGGGCACGGTCAAACACAGGCCAGAGTTCTTTGACAAGTGTGGTTTCCTTCAGTGGCTGTGACCACCAACTTACAGTAAATTAGAGATTTCTGGGGCTGTCCCAATTCCTTTAAAAGTTTCAGGCTTGCATAATCGTTTAGATCTGTTCTGACTTAAGTAGTCTTTGGAAAACCTAAGTTTATGTCAGTGGTGGTCGAAAACATTTAAAGTGAATGCATCAGTGGGTTTGCTTTGTCAGAAGTGATTTGTGTCCATACCCACTGATCCCTCTTGGAAGACCCAACACATCACGGTTAACCATGTCCCTATGGATTGAGGCTGGGCTTGAAACTCAAAATCCATTTAGTCAAAGAAAACTCTGCCCTTGAGCCTTGACCTTGCTGATTAAACTTCAGCCATTTGCCTGGCTTAGGTCTGAAACTTGGAACTATAAATCTTCAGATGGGGGTAAAAATATAAAAAACCTACTTCTTCTTCTTGAACATACCCCACTTTGACTTAAGAGGGTTTCACAGAAGAAAACACAATAATCATTGGTAGAAAGTTCTTTCCTAGCACTGAGATCTAGTTTTAGGTCAGGCCATTTAAAACTCAGCTCTCCATACAGGTTGGGGACTGAGTCGTGAGCTAGAGTGAGCACAGGTTTTAGAGGCAGACAGATCCAGCTCTGCCGTTTTACTAACGGTGTGTCCTTAGGCAAGTTACTTCTCTGAGTCTCAATTTCTTGCCTGTAAGATGGGGAGAATATGTCTACTTTGCAGGGCTGCTGTTAAGATTAGATGAGGTATTATATGTAAGGCATCAAGTATAGCACCTGGATGTAGTAGATGCTTAAAACTGATGCCATTTTGCTACGTCAGCAGCTGTTACAACTACTACTGCTGCTAGTATTACTATTAAAATTATCATAAAAACATCTACTATTACTACTGCTGCTACTTTTTCCCTCTAAGCTCTTTCTAGGCCCCAAATCCCATAATTATCTTTTGTTATAAGAAACTTTATCCCATTTTCAATCAGTTGTAACCTTTGATAGGTGAATATTTTGATAAAACCACGAAAGGGAATGTTTTAGGTGGATGGTTTCTTTGATGTCCAGTCCAAAAGGACCATAGAAAGAGATAAACTATGGATCCAAAAATCTCTGTAACCATCAACCACATGAGCCACAACTGTAACTTGTAAAATTGAAAAAAAAAAAAACGCTTATTATTTGATTCTCTCCCAGGTAGAGCCAGAGGATTTTTTAAGTCAATGATTACTCTGGGCCTCACAGTTGTTGTTACTTGCTCTGGGCCAGTAGTTATCAGCAAGTATGATTTAAGAATACACCAGAGGGGCTTCCCTGGTGGCACAGTGGTTAAGAATCCACCTGCCAATGCGGGGGACACGGGTTTGAGCCCTGGTCCAGGAAGATCCCACATGCCACGGAGCAACTAAGCCCGTGCACCACAACTACTGAGCCTGCGCTCTGGAGCCCATGCTCTGAAACAAGAGAAGCCACCGCAATGAGAAGCCTGTGCAGCACAACGAAGAGTAGCCCCCGCTCGCCGCAACTAGAGAAAGCCCGCGTGTGGCAACGAAGACCCAATGCAGCCAAAATAAATAAATTAATAAAATAAATAAATTAAAAAAAAAAAAAAGAATACACCAGAGCAGGGAGAGAGGTTTTTCATGTGAATTGATTATTTAGTCTCTAGGCCCAAAGTTTATTTCTCTAGCAGTGAGGTTAAAAAAAAAAAAAAAGGGTTAGAAACATCTAGGAAACTTATGACCGAGGCAGAGGAAGGGAATTCATCCCCCAAATGGTAAATACCCAAAAGAACTGGTACCTCATACAACCACTCCTTGGAAATAAGTTAAGCACAGACTGGGTTCCACAGGCTGTGGTGAGGGAGGTGGGAAAAGGCACTTGTTACTTGTAAAAGTAACAACTGCTGGAACCACAGTGGTTGTGGAACTTTCTCAGGCATGATTCAGGGTTTCACTTTTAACATACTCGCTGCTACTCAAATTACAGAATTTTACCCATGCTCCTTGGGGTCTAGCTTCCATAGCCACTAATACATTTTACAGATCAGGAGGCACTGGTATAGCTTCCTGGCTGATGTGCCAAATGGTCTAGTTTGTACTTGTCTTCAGTTAATTTCAAGCAAACTGCAGTACATACTTTATGATTTAGGGTTGGGAAGATTTAAAAACTTACTGCATTAGAATGCTGCAAGAACTTACTTTATGCCTGGGATTTATGCCTATGTCAAGTGCTGAGGATGCAAGAGTGAATTAGCTCTGAAAGGTTCGGATTCAACTGTGTGTAGGCCTAGGGACCCGGTTTAGTCTTAAACTTCTACTCTAAACTGAAGTCTCAGGATTAACTCTAATCCCAACCCACTACTTCAAAGCAGCACTGTCCAGTAGAGTTTTCCACTATGATGGCATCTATTTCTACAATGACAGAACCTTCGCTGTCTGCTTTGTCCAATTTGTGTGTGTGGCTAATGGCTACGATATTGAACAATGCTATTCCAGAGAAACATCTCTGGCAAAACTCACTAATGAGGACTTTCCTGGTGGCGCAGTGGTTAAGAATCCGCCTGCCAATGCAGGGGACATGGGTTCGAGCCCTGGTCCAGGAAGATCCCACATGCCGTGGAGCAACTAAGCCTGTGCACCACAACTACTGAGCCCGCACGCCACAACTACTGAAGCCCACACACCTAGAGCCTGTGCTCCGCAACAAGAGAAGCCACTGCAATGAGAAGCCTGTGCACCACAACGAACAGTAGCCTCCACTCGCCGCAACTAGAGAAAGCCTGCATGCAGCAACGAAGACCCAACGCAGCCAAAAATAAATAAATAATTTTTTAAAAAATTTGCTAATGACATTTTCACCGTCTACTTGAGCAGACAATTTCAGTCTTCATTTGACTACGATTCTCTGCAAGATTTTACTCTGTTGACCATTTCATCCTTGAAAATCTCTCTTCTCTGGGTTTCCATGACACCATGGTTTCATGGCTCTCTTACTACCTTTCTGTTCCTCCTCATTCTCCTGTTGGGTTTTCCCCTTTCTGCCTGCCTCTAATATTAGGCTTTTCTAGGGCTCAGTCCTTCGTCTTTTTCTCTCCTCTACAAACTCTCCCTACGTAATGTCATCCATTCCCAACATTTACTGAGTGCTCAGGATGTAGGCACTGTTCTAAGCATTTTATATGCATCATCTGACTTAATTATCACTAGCATAAAATGTAGGTACTATTATTATCCTCATTTTACAGGTGAGAAACAGAAGCTTAGAGAATTCGAGTAACTTGGTCAAGGTCACAGCCAATCATGGTCAAACATACATAACTGACTCACGACCCACATGCTTGATGAGCACCATCAAGCTGGTGACTCTGACTTCTGTATCTGCAGTTGTGACCACATTTCTCACCACATATTTCCACCTGCATGTCTTAAAGGCATTTCAAATTCAATGTGTCAAAAAGTGTAATCTCTTTACCTTCCCACCTATACTTGCTTCTCTTATACTAGTCCCTGTTCTGGTAAGCACCATCCACCAATCCTGGGGGTCATCTTAGCCTTCCTCTGTCCCTCACTCTGAATCCAGTAAATGCCTCTTGAATTCATTAGCTCTTCTCCATCCCCCGTGTCAGTACCTTAATGTAGGCCTTTTCATACCTTACTTGCAATAGTCTTCTAACTGGTCTTCTAGCTTATGGTTCCTGCCCCCACTGGGGCCATCCACCATATTACCAGTTACCTCTCTAAAATGCAAATCTGTCCATAATATGAAAGACTGTCTAAGACCCTTCCATGAGCTCCTCACACAAAGCCCTTCAGGATATGATCCCTGCCTTCACATTGTACTCTTTATGTCAACCATACCAAATAATCTGTACTCTGTAATTAGGCCATAGTTACATCAAGACCACTGTTAATGCTATTCCTTTTTCCAAAATGCTTTTAGCTTCCTTCCTTCTACTACTAAATTCTTATTCCTCTTCTAAGACTTAGCTAAACGTTCCCTTCTTCCAGGAAGCCTTTCCTCACCTTCCCAGGTAGAGCCAACCCTTTCTTCTTCAGTTCCCTTTGTGCCCCCTCAACTGAGACCTCTATTATAGCCTTTACCATACCACTCAGCACTTATTTAGATATCTTCATACCTTACCTTTCTACCAGGAACCCCTTGAAAGCAGGGACTGGTCCTTATTCCACCTTGGGTCCTTGGTACCTACTCTGTGCCTAGCACCTAGTGGGTGCACTGGACTGAGAACACAGGGATGCCTTTGGCTATCCAGACCTGAAGCACTTTTATGTACCACGATCCCACTACTTGTAATACAGTTGTGCTTAATCTTGGGAAGGGACTTTGTAGACCAAGAAAATCAACCTATCACTGGACCATCCTTGATCTCCCTTCACAGATGATTTTCACTTGAGGCAATTCCAGTAACAGAAATGAAAAGGAGTGTGACTTCATGCCCCACCTGATAGTGACAATCTGCCCAATGCTCAAGTCCAAGTCATTCAACTGTGCAATAAACACAGCTGCCACTGCTTCATAGAGTGCAGTCCCATCCATGTTGATTGTAGCACCAACGGGTAACACAAATCTAGTGATCCTCTTGTCCACCCGGTTCTTCTCTTCAGCACAGCGGAAAGTGACTGGCAGTGTTGCTGAACTGTGTGATAAAAGAGAAAGGAACTGATGGTCTAGGAATGCTGGTCCTCGATCCCTGCCTGAAGAGATACCTCTGTTCCAAAAACTAAACCGAGATCTCAGAGCATGATGGCACTTTTGGCAGGTCCAGGAATCAGAAGGCGCTGTGCTTGCCACTGCCCCCAGCTACACTATAACCCCTTCCGGGCTGCAGGCTCTGCCAAGAGGGCAGGAAATATCTAGTAGGTGAGGGAATATGTTTAAGGACATGGGCAGAGACTTTGGACGTCATTTCTCAAATTAAAGGCGGCTACAAAACCCACCAGTTGCAGCCAGTGCTTCATCAGGTGAGGTGAGAGTTGCTAAGGCTTGGTTCACAGACTTCTTCCAGACACCCCTCTTCTATTTACCTGGAGGAGATCATGACAGCTGTCAGAAGAGCCTGGGCCATTCCCATGGCGAATCGGAAAGGGTTCTTTCGTACAATTAGAAAATATAGCAGTGGGAGAATTACAATGGAGTGGATTGCAAGCCTGTAAACAGGAGAGAAACAGGTTCATAGATGATATCATCTTTTCATACTACTTCTTTTTTTCAAACAGCAGTTTTACTCATGATATATCATTCAACTTTCATAATGACCCAATGAGAATATGAAAAAGAGGACAGGAATATATGTCTCCAGTGCACATATGAGGAAGAAGAGACTCAGCAAATCAAATATCTTGTCAAAGTTAATGGCTAAGCCAGTAGCTGAGCCCATGTTTAGGAGCTCACAGAACAAGTTGTGTCATGCTGCTGAGCCCTGTACCTGCGCTTCCTGCTATACGTGTTAACGTGCTTTCACTTCCTTCTGCTGTTGAATTCTTATTCCTCCTCTAAGACTCAGCAAAACTTGCCCCTCCTCTGGGAAGCCTTCCTTCACCTTCCCAGGTCAAGCTGACCTTTCCCTCCTTGGTGACTCTGTGGCCAATAGTATTATAGCCCTTATCACAGCACTCAGCCTGGGCCACGCCACTGTCTGGCTGGATGGCACCCACCACCTAAGAGGAGAATCAGGGTGCAATAAGGAGGAAGTAATCCCTGCTTTTCCACAGTCATACTTCAGGACTGACCCTCTTTTCTTTGTCATTCCTACCTTCCAAACTATTCCTTGCCAGGGGGCTTAAGAAATGAGACTGATTTAGCAGATGCCATGTAAGTGGGAGCTTAGAGTTGACAGATCAGTTATGTGAAGCTGAAATAATAAGAAATGGTCATGGAAAATACAGATCCTGGAGGTCAGGAAAGAGGATCTTATAGACAGAAAGCCTGTGGCTTAGAACTATGAGAAACTGACTTCGTTTTCTGTTAGAAACCTAGGTAGGTCAATAGAGCAGAAACCAGCAGAACCCCATTCTGAAATAGCTCAGCATCATAAACCTCAGCCACACCATGACCTGGACACAGCCCCTGGCCTCCAGTAAGGTGCATGGTCCCACCTCCATTACTACTGGGGCCCTGGGATTTGATTCTGGCTGGCTTCTCCATTGACCAGCAGGGCTATGCTTTTGGAACACACAGATTAAGAACCAAATGCTGTGCAGTGGAAAGTCCCCAGTGCATCTGAGTTCCAATAGGTGAGCTGATTGCTCCAGTTGGGTGTTTGGGGGCAAGGACCTATGGGAGTCAAGTTGATGATGTTTAGTCATTCCCTTGGTCCACATTTCTTAGCACATGTGACGTATCCTGCCCCCGGCTAGATATCTGGGCACACCACTCATAACCTATCCCACCACATCTCCCCTCAAGAACCAATAAGTGGGCTACAATAAATATGCACACAACCTGTCTCCTACTGCCCTCCTGCTTCGCACAGTTCTTACCAATCTAAAGATTCTCCTAGCACCCTCTCCAATGATGCAGGCTGTGACTGTGCCTACCAGCCCCACCAACAGGAGTGGAACCAACCATCCCACTCCTACTTGCTCCAGTCTGACTTAATTTAGGCCCTGCTTAATTTCTTTCAGACTCGGGGTACGTGGGGCCTGTTCTTATTGGCTTGGTTGGTTTACATCCTTGAAGAAGTTAAGGCCAGGAGCAGACCAAGAGAGGCCACCAGTGGGGTTTTCTCTTGTTTTAAGACAATTAATAAAGGCAGTGACAAAGCATGGTCCAGGCTGTTCTGCCAAGATCTGGAAATTAGCACAGTGTGATCCACCTCCAGTTCAGCCGTTAAAGGGCAGCCCTCCTCCCTGCTGCTCTCTTATCTCTGAACCCCATCTTTCCCTGCACGTGGGAGAGAAGCCAATTTTAACCAACTGAAACCCAGGCTCTCAGCAGAAATCCACTGGCTCAAATGATGTTTCTGTTTCTTCCCTCGAGTCTGACATACCCACTCAGGACGGTGGCCATGTAAAGGCCCAGCTTGCGGAATATTTCCCAGTCTTCGACTTCTATGATCTTCCCGGCAATCAGGAACAAAATACCAACCGGCATGTAGCTAGAAAGTAACATAAGAAAGACTCACTTCTGTCATCAAGTATTTTCTCAGGGTGGGAATGCTGGGGAAGAAACAAGCCAGGGCATGCACCTGGGCTTGGCATGTGCCCTCAGCTGGGAGTCCGCAGTGAAGCTAAGGTCTCACTTTCAGCCCTGCTGGACCACATTGGCACCAGGTTTCAGCACCCCTCTGCACCTTAACTTCTACCCACCTAAGCTACTGTAAGGGGTACACTTGGTTAGAAGGTGTGGTTAAATTGGTACATACGCCATGCCTTGCTTCTGGTACACAAACACCCTGCCTACTGTCACATCTGCAGATCTCTCCTTAGCTTGACCGTCCAAATATGGCCACTAGGCTCTTTCTGGACATGGTTATCTTGTTTCCCAGGTAGTGGTATCAGCAACAGAGCAGTAGAACTAGTCGTGCAAGTCGTCATAATAGCTCTGTTTGTGGAGCTGTCATTACGTGCTTTGTGTTGGGTTAAGAATTTTACATGCACCATTTCACTTAATGTACTTCTCCCAGCTCTAGCGGCAGACGTTATTATCCTTTTTTACATATGATGAAGCTGAGGTTCAGCAGGATTAAGTGACTGAAATGTCACTGTCAATGTCTATACTTTGAACCACCTTGCTATGAGATAAGCGGGGCAGAGGTCTCCTAGGAAAGGTGGACTTTTTGGCATCTCTAGGGACAGGGCAGATACTCAGGTGGTGCCACTGCTATGCTCACCAATGGCAGCTTTTATTTGGATGCGTTAGGGCCCATGTTGTACCAACTGTAAATATTCTGAATATCCCTTCTGCCTGGGGCCTGGGAAGGAAAGCACCTTGTGTTCTGATGTGCAGGAAACTCTTTCAAATCACTCCTTTAAGAGTTATTTCTTACATAAATGTTGCTTGGTTGCAAGATGATCAAGGACTTTGGTAGAAAAGACAATGGCTGATATCCAGACTTTTGTTAGTGACCTAAGTCCTAAGTAATACATGGAATTATTTAATACTCCAGTGTCTGGATACCCTCTTCTAAGGTGAGGTCAACTGAGAAACATAAATCTCTTCATGCTAATTTTGAAGGGTCAGGGGAAGCAAGATGGCATTAACCGGCGTGTGCTCACCACATAATGATTTGAACGATTTTCATGGTTGCATCACTCAGAGCATTGAAGAAATCCACCAGAATCTGTCCCCTTTCTCCCATTTTTCCAATGACGATTCCAAAGACGAGGCAAAAGACAATCAAGCCCAGGACATTTATGCCATCTGAATACATGCCTATGACTTTGTATTCCTTTGTTCTGTTCTGTGGATCAAAACCAAGAAAATACATTGATGCATGAGTACAATCGTGTTAGAATGCATAGACCCTGAAACAGAAAGATATGATAGCCAAACAAACCAGTGGCTCTAGCAAGAACTCTGGATCAACAACTTTGGGAAACATAATTAAAAACACAAACACCTACGCGTGGGTCAAATTTTACTGCCCCCCACCCTCTGCCACTGAAGTTTAAAGTGTGTCTTTTTTCCTTTCTTTCAACAAATCCATATTTGAATATTTCTTTTGAAGATTTCTTATTCTGGGGTGTTTTAAATTTTTAATAAGAACTTTAGAATCAAGGCACTTTTCAGGGTTATTTTAACTACTAGTTACATTTGGAGTCCGCATAAAAAAGATACAGATTAATAATGCAGGAAGCTCAAAATATTTACCAGTGTGGACATTTTTAGGACACTTTACTATCTGTTTTATCCTGATAATGAACACAGGAATATTCTTTTCTGCCTCTAATCCTGGATGACCAATAGGATTTTAGAGACATAAAAATTAACCAGACATATACTACTGTGAACCATGTCTTTGTTTTATGCTGGGTAAGAAGAGCACGAGATATACCGAGAGATAACTCAACCTGTGTTGTGCAGCTGAGATTTACTGAGAGATTTCAGAGGGAGATAACGTATTCTGAGTGGTGCAAACCAGGTTTACAAAGAATTACGTGGACGAGCCACTGGGGTACCGATTATTTCTTACTTATGATATGACATGATCAAACATATTTATTGAGCAGTTAGTGTGCTAACTGCATTGGCTACAGCATAAAGTCTTAAAATGCAGCTGGATAGACAAGACTAACTGTGAGAAACGGGAGCCAATGATAGCAAGGTGGTGTGTAATTAGCTGCACAGCCAAGCTATGAGTTACAGACATCATATGGAGACTGGGGACATGAATGAGGGCTGTGAGGTTAGGGAAAGCTAGGCCTGAGCAGTAGGCAGCCAGGAGATGAAAGCACAGTCCAGAAAAATGTAAGGAAAGGCAAAAGTCATCACGCACCAGGTCCCTGTACCCTGCTTGAATAATTCCTACTCATCCTTGATGGACCCCACACTAATTTAAACCTCCCTGCTGAATGCCCTAGAGTACCCTATTCTTCCCTGTTTTAATATTCATCACTCTTCACATGAGGGCATATGTCACATCTGTCTTTTCTCTACTGTAATCCCAATGCCCAGCAGGGCTTGGCTCATGGAGGGTGCTCAGAAGATCTTTATGGAACCATATCAAAAAGCAGGAATAGAAACTAATTGAGGAGGTGGATCTGGATAGAATAGATTGGGCTCACCAAGAAATAAGCTGGGAAACCAGGGAGGAGCTAGGTCATGGAGGGCTTTCTGTAGGAAGAAAGAGGGAGCTAACTGTGGCCTACTTAACCTGAACTCTTAAGTCTACTGAGTATTTCTTTTTTCCTTAAATCTTTCCTTTCTGTGTGAAGGCACAGTACCTTCAGGAGCGATCTACAGGGCTACAGATATACTACTTTAGGCCCACACGATCTAATCTCCAATGCTGAAATCCCCAAAGTTCTCAAAGCCTGTTGATTTCATTGATAAATTTATGGCAAACTCTTGGTGGCAAAACCTATCCCGAACTGAGATGAGGCTACATATAGCCTATTTTTCTTACTTGGTAGAACATTCACAAGTTAGTTGCAGAAATACTGATGTGCTTGATTCTAGAATGTTATTGTCAATTCCACTTAAGGATGTTGTATAACATATAGTACATACACCACCTGGACCTTCTAAAGTGAAAAGCTCTGAACTCAGTATCAAATATGGGCAGAGTTTCAGATAAGGAACTGTAGGCCTACAGTTTAAGTAGTCTTGCAAATCTAACATAGTTCCCAGAGGTGCCCAACTCAACTCTGGGTGGCAGAGATACAGAAGTGAGAGGGCTCATTCTTTTCTCTGCGTGGTTCAGTTGCTTCTCATTATTCTCAGAAGTGACACTCTATAAAGTGGCTGTGAACACTGAATTAGTGAATATTGAATCAATTTTCCTAGGGGAAATATAGGATTAGGTTTCTGGGAATCCACAGTCACAACATTTTTGCCAAATAATCAACATAAAACCTTGTTTTCTCTGTGTTTCAGTTCAAAGACACCTTATTTAATATATATTATTTAGTTGTTAACATTGAACTCACAGCCAACACACTTTAACTCATGTCTGAATGAAACTTATCTAACACATGTATTTTCCCATATGGCACATCAGCCTGCCTGCCTTTGGGAAAACTAACTAGACAGCACTGCAGCATGATGCTTGGGGGACATTTCAAACAGCGAAATCACCAAGACAGAGTACAAAAATGTGAAAAATGTGGCATAAACACACCGCACAAAGGACGCTTATTTACCGTGTAAGAGCTGAACCAAGAAGGCTGAGCGTAGCCTTGTTCAGCCTCAGCGGGGAACATGTGCATTGGGCAACTTAAAACTTTCACCACTCTTTGTGTGTCTGTGAATGTGAGTAGGTGAATTCACAAACATGGCATCTGCGAACAATGAGGATCTACTTATTTCCATCTCCTGCTCACTCATGGCTCGGCACCGCCTACCAGGGAAGGGAGCAAACAACAGGATGGAAATGGTACCTTGGAAATAGCAGTTGTCATGATGGCTGTGACAGACACCTCCGTCCTGTTAGTCCCTGGCTCATCGGGACGTCTCACTTCTTCACGTGTGGTTTTGTACTGCACGTTGGAGGGGAAAAAAGGTCAAAGAAACAAAAAGAGATTTTTTTTTTAAGCTTCTGAGGCTAAAGGAGTATTACTTTGGCCAGACAAGTGTCACTGAAAGGTTCCACCTCCGAGGCCTCTGTTGGCTTCAGGTTTGGATGGTACCTCCCATGAGGCTTTGGAAGCAAAAATGGAATTGAGAAATCCAACCTCCTGACCTCCACAGCCACCATTCAATGGTGTCAAAATGCTCTCTAACTTCTGTAATAAGGGACCAATTAATGGAGCAATAATGTGAAAGAAAGCATGGGTTTTATTTGTAGTTGCTTTACCAGACAGACTCTATAGGAATCCTATGAATCATTTTTGTTTCTGTTTATTTATTCATTCATTTATTATTTTTAATCTGGAAAAACAAAACCTCATCATTTGGATAAATGTAGTCACCATGACTTTAACAAACATCCACAACTATACGGTTGTTCCAAAGTCAATAGTCCCTTTAGGGCTATTACGTGAGTGAGATTTCTGCTGAATTTCTTCAGCCCTGTTTGATTCTGCTGGACTTCAGCAGAGATGTTTAAGAAAGAGCTAGTATATCATCACGCCAGGCATAAATGTCACTCTTACGAGGCTCTGCCAACACCAGGAACCTTACAAATGACCACTGTGGCTGAATTGCAAAGGCACTCCCTAAATAGAGGTGGTTCTGTACCTCTTGGAGGTCGGCAGGGAGCAATTTAATTGCCATTTTTATTGGTCTACACAGAGGTCTGTGTTCCTGTAATTATGTAAATGAATTCAGCAGCTTGTGATAGACTCAGCTGTCTTAAAGTGCATAGATAAACAAGAGAAAAAGCCTTAAAGGAAATGGAGTGAAGAGATTGTTAAACTTCCTAAAGGAAAAAAATCTTGGCTTTGTTATATTGCTCTGTAGAGTGCCAGCAATGGGCATGTAAAGATGAAAGAAAAGACCAAATGCCAGGAACACTAACCACCCATGTGGGTCAGACACTGATTTCCCACCATGGGAGGGAAAGGAGAGAAGAGGTGGAGGGCTACTTTTCTAACTGCATTATATCTGTAGATAGTCTAAGTTTCTTCACAAATATAATGTGGTTCTCCAAAAATAGGTACTAGAAGCCACATTTTAAAACACTCATTATTTGACAGGTTCCTGACTTGCTCCAGTTGAGCCCTTTTGGAGGAAAGAAAAAAAAGCCTAAGGGAAAACGGAGGAGCTACAACAGGCATGTCACTGTGCCTGGAAATACTAGGGTTACGAAATAGGTCACCTGATATTCCTCCATTCACAGGTGCATTTCCTGTCATTTTTGACGGGCTAATTCCATTTCTTGGGTCATAGCAGGAAAAAAATCTTAATTGGCAAGGGGGAAGAGGGGAGCAACTTGAGGGCAAATGTCATTATTCTTACCTGCTGAAAACAGGCTTGGACGAGGTTCTCAGGGAACATATTCCTGTTGGAGACAGGACAAGCAGTATTACATTAAGGCAAAAGTGTTTTGTTTCGTTTTTGCGGTACGCTGGCCTCTCACTGTTGTGGCCTCTCCCGTTGCGGAGCACAGGCTCCGGACGCGCGGGCTCAGCGGCCATGGCTCACGGGCCCAGCCGCTCCGCGGCATGTGGGATCTTCCCAGACCGGGGCACGAACCCGTGTCCCCTGCATCAGCAGGCGGACTCTCAACCACTGCGCCACCAGGGAAGCCCAAGGCAAAAGTGTTTTGTTTTGGTTTTTTGGGGTTTTTTTGTCATAGCCAATACTTTGATGGAAATGATTATGTGATAGAATTAGTACTCTGGTTTCTCTTCTGGCCTTTCCTTTACATAATACTTCCTTGTATTAAGACTTATTTTTCCCTGCTGAGCTTCAACCAGGGATAGATAGAAAGCTCTCCTAACCACCTGTCATGCTTAACTGATTCACCGAGTAGCTGACATGCCTGCTGTCCTTGGTGAAATTCACACTGGCAGGTAGACATGCACAGTTAAGAGACTTCTTTAATATTTTCCACATTTCTGTCTTCATTGATAATGAGAGTCCACTGCACTTGTTCCCAAATTCTTTATGCCAGTTGCAAATAATCATCATTGAATTAAAAATTATGTAAATCAATGCATTATAAGTGTGAAAAGGAAGGAGCAGTTTCCATAAAAACTAAGCTGGGGGCTTCCCTGGTGGCGCAGTGGTTGAGAGTCCACCTGCCGATGAAGGGGACACGGGTTCGTGCCCCGGTCCGGGAAGATCCCACATGCCGCGGAGCGGCTAGGCCGTGAGCCATAGCCGCTGGGCCTGTGCGTCCGGAGTCTGTGCTCTGCCAATGGGAGAGGCCACAGCAGTGAGAGGCCCGTGTACTGCAAAAAAAAAAAAAAAAAAAAAAAAACTAAGCTGGAATGCCTGGAAACTCAATCGAGGCAAGTGAGTAAAACTTCTGTGGTTGCATTAGGTAAGGAAAGACAATTGAAATAAAAAACAACCGGAAGAACTCGGCACTCAGCTTTCTTTGCTATTTCTAAGGGTTTTGTTTCTCCACTTCATGGAAACTGAATCTGGAAATTGCAGATGATGCGTTTATAAAGGCAGCCTAGGCAACAGGAATATGAAAAATCAACTGACACACTCTAAGAGAAGACCTTGGCCCGACATAAAAAAATTGGCAAATAAACGCATTTAAGTTTTAAGTGTAAACAAAATATGTAATGCATATTTACGATTCTCTGCTTTAAATGCTGTTTATTTTTTTAATTAACTGACCAATCTCCAGCCCTGATTGCTTCAGATAAGAGGGTTTCTCCTGTACAATTAAAAAATGTATTTCTTCAAGTATGCTTCAGAACTGACCACCTAACACAGCCCGGCATCTTAACGCAACAAGTATACTTTAGGCATCTCTGTCCATCCTAAACCCTGACAGAGAACGCTGTTCCTTCCATTCCCTCTCGGAACCGTGACATGGTAAGCATGACTGGCTGTGTAATTTGCAGGGTCCAGGGCAAAATGAACATGTATAATAATTCAAAAATTATTAAAAATTTCAAGACAGCAACAGCATAGCATTAAACCAAGTATGGGGCCCTGTGCGACCACATAGGTCACATGCCTATGAAGCCACCTGCTGGCCAGACACTCACCTGATCAGGTCTAACATGGCATCCACTGAACTGACTTCAGGGCTGCTGCCTGTCCTGTCAATTTCATTCACTTTCTGGGTGACACCAGGCTTGATGCTCACCACCAGCACGATACCTATGACCAAAGATAGCACCCACAGAGCATTAAGAACCTCCCAGGGCACCTGACACCCCTCGTGGATCCATTTTAGAAGCAATAGGCCTGGTGGTACCGGGCAATACTGGGATGGGGACCCTGAGGTCCAGCCAAAACGACAAGCCTCAGTGGGGACCTCAGCAGTTGCCTTTATTACTTTTCCAACTAAATGAAGCAGAAAGAACTCTTCATGTGTGTTTTTAAAAAATGAAGGGGCTGCATTCCAGAACTGCTTCTGGAAACACCTGCTGATGAGAATCCTCTTTTTTTCTTTTCTTTAGCTTATGAGATCAGCCTAGGCAGGGGTTAGGGTGACAATAATTCATTTTCCAACTCAGGGCACTCACTCAACATCTTTCTGTAACTTTTACCCACAGTTGCTGCTTATTTTTCTGAGGCTCATACAGAATAAGCCTTATCTTCCTTTCATATCACAAGCCTTCAAATATCTGGAAAGCTGTTGTGTAACCCACAAAAGGATTTGGGTTAGGAAGTGTTGTTCCGTGTGACTCTTAGGGGGTGGAATGAGGACAGGAGTTCCAAGGAGAGATAGTTCTTCTCATTGTAAAGAAGAAATGTCTAAACAGAGAGCATCTGAAAGCCCCATTTTGGCCTCTGGAGGTAATGGGTTCCTCTTGAGGTGTTCAAGCAGAGGTGGGAGGTTTTAGGAAAGACCAGGTTGTTTGACTGGAGGGGAGTGAAGAAGAAAAGGCCCCATGCCCTTTATCACTCTTCCCAAGGAGAAATGCTAGTCCAAGGGGACGGGACTTAAGGATGCTGAATGGGTCAGTTTTGCTAATGGGAGGAGTCACAGGGCAATAGAGGGGCAATGAATGGGTGTGGTCCACTCTTCCGTCTCAGGGTGGCAGAAAATAGATAAGCCCAGCTTTGTTCTTTGCGTTGGCCTCCCTCAGGAATCTCATGAGGAGATGTAGCTTTGAGTTAAGGCGGGGTTCAGGCCCTCCTAAGTCCCCTGGCCTAATACCCCTAAAATGTCACCACATCTTCATCACCTTTTATCAGTTCATTAAAGCAGAGCTGCAAGGGTCAAACTGGCTGCAACATCTGAGTACACTCCTCTCTTTCCACTCTGGGCATCCTTCTTAAGATGTTACACTAGGTCCCAAAGGATGGACCATCCTTTTTTCACGAAAGAGTGCCAAAGGTATAAGAGCAACCATACTCCCTCATTAGAACATTCTCCCTCTTCAAGTGGAATTTATACTTGGCAAGACTCTGTTAGCTCTGGCTACTACATGAAATTTGAAATGTAATGAAATGCTGTCTTTCTGGAAATACTTTATAATTATACTCAAAGCCACTATTATAGACTAATTATCAAGTTTAAAGATTATATTAGCCCTTGGCTTCATTTCTTTCTACCTGATAAGGTAGATATGGCACAGAACTGTCACCCTCTTTCTGTTTCTTACTAGAGACACTAATAAGCAGTACCACGGCTGAAATTCAGTCAGTATTATATTGTTCATATAAAATGTGCTGTGCTGACTTCAAGCCAAAAAGCTTCATAGTAGTTTGACAATTGTACTTTCTGATTTTAAAGAAGTGTGCATTTTTAAAAGCCAACTACTTTTAACTGGAAAGTCACAATTATACAGAAAAATAAGGATTCAGAAATAAATTTTACCTAAAATTACAGCAATGACAGTGGTACAGAAATAATACACGACAGCACGTAGACCGATTTTTCCAGATATGTTGGAATCCAGTGCAGCAACACCTGAAAAGGGGGGAGAAATCAAATTATATTACTCAAAAAAATTTCCAGGACTGGTGGTGATTCAATCCTCAAGGTGTGAAAAAAAGAGCTGAGAGCTGTGTCTGCATCTGCTAGGCCTATCTCACACATTTTGTTTGAATAAATGCAATGGGCAAAAGAACCACTTCAACATTCCAAATGCAGAATTAAGAGACAGAAGCCTAGTGGGAGGCAAGTTCCCCTCTGGCTAATCCCCACTACTTTAGCCCATAGTGAGTGCTGTGTCTTTGGCTGCTCTTGGGGGTGGTCATGAGACAGTAAAAGGAGTCCCCCCTTCTGCATCCACTCTAAGAACTTTATCAAGATTTGTACATTCTATCACTCAACATTCTTTTGGGATTCAGTATCAAGGAAAAGTTTACCTTGAAGAACTGAGAAAGTTCTTTCATCACATAATAAAAACCATGTAACTCTTGATTGTTTCCCTTTCTGCCTTTTTTTGTCAGGAATCTCAGAGTCAACTAAAAAAATGACTTTTACATGTGATTATAATATATATGTTCATTGTAATTATCTGAAGAAAAGAAAAAACATAAAGATGAAAACAAAAATCATTTCATGTCATCAGCTGTATTCAATATTCTGGTGAATTTTATCCCCATATTTTTTTCTCAATTTTTTGTAAACATGGCTGAGATAATTTGATAGTTTTTAATCCTCTCTCTTCGAAATACTGTATTATAAGCATCTTTTCTTATTGTTACAAATTCACCCCGCAGATAATTTTAAAGGCTACATAATCTTCTGTCATGTGGCTGCACCACAGGTATTTAATCATCTACTTAATGATGGATCTTTAGACAATCTCAGGGCCAAATTCAATAATAAATCACAGTAATTTCATTATCCATCCTGGCTAGCAAATTTCCTTCTTTTCATGATTTTTAAATTGCTTTTATGTTTACAACCTTATTCTGTATGGCTTTGATTGTGAGACTCCTTACAATCCCAGTTGGAGTTGGGATATAAATAAAAATTTCCGAGGGCACAGGTAATCAAAGAGACTTAGGACCACATTGTTAGATCTAGTTTCAGATGGTCTTTGGCTGCCAGTAAAATGACTGAATATTACCTGACTTGAAATGGTTGTGTAGAGTGCCAAGGATAGCTGTAGAGGTGGAAGGCACACATCCCTCCTTGCTAGAAACCTCTGCGTTCCATCAAAGATGCTCATATAAATGGAATCAAATGATGCATCTCTCTAACTGGACTGCTTCTACGTGGGACACGAGGCAGGTTCAGAAGCGACCAAGTCACCTTTCAGCAAACCGTCATTTGAAGGTTTCAGACTACCCTGTCCGACTTCCAAAATGAGAATCACATTTTGAATCAAACCATCACCATAGAAAGTGATTTTTGAGTCTTCAACACACGAGTTGTTCCATAACTGTTTGCAAAACCTGAAGTACAGGGTAGCAGGAGAAACGAAGAGGTTGTCATGAGACAACCCGGAGGAAAAGGTCGTAAACCTGCAGGCTATCAGCAAGCACAAGTAGCTTTTATATTCACTCCTCATGCTATAAAAGGCCTATCCATTTTTTTTAAGTGACTAGGGGATTATGCTCCTCAAATATAATCGTACATAGTTGACGTACAGGAAAAATCTGTAAGGAAGCTATCATGATGATGATGACAGAAAAAGTCATCTCTCACTCTAAACACGCCATTCCTCTGGCTGTTGATTGCTCCTTATGAAGTTAATATTTTGAGAGAAGGGGCTCTGGCCTCTAGCAGTCACCCCAGGATGTTGTTAAGGGTTCATTAACCAACGTCCGGAGCAAGATTGTGCAGTTACCATATGATGGGTATACTGCAGCAGTCACATACTAGAATAACCTGGATGATAGATCCTATTCTCTTTCTTTGGGAAAAAGAATGTGGTAGGCTGAGCAGACTTTCTTTTCCTAATGTTAAGACAATTAAAAACAATAATTCTACAAGAAACAATAACAAAAAAAATTAAGAGACACCGAAGGCTACAACTCAGAAACCAATGAACTATCTCATATTTAGCTTTGGTCTCTTAAAAAAGAGCAAACAATAATGCAAATATATAAGCTTGCTAAGTGTATTATTTGATTATAAAATGTTCCTATTCCATTTTTGAGCTCCATACATTATTTTGATAAACAATTATAATAATTATTCATAACAATAATGGTGGGTTAAAAAAAAGAAAATCACCAACTTAACAGCACTCCAAGTAACCGGTACAAACACCTGTATCCCTGATCTAACAGAAGATGTATTTTCAGATATATTGTCCTTTGTCAGACATCCAATTTAAGCATCTCCCAGTCCCTAAGGCGCTGACAAGTGACAGGCTCACAGGGTGGCTCTCAGGTATGTGCTCTCATGGTATGTGTTTCATGCCCCCCCCCCGCCCCGCTCAGGATTTTCTTCCAGCAGTGAAACGAATTAAAGCTATGTGGGTAATTGTTTCCAGCATATATGGATATGTCTTAATTTGTCTTAATGATCTGGTCATGGGCTGGTGCCTCTGCTTTTATTCCAGATCCCAGCTGGCAATAAAAGGCTTCATAATAATGAGATTCTTGGTGGAAATATTTTACACAAATACAGCCTCCAAAGCAGTCAGCCAGCTCCTCTCTGCTGGAGTACAGCAACTCTCCTGTAGTTACTTTCAGGAAGAGCTTTGTTCCCCATTTCTCAAATCTACCTAGGTCCTACAGTTCTCTTGGATATATCAGAAGTGTATTCAAATCAACAGTCATACTTCCCCACCTCTCTAGAGTTACCACTCTTTCTAGCCACCACTGATTGGGGGCAGCATTCGCACTCAAATCCAGGTTCTCAACAATTTTTAACAGTGTTGAGGATGAGGGGTGGGTGACTGCCATAAAGGGAGGGAACGTATGCAGGGAAACAGCCTAATATTTGAAAACCTTTATAACAGGAACATTACTGAACTTAACATGAATATAAAATGTCTGGATGGGTGGTCTAAACACCCCACCTGCCAGTAATAATGATAATAAAAATGAAAATGTTAATAGACACTGTGTATTGAGCAATGACAGTATGTTAAGTGCATCATCTCTTTTTATGCTTACTGTATAACCCCGTGAGCTAGGCCTTATTACTCCCATTTTACAGAGAAGGCTGTGGCTCAGAAAGGCTAAGTGACATGCCAAGGTCCTACAGCTGGTGAGGGGTGGAGCTGGATCCCAACCCAGGTTTGACCCCAAGGGCCAGATCTTAACCACTATGTCATACTGGGTCTATCCACGTGCTACAAAATTCTAGACCAGCACTGCCCGTAGAACTTCCTGTGATGATAGAAATGTTCTTGGTTTGTGCTGTCCATTGCAGTAGCCCCAGCTACACATGGCTAGTGAGCACTTGCAATGTGGCTAGTGTGACCGAGGAACTGATTTTAAATTCTGCTTAATTTTAATCGCAATATAAATAGCCAGATGTGGCTAATGGCTACCATACTGGACATCAGCATAATCTCTAGACCTTACCAGAATGTCCAGCATTTAGTGGGTGCTCAGCAATGTTGAATGAATAAACTCAAGCTTAAATATGTTACAAAATTCAGTGCAGGGCTTCCCTGGTGGCACAGTGGTTAAGAATCCGCCTGCCAATGCAGGGGACACAGGCTCAAGCCCTGGTCCGGAAAGACCCCCATATGCTGCGGAGCAACTAAGCCTGTGCGCCACAACTACTGAGCCTGCAAGCCACAACTACTGAGCCCGTGTGCCACAACTACTGAAGCCCATGAGCCTAGAGCCCGTGCTCCACAACAAGAGAAGCCACTGCAATGAGAAACCCGCGCACCGCAACAAAGAGTAGCCCCCGCTCGCCGCAACTAGAGAAAGCCTGCGTGCAGAAACGAAGACCCAATGCAGCCAAAAATAAATAAATAAATAAATGTATTAAAAAAAGAAATTCAGTGCAACCTGTACCTTGATAGCACAGGGGCGGTGGAGAGGATAATGGTAAACCTGATCAGCCATCATCTCTTGGTGTGCTTTTCCATCACCATGCTGACCATAGTGCTCTAAGGCCAGAGGCTTATTCTTTTCTGGATCCTCTGTGTATTAAATAAGATGCTTTACGAATTTTGTACTCGATGCTTTCCATGTGACAGAAAAAACTGCACTTCTTATTGGTATTCCTCTCCTTACAAAGGGAGCCCATTTCAAAGATCCACTCCTGTGTAAGAGATTAGGAACTTGGCAGGTAATCTTAAAAACCACTCATACAGAGCAGTTTGGTATGGTTCCCAGAGCGGCCAACAAAAATACTTTTCACCCATAACAGACCTCCATGTGAGAACATATTTAGCATCTTAGTGTTTTTCTTTTTTTTTCATTATTGTGTGCTCCACCCCACTCGCCCCTCCTCCAGTCTTAGATATTTTTTCCTCATAGCCATCCCATAAAATTTTAATAGCACAAACTGTTCATCTGTTCACGTACTAAATGTATATAAGTGCTCTTTACATGAGAAGAGTAAGTCCCCCCTCCACCCTAGGAACCAGCTTTTGCTGCCTTGAGGCCATATTGCTCCTGTTGAGAACCTGTGGTCTAGCTCAATGGATGTTGTCCTGCAAATGGTAACTTAATCCAGACCTTGGACTCCGAAGACAGGGCTTTTCAAGTGCTCTCTTACATGTAGCTGGTGGCTACTGCAATGGACAGCAAAAATAGAGAACAATTCCATCATCACAGGAAGGTCTACTGGGCAGCGCTGGACTAGATTTTGTAGCACATGCATGGGGCTAGTATGAGACAGTGGTTGAGAATATGGCCCCCTTGATAAAGGAGAATGGGGAGCTATTTATGAGTACAGAGTTTCAGTTTGCAAGATGAAGAGTTCTGGAGATGAGTGGTGGTGATGGTTATGCAACAATGTGAATGTACTTAGTGCCACTGAATCATACACTAAAAAATGGCTAAGATGGTAAATTTTAGGACTTCGCTAGTGGTCCAGTGGTTAAGACTCTGCGCTTCCAAAGCAGGGGGTGCAGGTTCGATCCCTGGTCGAGGAACTAAGATGCCATATGCCACAGGACATGGCCAAAAAAAAAAAAAAAAAAAAAGGTAAATTTTATGTTATGTGTACTTTAACCACAATTAAAAATAATTTTAAAAATTTAAAACTCTTACAGGTGAAACATCACCATAGCATGGTGGGTTTTACTCTAAAGAACCTCCTGGATTCCTGGCTTTCAGGCCACGCCTCATGCCTGGTGAAGTCTAGAGGACCGCCTCTCCTTACGGTCCACTCCCAAAACTCAATTCTTCTGGAAGCTAACACCTGCCCTTTAGCAACTGACAAATGAGAGGGAACTGTGCACTAATACACTGCAAAGCAGGTGCGACAGGATCTGCACAGAAATCAAAGGTAAGTGTTTGAAAGTTTATAGCAATTGAACAGAATTTTATGTCTGTTGAATGTAATAATAAAAAGTCGGGCAAGTGTTTTGTGTGTCTTTGTTTTTTATATCTTCTTCCTAGTAATTCATTTCTATTATAGTTTACAAAGATTACTGATCCATGCAGATTGGAAATTTAAAAAACTGGATCTTTCCCACCCACTTTAAAAACTGGATGCTCTGTAAAGCACTGGTGCAGAGACCTGGTACCATGGGCTTTCAGAGGAGCCAGAGGTGTCACCAGGCTGAGGTGACCAGAAGCAACTCGCAGCAGGCAGCATCAAGATGTGCCGGATTCTGACAGAGATTCTTTGCTTGGCCACACTTTAGTCAGGCTTCTGAACCTTCTCTTAGGCCCATCTGTGTACTTCCTTGCAAAATACAGTTTTAGCAAGAACCCTGCTAAGTCAGTTTAGCCAGAACCCCCTACCCTTGATATCTGATCATCCTAGACATCTGATCAGGTCTCTTAATCCTCTACCATCTCCCAGATGATGTCTGATTACTCTGGCCTGTCTTCAACATCAATCTTATTGGGTCAGTTTAGCCAGAATCCCCCTTACCCCTGATGTTTTCTCTTAATAATTATCCATCCCGTGCCCCCCACCCCCGTTGCTCCTTGGCTATAAATTCCCATTTCCATGCTCTATTCAGAGTTGAGCCCAGTCTCTCTTCTCCACTGCAAAATCTCATTGTAGTGGTCCCTACACTTGTCTTTATGGTTCTAGGTCAAGTCTGCCTTACCATCTTTAACAAGTATCACCGAATTTCTTTTCTTTAACAAGTCTAGTTACCAGTGAGTCCAGGATTGTCCTTTAAAAACAGGGATAGTTTTAAGGCTGAGCTGTGGCCTAGAAACAGAGGTAGTCCTTGGAATTTAGGGGCACCTGCTAGCTCTTTAAGAAACCACACTTGTTTTTTCACCTCCAGAGGAGGCTTGGATGAGCTGGGGTGCTGGCTCCTGACCAAAGCAGTAACAATCTACTAGAATTTTTTTATGAAAACACTGCAAAGGAAGCGTGGGCTAAACAATAGTATATTTTAAAGATAAACAACTGAGGGCAAAAGACTCCTCTGAGAGCTCTCTGATTAAGCTACCACCCACCTGAGAACAAAATTTCATGATGATCTCTCCCCACCTTGCCATTAAGGTATCAGAATTAACTGTTACTGGAAGATTTTTGGGTCTGGCATCTGATGGTGCTTCACAATTGTGAATGGACACATCATTCAAGAAACTCATTGCACTGGGGCATCCTCTTACCCAGAGGACTCCTGTCTCTCCATCACCAGCAGAGAGGCCACCGGCACATGGAGAAACAAGCATGGGCTTCGGTGGGACCCCCTGGGATCACATCTATAAAATGGAGGGTGTTTTTTTTTAATAAATTTATTTATTTTTGGTTGTGTTGGGTCTTTGTTGCTGTGCGCGGGCTTTCTCTAGTTGCGGCGAGTGGGGGTTACTCTTCGTTGCGTTGCGCAGGCTCCTTGTGGTGGCTTCTCTTGTGGAGCACGGGCTCTAGGCACGTGGGCTTCAGTAGTTGCGGCATGCAGGCTCAGTAGTTGTGGCTCGTGGGCTCTAGAGTGCAGGCTCAGTAGTTGTGGCACCCGGGCTTAGTTCCTCCGCAGCATGTGGGGTCTTCCCGGACCAGGGCTCGAACCCGTGTCCCCTGCATTGGCAGGCGGATTTTTAACCACTGCACCACCAGGGAAGTCCCTAAAATGTAGGTTTTAAATGCCTCTACCTCGTAAAGTGTAATTGTGAGGAGCAAAGTGAACAACCCCATCTTGTACAGCCGTTTTAAGGGTCAGAAACAGTACCTATAGCATGCCTAGAACTTAAATTTTACTCAGTCAATAGCCTCCGTTATTATTGAATGAAATGATCAATATGAAATGTGTCACTGGGCACATGGAAGGCACTACACAAGTGTTAACTCGTTCGTTCCCTCACTCCTACCATAATCCTTCTGTATTCCTTCATCACATGGCCACTAAAGAGATCTTTTTAAAACATAAATCAGGCCATTTCACATGCAGGTATAAGCCTCTCGTTGCACTTAAGGTAAAATAGAAAACCTATGTATGGCTGCCTGCCCCCAGGCACCTCTTCCCAGGCTCTGGTGCCCAGGCAGCAGAAGGTTCCAGAATGGAGCCCGAGACTCTGCGTCAGTCCTAGGTGCTGCCCTTATGATCTGTGTAATCTTGGAAAATTGGCTGAATCTCTCTTCAATCTCCTGTTTCCTCATCTCTGAAGATAGAGAGGTAAGGTCCTACTTACTTTCATTGGGTTGCTATGAGGATAAAGAAGTAAGTTCATTCCCCAGAGAAAACAAGGCTGGCTACGCTCTCACTTTGTTGATTCGGGGGGCCTGGATTAATACTCCTGGGATGTTAAAAGGGGGAAAGAGAAAAGGCAGAGGGGAGCATGCAAAATATATTTCTGTGCACGCTTCACCTGTGACATCTATTTTCCTTAGAGACATTAATACAAAGAACTGCCTTGAAATAGGTTCTATCACCTCCCAGACTATTCTTTGAAGTTAAAAAAAAAAAAATGGTCCCCAGCAAATGAACTAAAGGCTCTCACTTGCAGCCTTTGTCAGCAGGTCCACATTTGATGTTCAAAACATCTGTCAAGAAGCAATGGGCTGGTCTCCTGGTTCTTCAGCAATCCAGGTGCTGTTTTAACTTTTTTTTTTTTTAATATCATAAAGGACAGTGGTATTTGTAGTTGGGCCAATTTTTCAGAAGATTCAATGAGCTTTTATAGGAGGCTTCTTGTTCAATAAGCATTAAACACACCTCAGAGGATCTAAGGAGCTCAGCCACTCTCTTCAAAGTCCGTGCTTTGACATCAGGATAACTAACAGCTCAGTGAGACTTTTTTGGCTTTCTACCGCAAGCTAATTATTACCGAGCTCTCTCTTTGCTTCTCCTTACCTTACAAAGCTGGTAGCTCAGGCATCTGGGTAGAGGCTGTTTGTATGCTGAGGAACTTAACACTGCTGGCAGAGCAAGCCTTTTCCTATTATTTTCATTTCCAGAATGAACGCATTGTGTGAACTCACCTGTGTGGGCTTGATTCTAATATTGACCCTGTAGCTTCTGATGCCAACGTTGGGACTGTCTAGAAACCTCTGATAGTATCAGACAAAAAAGAGTAAGTTAAGAAATTATATAGCTCTTCCAGGGCACTATGACATAGTATTATCATTATCCCTATTTTACAGTTGAGGACGCGTTAAGTAAATTGTTCAAGGTTTCACAGCTAGTAAATGGCAGAGCCAGGATGCAAACCCAGGCAGTCTGGCTCTTAACCAGTAGACTCTCCTGTTCCTCTGTGATTGATAGTGACAAAGATTCTTTGCTTTAGTCAGGCTCCTGAACCTTCTCCTAGGCCTAACTGTGGACTTCACTGTAAAATCTAGTTTTAGTAAGAACCCTCCTAAATCAGTTTAACCAGAACCCCCATACCTCAATATCTGATCACCCTCCATATCTAATCAGGTTCCTCATTCTCCACCACCCCTCAGGGGATATCTGATTAACCTGGCCTGTCTTCAGCAAGAATCCTGTTAGAGGTCAGTTTAGGTAGAATACCGCTTACCTCCGACGTTTCCTCACAGTAACCTTCCATCCACTGTTCTCACTACTCAGTTTCTTGGCTATCAACTCCCAGTGGCTCATGTTGTATTCATTTGGAGTTGAACCCACTCTCTTTCCTCCACTGCAAAATCCCATTGCAGTGGTACCTCTACCTACCATGGTGGAATAAAGTCTGCCTTACCATCTTGGACTGTCACTGAATTTTCTTTCAAACAATACTTCCTCGCTTGTTCAGGGTGTTCCTTTGGAGATAATGACACAGGTGGGAGTCACTGCTCTAACTTGCTTCGCATGCCTACAGGCTCACGTCGACCTCCCAGGAAGGCGCACAAATCACATGAAGCCATGCCCTCAGCCTTCCATTCTCATGCCTCCTCCCCAGGTTTGCAGCATTCCAGTCCAAGTCTCACTGTCCTCCCAAGATGCCATGCCTTCTGCTATTTTCTTCTGCCTGCAATGCCTGCCTCACTTCATCTGATTCCTATCTCTTCTTCAAAACTCCACCCAATGTCCCTTCCCCGTCCTCATTCCCACAAAGCACTTATCACACAGCATTGCAATGTAGTTTCCCTTTCTTGAGGGACAGGACTTCTCTTTATATCTTGTATGCCCAGCACAGAGCCTGGGACATTGAAGATGAAATGAATGAATGAATGAATGTCATTTCCCAGATCCATGTACGCCACAGAGGAGGTTCCTTAGAATCCTCGCATGATTTCTCACTCATTTTTTCTATTTTTTTAACAGGAGAAAAGTATACACATTTATTTAATACAAGTTTTACAGGACATGGAAGCCCTCATAAAGAATGAAGTCCCAAAGAAATGGCAAAACCTACTTGCTTTCACATTAGGTTGACGAAGAGAGGCAATTGAGGCAATTGTGGAAAAGTGACTCAAGTATATGAGGCTCACTCCTTTTTTTTTTTTTTTTTTAAGAAACAAAACCAGGTTAACTCAGTTGAACAGAGCTGTGAACCAGTTTAGCAGCACTGGTTTAGGCAAAAGGAAAGCTCATTCAGGGTGGACTCTCTGGGTTTCTCTATGTCAGAGACTGAAGCAGGGAATACTCTTCCTGCTTTTCTCTTTATTACTGTGGCCAGTGGCACATTCATTATGGGAACTCCATTCCTTATGTATACAAGGTACCCCTTCCTTCTTTGGAGAAACACGTTGTAGAAACCCAGTTAATATAATAAGTCCTCTGGCTTCAATAACTGTGTTCTAACACAACAAAAGTTTCTTGTTGGTCTTAGGGGAGTGTTTAATTCATGTGTGCAAAGCTCTTTAGGCCATCTTATTTTCTTGGTTCCCAAACAAATCTGGGAAAAGAGAAAGGAGGCACTTCTTGAAATGCAGGCAGAGTCCAGTGGTTCCAGATGGTGCAAATGAGGTAAGATGTTCATTCTCAGCCTGCGTGATTTTAAGCTCCAGCAGTAAGTTTTAAATTTATAATCCATCTTGAAGTGGCAATTTTCGTAGAGACTAAACTATATAAAAAAGCCACCAATGTTTCAAGAAAAGCATGCATACTTTCCCCCATAGATGAAGCTGATATTGGATGCTCTTAGTTACCTAATAGCAAGCTGTACAGCCAAGTGATATGTGAGTCTTCAACTCTTATACCTTCTGGCCAACAAGGGGACTCATGGACTTGCGTGGCTAGCAGAAGACCTGGGATCCATGACCAGGTGGATGGTAGGAACTTCAGCCTCTCACAGGGTTAGTTTGTTTTCACACAGTTAACCAGTGTTTTCTGAATTAAACTGAACCTGTTTCAGGGAGGCACATGCCATGATTCTTTTCACTGGAGGGTGTGGGACAGCTTCCCGGTACACAGCCGATTTTGAGTAAATGAATATGTATCCTTAAAAAAAATGCCCTCCCCAGCCTAGACGATACTAGTGTGTCACCACCTGCAAAGTCTGAATTTAAAAATAGGGATCTTGGGCTTCCCTGGTGGCACAGTGGTTAAGAATCCGCCTGCCAGTGCAGGAGACACTGGTTCAAGCCCTAGTCTGGGAAGATCCCACATGCTGCAGAGCAGCTAAGCCTGTGCGCCACAATTACTGAGCCTGCGCTCTAGAGCCTGCGAGCCACAACTACTGAGCCCACGCGCCTAGAGCCCGTGCTCCGCAACAAGAGAAGCCACCGCAGTAAGCCTGTGCACTGCAACGAAGAGTAGCCCCCGCTCACCGCAACTAGAGAAAGCCCTTGTGTGGCAACAAAGACCCAACGCAGACAAAAATAAAATAAATTTTAAAAATATTAAACAAAAATAAAAATAGGAGTCTCCAAATACCTTGATACTTCACTTTATCTGCTCCATCCTTCATTCTTGTGTCTTCACTTCTTATGAGTAGTATTTGCTTGGTGTGTTGGTTTGTCACTCAGATTCCATCCCAATTAGACTGTATCTTGAGAGTTAGAATCTAGTCTTAAATTTATCTCGCCAGAGGTCAGCTGCCAGCTGGTCTCCTATGATTTTTGTAAATAAACATTTTATTGGCAACGCAGCCAGGCCCAATCATTTACATATTACTGACTGCTGCCCTTCTGTGATAACCAGTTGGATAGTTGGGTAGGGACAGTATGGCTCAAAAGCCTAAAATATTCACTATCTGGCCCTTTACAATAAAAGCTTCCAGATCCCTGCTTGAAAGGAAACCTACTCACACATATATTCTAATAAATACTGTTTATATCTAAGCCTTAATAAATACTGGCTGTTGCTTCATAAATACTGTTTAAATCAAAGCCTTCGTTAAACCAGTAATGGAAAACCTTTGCCCCTGGAGGTGAGATCAAATGGTTGTCATTGCAGCTTCTGCATCGGGGGAGTAAGACAGCATTCTGGAAAGATGCTCAGGGAATTTCTTGGAGCAGGCGCCAAGGAGCTGCTCCATTCCTGTGCTGGAGGCTCCAGTCATTATAATTTGTATATCAAAGAAAATGTGACCTGAATTTAAACTCACTGGCTGATAAGAATGGGCCAGGATTTTCCACAGCCACAATTCTCAGGCATGGCCAAAAGCCATTTCCCCTGCTATTTCCCTGGTGGTGTGATATAAATACAGCTTACAGACCCTAATGTTAACAGAGCCTAAGCACTGATATTCTGCACATGGCACGAGTGTGTCCCTCAGGATGTAAATTAAGGGTAGGATTCTGTTAGTGCCTACACTATCCGCCTCTGAAAATGCCTTGAGATTATGTCTATTGTGCCTCCTCTCTCTCTTTTCTTTTTAATTAATTTATTTTATTTTATTTTTTATTTTTGGCTGCATTGCATCTTCGTTGCTGTGTGCCGGCTTTCTCTAGCTGCAGCGAGTGGGGGGCTACTCTTCTTTGCTGTGTGCAGGCTTCTCATTGCAGTGGTTTCTCTTGTTGCGAAGCACAGGCTCTAGGTGCATGGGCTTCGGTAGTCGTGGCACATGGGCTCAGTAGTTGTGGTTTGCGGGCTCTAGAGCGCAGGCTCAGTAGTTGTGGCGCACTGGCTTAGTTGCTCCGTGGCATGTGGGATCTTCCCGGACCAGGGCTCGAACCCATGTCCCCTGCATTGGCAGGTGGATTCTTAACCACTGTGCCACCAGAGAAATCCTTCTTTTTTCTGTTTTAAAGCAAATTCCAGACATTATGTCATTTCATCCCTACATAATTCCACACACTTTTGATAAAAGAGCATTTTCTTACGTAACTAAATGCCATTATCACCGCTAACAAAATTATCAACAATTTCTTGATACCATCTCATAACCATTGTATATTCAAATTTCCCTGAATAATGTGACATCTGATCCTCATCATCACATAAAGAGATATTCTTCCTGTTAAAACAGCTATAAAGTAAGTAGTTTTACATCAGCAGAGGCTTTGATGGCAGAGGATTTTTTCCTACGTGTTATGCAAGATTATGCATAAGCACAGATCATTAGTCTTAGGTCTCAGTTTTGCTTGTCTCTACCACTAATTTATGTATCCTTAGGGCACTCACTCAACTCTCTCCCACTTCCAACATGTATTCTCCTTTGTCCTAATAAATGTATAAAATAAGCTCTTGACCTGCTGGATTTATAAAGGCTTTCAAAACCTGAGAACTGTTCTTCCTGTGTATTTTCCATAGCCATCTTCTGCTTTACTCTCCTGGTTCTGTGCTGGGTGGGGAGGCTGAGGACCACTGCAGGGTTTGGGGGAAGGACCACACACCAGGTGAAGGCGGTGCTGAGCTGCAGGAACAGGGAGCAGAGCTGGGGAGGAGAGTGGGAGGGAAACTACCAGAGGGAAGGCTGGAGGAGCACAGAGCAGAATCCATCCTACTTTCTTCTTCTGGAAGGAAGGAAGGAAGGGAGGGAGGGAGGGAAGGGAGAGAGAGAGAGGAAGGAAGGGAAGGAAGAAAGAAAATACAAAACAAAACAAAACTAACGTGTGTTTGCCTTGAAAATGCAAAGAAAGCTCAGTGAATCACTTTTTCTTAGTATCAGGATCTAATCATTGTTAGCCATTTGGTTTTGATCCCAACTCTTAAAATTTATATACATTTTAATAAAATTTGGATTGTACACAATATCTTGTTGTTTAATTTGTTTTATCCTTCTACTTTATATTGTATCAGGAACATTTCCACCTTCATTAACTATGTTTCCAAAACAAAGTGTTTAATAGTTGCATAGAATCCTAACTTACAGGTATAACATACATTTAGACAGCTTATAATTTATCACCATTATTAAAAAAATGTTACCATGAACATCCTTGTACCTAAATCTTTGAACATATCTCTGGTTATTTCTTTGCGGTAAATTCATCAAAGTAGAAATACTACGTGGAAAGGTCAGAACGTGCTCCAAACTGCCCCCAGAAAGTTTGTTCCAATTATACAGTAACTGAAAGTGAATGAATGAGCCCATTTCCCCATAACCTTGCCTTCATATTGTTATTATTTTTTCCTTTTAATCTGACAATTTAAAACACAAATATAGCATCATCGTTTCCATTCTGCTTTGTTCATGTCCCTTGAATCTTTGATCATTTTATCACTTTATGTCAAAAGAATGGGTAGTTGTTCTGCTTTCTAACTCCTGTTTAACTGCTGGGGATTTGGTGAAGGAAAATTGTAGAAATTTCCAGACCTGTGCTACACCTTCAAAAAGCAGCTAGGCTATGTGAATGGAATGCTGAGGGTTGCAAGGCTGAGCTAGCATCCAAAACAGCCAGACTGCAAAAATCTCACTAGTTATTGAATACCAAGAGCAGTATATATTTTCAAACATCCTACAACTAGTCCATAGACGTAAGTATCAATCACTAAGTAGTTTATGAACTTCGTGCAATCGCATGTAAAATACAGTATATATGTACAATTGTGAACACTTTTCTTGGGAGAGAGTCCAAAGCTTTCATCATGTTCTCAAAGGAGCCTAAGAAGAGATTAAGACTCTTCAATATGGAGAAAATTCTAAGGGGTTGTAATGGCAGTGTCTACAGGGAAAGGCAGGTAATGTAAATGAGTGAAGTAGATGAGGTATTAGGCAATAGGGAGTGGTGGGGACTGTGGCATCCTCAAATGCATTTGCTCCAAGTAAACAGAGTAGCTGTTTCTCAGCTCCAAACCACTGTTGGTGTGTGGGAACATGGCTCCAATGTTTCCTGATCTTATTTTTTTTTTCAGAGGAAGCCAGAAATCTGGATGCTTACATGAAGTCTTCCAAATTTTAAATGCTTACAATCACTTCTACAAATAAACAAACATTATATGGTACAAATGACTGATCTGCTGATTTGGCCCTCTGGCTGCAGTGCCTAAAAGAAGCCAGTCATTTCAAAACATAATTATACTCTCTTTAGGTTTGTAATAGGCCAAGAACACCAACACCCAAGGGACTCTAGTCTGATTGGAGTTTGGCACTTCAAAAGGTCAATGGCCAAATCCACAGCTCAAGCAATGCATTGCTGAACGCAGAAGACCCTGACACCCACCCTCCCTTAACCCAGCCAATGTCCAGTACTCTACATAGATCAGTCCTAGGTCTCTTTAGTGGCAGCAGAGAAAAATGTTCTAGAAGAGGCCATGTCGAGAACCCTAATTGCCTGGTTGTATAAAACCATGATTTTCAAGCTGGCAACACTAGTGATTGCCACATTTTACCTACTGCCAGAATGAAGATAAGGACAAGAAACTATGGAATTCACAGAGAAGCTTACCATACCTAGACAAATGACATTTTTGTAAGCCAAATTAATCTCTATCTACATCAAGGCGCTTGTTCTTTAAAGAGACCCTGCAATATAATGATCTATAAGGAAAAAATCATTTCCAAATTCAACTGCATCACAAGTTCAGATTTAAGAAAACCAGGTTTTTAAAATATGGTGCCAAGCCATCATTAAACCTTTTCCACAGCCTGTGACTGCTGGTCCCCTGGGCAAATTTCCAAGGCAAGTATGTAGCAAGTTCTGAGTTCTGTGGAGAAGTGGATGTGAGTGAGAAGAGGGGACAGAGGACTCTGCAGGCTGCTGCTGACAGGGTAGGGGGCAGGATGCAGCTGAGAAACAAACGAGTAAACTACTGAAAACATGATCAAGACTGACAACCACATTTTCCCTGAGGACACTGGCTGACATCTCATTGACCAAATATGCCTTTTTTTTTCCTTCCTTATAAGACATTATACGGCTGGTCAAATGAAGATCTGAGCTGTGGTGGACAGTGCTACAGGCAGAGCAATGCCACAAAGCAATGCCACTTTGTGAATAATGAAATATTTCACTCAAGCAAATATACACTTTCCAAGTGAGGGGTGTTTTGTGTGTGTGTGTTTGTGTGTGTGTGTGTGTGATGCATCAAGTGCATTTTGACTTCTTCCATAATAAGAAAAGAACAACTCAGGTGATGGGATGGCTCCTTAAATAATCATGGAGAATGTCAGTTTTCTCAAGGTACCTGTAATCATGCTGGATAGAATTAATGGTAAAACGATGAGTTTCAGCATTCTCATTAGAATTTCTCCAGGAAAGGAAAAGTAGAATTTCTCCAGGTTAGAGAGCTTGCTGTATTCTCGAACCAAAACGCCTATGGCAATCCCTAAGAAAAACAAGAATTGGAAAGAAGAAAGGAACAACATTGAGTTCTTCTGTATAAATTTCTACGGAAAAATACCACCCCCAGTGCAAATTTTAGTGGCAAGAAAAACAATTTTGATGATCTCCCATGAGTCTGTAAATGTTAAGACTTAAAAAACAAATCACATTTTAAAAGGTAAAGAGTACAAGTACACGTTATTCAGCAAATTTGGAAAAAGTATAGTTCATGTGAAAGCTTTTGTTTTCATTTCTTTTCTTCCCCTTCAATTATATTTATTATCATGACAAAACATCTAAGAATACTGTGAGAAGGAAAAAAAAGTTCATCTTAGTCAACCCAATATAACTATTGTTTTTACACACCACTTTTATTCTGTCTACCTATAGATATTTTACATATTTTATAGTTTACATATCAGTTTGTATTTTTCTCATATTCTTTTAATAATAATTTTAGAAATACTCTTCTCTTTTTTAATTGAAGTATAGTTGATTTACAATGTTGTGTTAGTTTCAGGTGTACAGCACAGTGATTCAGTTATATATATATATACATATATATATGTATATATATATATGTATATATATATATATTCTTTTTCAGATTCTTTTTTTCCCTTATAGATTATTAGAAGACATTGAGTATAGTTCCCTGTGCTATACCGTAGGTCATTGTTGATTATCTATTTTATATATAGCAAGGAAATGTTCCATATCAAGAAACATACATTCTCTGAAAGCTTGCCTTAATGTTAATATGAACTTCTTCACTTGTGATGACTTTGACAACTAAAAATCACAAATTCTATCAATAAATATTTCTTCTTTATCCTCTTCCAAATGGTTCTAATAACATCTAATTGGCTTACTCCCCCCCATCCCCAGGAACCCTCACTCCTTACTACCTTTTATTAACCGAGAAAGGAATGGGGTTGGGATGACTCACACATCTTTTTTTTCTTCATCAACCTCTGATGGATGACATGCTAATTGGGAGTAAAATGACTAGAGGACAGGAAGATTCAAGGAGGGTATCACTGGATATGTTAATTCACAAATTCAAATAATTAGTATGTGAAAACTTAGAGTTATTTGGGTACAGTTAAGAATGCTAGGGCAAATGAAAAGAGATGTGAATTATAATCAATACTAGAGTTTTCATTTCAATTCTGGTATACTTCTCATGCCCACTAGTAGACCAAATAGATGAACCACATAAGATACATTTGTGTAGTAACCTTATCTTTAGCTTACTTTTATTTTCCTGCATTAGCAGGTGGATTCTTAACCACTGCGCCACCAGGGAAGCCTTGGATATGGGTTTTTATGGGAGACATAAAAGTCACCAAGAGGAATCATTTAAAAGCAATCAAAGGTGACAAGCACAATGAATAGGTTACTATATTTAGTAATGAAAGCTTGACAGAAAGCTTTTTTGTGGCTCAAGGGCTTAGTTGCTCCGTGGCATGTGGGATCTTCCCCGACCAGGGCTTGAACCCATGTCGCCTGCATTGGCAGGCGGATTCTTTTTTTTTTTTTTTTTTTAAAAATAACGCTTTATTGAGGTATAATTTACATACCATACAGTTCACCCATTTATTTCTGTGAATTGTTGCCGTCCAAGAAGCCCCAGCGATTTCAGGCAGAGGCACGACTTTATGAGCTCAGTTACTGGCTCACTTCCTGCATCAGCGTCCTTGCGGGGGAGAGGGTTCAATACGCACTTCTTGTGGGGGTCTTATTAGTGACCTTGTCCTGGGAAACCAGTCCAGGCAAGCGACTGTGGACCTGAACGCTGCCTGCCTGCTGACAGTGAACCTGGCCAGCGAGGCGCAGAGGCCCAGCTGCGGACTTCAGGTGCAGTCGCACCCTTCAGGCTGTGGGCAGGGGTCGCGGCCTTTCTCAGGCTGAATGACTGGCCCAGACCTTCGCAAGCGCAGACCTGGCAGTTTTTGACTCAGCGCAACGTTTGCTTGGACCAGAGCATCCATGGTTGTCATGGCAGCAGGGAAGCCTCACCCAGGGATCCCCATCCTGCTGGGCCTATGGTGCGGCCCCACTGGGCAGGCGGATTCTTAACCACTGCACCCCACCAGGGAAGTCCACCATTCTTAATTATAGAGTTGAAATATATTTTAATGATTTTTCACAGTTTACATCAAAGGTTGTAAATGTCCAAGGCCAGAAGTCCGGGCAGAAGTGCGAGAAACAGGCCTGAGGGGCCTGTGGTGGTCCTGACAGCTCCAGCCAAGCAGTGTCACATGGAAGTGAGGGTCCAGGGTGGCCTCATCTTCTGAATTTTTTACAGAGAAACTAAGAATCTGGGTCACTGTGTGAAACCACTCAATTTTTAAATGTTAATGAAAGCTTAAAAACAATTGTTAAGCTCTGTGAGGTCACACTAAATACTTCTGCAAGCCAACTTCCTGTTGAGCTGTCATCTTTTATTCTGGTTTTCCCACTGAAGACAGTTTAGGAACATGATAAAACACAAGAGGGAAAGCTGCTGTGTTCAAAAGAAAGCAAACACCACAGGGACCAGGAAATGATCATGATGACCTCATACAGCCTCCCATGTTCTTGAGTGAATCCTGCAAGTGTTATCTAACTTCTTGCACATAACACCGGAAGAGAGGCCAAAGAGAGGATGCTGCCCCTGCCATCAAGAACCTACATTCTAGAAGGCAGGACAGGACATGCACAATAATGATAGTCAGAAGCGCTTGCGAGTCTACAGAGGAGGCCACCCCAGAGTTTGTAGGAATTCAAGACTTTCTTGAAATTCCCATTAGGCTAGATTAAGAAAGGGAGAGGTTCAGATGCACCTTCCATAATAGAATAGGAATTCAAAAGGCAGGTATTATTGAAGAAGAAGGAAAGTGGGAGAAACAGCCAAAGACAGAGGAGTCAGGGGAAGAAAAACACTCATCAAGTGCCTCTGTCCTAAGCACCTTTACAGTCATCTAACCTAACAAGCCTTTATTCTACAATGTACAGTTGTCCCTGCATTACTTTAGCCACAGGGGAGTGATTCCAGGAGCCCCTGCATATACCAAAATCCAAGGATGCTCAAGTACCTTATATAAAATCATGTAGCAAAATGAATACATACAAGAAAGGTTAGAAAACTTGCCCATGGTCACATGGCCAGCCTTGAGACCAGGTCTGTCAGACCCCAAAGTGCAGCTCCTTCCATGAAGAGGTTACAAGGATGAGTTTGGCCAGTGGTTTGGCTGGTGCTCGAGGCGTGGTTTAGAGAACTGAGACAGAAACCTAAGTTGGGGCACACCAGGAAAGGCCTAGAATGCCAGCGAGGAGAATTTATACTTCCCTAAGCGTAGGTCCCTTCCGATAACTGGGTCATTGTGCAGATTAAACAAGAGAAACCATGTGTTACACTATAACGTAATATACCAAGATTAGCTATTAGTAGAGATAGTGAGAAGCCATTGAACATGTTTGCATAGGGGTGGGCTTTATCTCCTGGATTGGAGATAAAGCTGGCTGAGGTATGTAGGGGCTGAGACACGTAGGAAACTGTCCAAATGTTCAGGCCATTCAGGGTAGGTGTACAGTGGTGTCTTTAGAAGGATGCCTGGGGTGAAGGGCTCAGCTCTGAAGTCAGACACATCTGATTTGGAGCCTGGCTCTTTTGTGGAATCGCAAGTCACTTCCTTTTTCCTTATGGCAACTCCAAAGAGGAACCAGGCTAGCCCTAGTACCAGAGCGGTTCTCTAAAAGGATCTGGAACTGAAGGCCAGTCACAGGGACGTGGCTTGAATTCAGAAAAAACATTTTTAGGTGGCTGAAGAGAAGTGACTTTCCTAACAACTTGCTCAAGTAATCTTTCAGTTCAGGGAAAACACCTGACTGGAAGGAGGGAGGAAGATCTAATTCCTTGCCCCATACTGAAAATGTACAGGACAGAAGCAATCAGAATGCTGTGCTTCCTGCACGCACTGCCTGGCCTTCCAGGAAGGGCAGGAGATTCTGACAGTAGCAGCCTGGTGCGAGAGGGGGAGAGGATGCTCAACGTGGGTCCAAGAGTCCATTCTGGCTGAAAAGATAACTCTTTGCCAAGAGGATGCTAGGACCCAGAGAAAGAATTCTCAGACTGCAACATCCTACGAGTAAAACCGGATGGATGTCTGGAGGAACCTAGCCAGGCTGAGTAAGCTCTCCATCTCCCCACCTCTGGACATTCCCCTCCACACTGATACTGGTGTTTGCCAAGGAGTTTGTATTCTGACCTCTTCATGGGCTGTCCACTCTCCCAGGGTAATCCTATCTGCTCTTATAGATTCAGTTTCCACTTCTATCTCCTGCCTCATTCTGTCTCCCAAGTTCCAGGTCTTCAGGCAATCTCTACCTAGATATATATAACTCAACATGGGACCCAACATACTAAAAATAAACCTATCTTTCCTTCTCCCAGAAGACTTCTGACTTTTCCTCCTGGGTTAGCTGGTGGTTTTAAAATAGGTCCACACATTATTTGACACTCTTCCCATCAGGAGATGGAGTCTCTGTCCCCTTCCCTTAAACCTGGGTAGGTCTTTGTAATGGCCTTAATAAAGAAAATACAGCAGAAATGAGCCTGCATGGAGTCTGAGGCTAGCTTAGAAAAGGGGTGGCTTTTGATGGTTTCTCTTCTTGGGACACTCACTTTGAAGCCCTGAGGTACCATGTAAAAAGTCCAGCTATCCTGAAGCTGCCAGGCTGGAGAGACCACATGGGAGAGCGAGTGAGTGAGTGACAGAGAGAGAGAACAGCTGTCTGAGTCTTCCAGGCAGTAAACACGTGAGTGATGGCCCTTCAGTTGACTCCAGCCCAGCCACCATATCCCTGCAATCACAAAAGTGACCTCAAGTAAGAATTGTTTAGCTGAGCCCAAATAATTCTCAGAATGACGAGGGATAATAATATGATTGCTATTTTAATCCACTAACTTTGGAAGTAATTAGTTACACAGAAATAGATACCTGGGAGTTCCCTGGTGGTGCAGTGGCTAAGACTCCGAGCTCCCAATGCAGGGGGCCCGGGTTTGATCCCTGGTCAGGGAACTAGGTCCCACATGCATGCTGCAACTAAGAGTTCGTATTCCACAACCAAGGAGGCTCCCTGCCGCAACTAAGATCCAGCGCAACCAAATTAATTAATTGGCTTATTAATTTTAAAAAAGAAATAGATACCTGGAAGAGTTCCCTATCTTCCTAAATTGTGTTGTCACTGCAGACATTTTTTGAGGGCTGTGTAGACTATGGTCAGGTACTGTTCTAAGCATAATTAACTCTGACTGATCTTCACAACTCTGTGAGGTGACTTCATTTTCAGGTGAGAGACTGAGGCACAAGGAAGTAAAGTAGCTTGCCCAAGGTCCACAGGAAATAAGTGACACAGCTGAGATACCGAAGCAGTCTGGGTCTAAAGTGGTACACTTTGGGGACATTCTAGACAACTCTGCATCCCATCCCAGGCCCACATCGAACAGCCACCAAGTTCTGCTGATTCTACTGTCTAAAAAACTCTCCAATCTGTCTCTCTCCCTTCCATCCTCACTGCCACCACCTTGGTTCAGGTCGGCCTCATTTCTCACCAAGACTATTTCATCAACTTCCTAACACTCTCTCTGCTTCTGGTCTTGTCTCTTCCAATGCATCCTCCAAATCAAAGCCAGAACGATCTTTCCGAGATGCAAACCTGGCTGAGTTACTTTCCTGCTTAAAGCCCTTTCAATGGTTTCCCATCACGGGGTGGCATGCAAGCTCCTTGGTCCGTCCTACCCCCAGCCCCGCCCCAGTGCCCAGGTCTCTGAGCCTGTGCACATAGGCCCTCTGCTTTCCGACTTTACTTGTTTACCATTTCAGCAACTTCAAAACTCAGCTCAAGGGACTTCCCTAGTGGCGCAGTGGTTAAAAATCCACCTGCCAATGCAGGGGACACAGGTTCGAGCCCTGGTCTGTGAAGATCCCACATGCTGCAGAGCAACTAAGCCCGTGCACCACAACTACTGAGCCTGCGCTCTAGAGCCTGTGAGCCACAACTACTGAGCCCATGTGCCACAACTACTGAGCCAGTGTGCCAAAACTACTGAAGCTGGCGTGGCTAGAGTCCGTGCTCCGCAACAAGAGAAGCCACCGCAGAGAAGCCGGCGCACCGCAACGAAGAGTGGCCCCCATTCGCAGTAACTAGAGAGAGCCCTCACGCAACAAAGACCTAACGCAGCCAAAAATAAATAAATAAATAAATTTATTTAAAAAGACGAAAACAAAAACACCTCAGCTCAAGGGTGTTTGGAAAGCCTTCCCAACCTCCTCCATGTGACGTGTGTCCAGGTAACAAGGCAGGCCCTGGCTGGCCCTGCAGGTGTGGAGTTAAGAAGATCCCTTATCTTCCACGCCCCAAAATACCAAAAACAATCAGATCAGATATCCTCCGTAGGAGGGCAGCATCAGTCCACTGGAGGCTTCGCTCTTCACAGGAATGAAAAGACACCAGAAAGAAGGAATTCCTCACAGCATTTAAACATAGAACACCTCCTGAAACACTGGGCCTGTCTGTACCAGCCAGACTCTTAAGGTGTGTGTGTATGTTTAAGTGTATTTATCATACAGTAAGACTGAACTTTAATGCACAGTCTTATGATTTTTAACATGTGTTAAAATTCTTACAACCACCGTCAAAATTAGGATATGAACAGAGAATAGTTCTATCACCCCTAAGAACTCCCTTATGCTATACCTTTACAGTGATACACACACACACACCCTGTCCCTAACCTCTGGCAACCTCTGATTTGTTCTCCTCCACTATGTTTTTTTCTTTTTGAGAATGTCTTGTACATAGAATCATACTCTACGTAGCCTTTTAATACTGGTTACTTTCACTAAGTATGATGCACTTGAGATTCATCCATGTTTTCTGCATATCAATAATATGTTCCTTCTTCTTGATGAATGGATCACCTCTTATAGGTGGACAGTATTTAGCTTTTCATTCACTGAAGGACATCTGGGTTGCTTCCTGTTTTGGGTGATTATGACTAGAGCTGCTATAAACATCTGTGTATAAGTTTTTGTGTGAACATAAGTTTTTCTCTTTCTAGGGTATACACCCAGGAGTAGGATGGCTGGGTCATATGGTAAGTGTATATTTAACTTCTAAGAAAAGGCCAAACTGTTTTTTAGAGTGGTTGTACCATTTACATCCCCACCAGCAAGGTTTAAGAGGACCAGTTGCTCCACATCTTCATCAGCAGTCAGTACTGGATTTTTTTTATTTTAGTCATTCTAATAAGCATGTAGTGGCATCTTGTGTTTTTTCATAATTTATCCTTGTTTTATTGAGATTTAATTGACATACAGCACTATATAAGTTTAAGGTGCACAGCACAGCGATTTGACTTACATACATTGAGATGATGACCACAAGACGTTTACTGAACATCCAGCATCTCACATAGATACAAAATTAAATAAACAGAAAAAAAAATTTTTCCTTGTCTCATTGTGGTTTTAATTTACATTTCCCTAATGGCTAATAATGCTGAACATCTTTTTGTGTGTTTACTTGACAACCTCTTTGGTGAAGTGACTTTTTAAAGTTGGATTATTTGTTTTCTCACTATTGAGTTTTGAAAGTTCTTATGTTCTGGATACAAGTGCAGACATGTTGGCTATGTGATCTGCAATTATTTTTTCATAGTATGTAAGATTCTTCAGTCTCTTTCCCCCCACCCAGCTTTATTGAAATATAACTGACAATTAAAAATTGCATACATTTAAGGTGTACAACTTTATGATTTGTTGTGTTCATTCTCTTAACAGTGTCTTTCATAGAACAAAGGTTCTTTTTTTTATAAAGTCTAATTTATCAATTTTTTCTTTTATGAATTCTATTTGGTCATAATATCTAAGAACTCTTTGCCTAACTCTAGGTCACAAAGACTGAAAATTTTCTTTTTTACTCTTCTTCTAGATCTATGATCCGTTTTGAGTTAATTTTGTATAAAATATGATGTTTAGGTAGAGGTTCTTTTTTTTTTTTTTTGGCATATGAATGTCTAGCTGTTCCAATACCATTTGCTGAAAAGACTTACTTTCTTCTTTGAACGGCTTTTGCATCTTTGTCAAAAATCTGGAATCTCTATTCTATTTTATTGACTTATATGCCTATCCCTTCACCAGTATTACAAAGTCTTGATTACTGTCATCTGTGATTCTTCCAACTTTCTTCTTCTTTTTCCAAATTGTTTGTTATTCCTTTGCCTTTCCATATAAAGTTTAGAATCAGTTTGTCTGATACATCTACAAAAAATACTTCCAGGATTTTGACTAGAATTGCATTAAAACTATAAGCCAATTTCAGAAGAACTGACATCATCATTATGATGTATCTTCCAATCTATGAACAGGTATGACTGTTTATTTAGGTCTGGAATTTCTTTCATCAGTGTTCTGTAATTTTCAACTATAGATCCTATTCATACATCTTGTTAGATATATACCTGATCTTTTACTTTTTGGAGCTATTTTAAATAATATTTTAAAATTTCCATTTCCAATCTTACATTGTTAGTATATAGAAATAACAAATGCTTTTTTGGGAATTAATCTTGTATCTTGCAACCTTGCTAAATCACTTACCAGTTTTAGGAGTTATTCTGTAGATTCCTTGGGATTTTCTATGTAGAAAACAGTGCCATCTGTGAACAGGGTAAGTTTTATTTCTCTCCAATCTATGTTCATTATTTCTTTTTCTTGCTGTATTGCACTGGATCAGGCTTCCAGTGAGATACTGAATAGAAGTGGTAAGAGTGGACATCCTTGCATTATTCCTGATTTTAAGGGGAGAGCATTCAGACTTTCATCACTAAATATGACACTAGCAATAGGTTGGGTTTTTGGGGTTCGGGGGGTTGTTTTTTTAAAATTCTTAAGAGTTCAAAGCAAAAATTCAATTGTGGTCCTTACTTAATTTTCCTTCCCCTCCCTCAGGCTTTAAAGTAGTTTCTGTCTTAATTATTTTCAAAGTATGTGTTTATTATCTAAACAACTTCAAATGTTTCTGTAATGCTATGAATTCAATAAAGCTTAGCAATGAGTATACACCAAGTGCATTCAGGAAACAGTTCAGGAGCACAACAGATAAAAGGCAAAACATTTGCTGTAACTGCCACCCAATATCCATTGTCTCTGCTGTTAATAGCATATCTCCCAACTCTCAATATGTTTCAGGTCCAGCTCAAGTTATAACTAATTCAGAAGTTAGGGGAAGAGGGTGGGATGAAGGAGTGACTTTGGCCTGGCCCATCAGATAATCTCGTTTCCTTAGTACCAAGACTGATTATGGAATGGTCATCGACCCAATTAGGACTGAGTGAAACTCAGGCCAAGGCCCCAGAGTCTTATTTGAACAGAGAGACATTTTCTCTTTTCTGCTGGGTATGAAGCAGGGATATGGAAACCTTGAACTGTGCTGGCAGCTATCTCACCACCAGTGGAAGTGTCTTACCTGAGAGTGAAAATAACACAAGAGTTCAGAGACTATACGTAAAGAGAGAATAGGACAGAATGATATTTTTGAACCCCTGAATTCAGCTGTACTTGAAACCACTCACCATTTCTGAGCTCTTAAATTCTCTGAGCCATAAATTCTATGCCGACCCCCCACATTTCTGGCTAAGCCTGTTCAACTGGGATTTTCTGTCACTTCCAGTTAGAAGAGTGGGGAGAGCGAAAGTGTCACTGATATTCTGGGTGCCCTCTCGATCAACCACGCTGGCCCTCTTTGCATGAAAGAAAAGCTGGTTGATGTGAGGGCAAGGCCTTCTAGCTGTGGAAGCCATGGGGATGGGCCTGTGGGATAGGGCAAGGTAGGAGAATGGTCATGCTGGTACATGGTTACAGACGATACAGGAGTCATTATACCACTTACTTCTCAAAATGCCCATAGCAGAGGCCTCCAGTATTACCAGACACCATCAGACTAACTTCTCTACCATCATTCGTAGAACTTGATAATGGTGTCCCAAGAAAACCTCTTAGCATGGCATTCAATGCCATGTGGCTCTGTGCCCGTTATTCTCCCTTTGCCCTTTAGATTTACCTTCTGTCCTTTTCTGCCCCGCTTTGTGTCCCGGGAGAGTGATCTCTACCAATTATGTAACCTGGGGTTCCTTGCCCTCTGGCTTTAGCCAAGGAGAAGCACTAACTGTGGATCTTAGGACAGAGAGAGAAAAGTTGGGGTATATGTTGTCTTCATTCCTTCCCTGTCCTGCCATGGTTCTGGTAGTGGCTATGTTCCTCTGTGGCCATACAGGTCCTATCAAGCAGCTTACTCTGTCGCAGCCCAGCCCCCAATGGACTGTGATAACACTGTCCCCCCTTCCCTTGACCATTCTGGCATAGGAGAGTTAACAGCTTCCCACAGTTACTAGCCCTGGGTGCCTCACCATCCCTTAACCCCACCTAACTCTGTAAGTAGTCCCTTGATTACAGTCTGTTCAGTTATATACTTTTTTTTTTTTTTTTTGCGGTACGCGGGCCTCTCGCCGTTGCGGCCTCTCCCGTTGCGGAGCACAGGCCCCGGACGCGCAGGCTCAGCGGCCACGGCTCACGGGCCCAGCCGCTCCGCGGCATGTGGGATCCTCCCAGACCGGGGCACGAACCCGCGTCCCCTGCATCGGCAGGCGGACTCTCAACCACTGCACCACCAGGGAAGCCCCAGTTATATACTTTTGAGTGAGTGGATCATCTGTTTTCTGCCAGGTCTGCCCTAGCTGATATAGGCCCTCACATCTTCATCATCATTGATCTTATCATGTCTGGTCACAATAAACTCCTTGCTGTTTCTTAAAGATGCTCCTTGCTTTTGTGCGCTTGTTCACAGATCCCCCTCCAAGGAAAACCCTTTGTCACTATCTTTGCCTAGTGAAGTGCTAATCACCCCTCAAAACAGAGTCACCTCCTCCAGAAAGCCTTTCCCAGGGTCTCTCCCCAGGTGAGATGAGTCTCTTCTCTGGGTCCTTCAGAGCTTCATCTTCATCTATTGTCCCCTCTAAAAGACCTCTATCTCAGCCCCTCCCTTCATCGCAAGTTCCCAAGGCATAAGCATTGTATGCTCACTTTTTTACCCCCGTAATGTCCCAGGCACCAGTGCCTGACACTCCATGGATGTTTGGCCAATACCTGCTGCATTGAAGTGAACCATTTTGCTATTTAATGCATATGCCCAGGAAACCACTGCATTTTCTATTCGTTACTCATCAAATCTGATTACAAAAGGCAGGAGAAAATAGCTGAGATAGGGTACCATTAGCAGAGCGTGAAAACTGGGCTATAGGAATGTGGGTACAATTCTGCCACGTTGTCCCAGGGCCATCAAACCCAGAGAGGCATCATAAATATGGCCTCTCCAGTGATGGACAATGGGTATAGTAATGTACCCATGAGAAGTTAGGTGCCTGGTTCCTACACCTTGGGACTTCTCCCAGGCTTCTGGAGCCCCTGGAGTCCAAAGAGTCCCTTGGGTTCAAGTGAGGATAAGGTTGGTTATAGGACCAACCCACAGGAATCCAGTCTCTACAGCAAGCATTCAACTGGCTTAGAGGCCCAGCTTGTTCTAAGCTAGGAACAACCAGACTGTCCCTCCCCCCTAAAGATGGGTCAGCCCCACATATGTGTGTTTGGGTTATTTCCTGAGATACCTATCTATGACTTGACTTGTGGATTCTAAAATCTCCTGTTTACTACCTGTGGTTGACTTTCTTTATTCTACTTTTTTTTTTTCCCTCTTAAAATGGTTCACATCTGCTAAACTCATGGGTCATTCTACCGATCAGGTTATTTTATACATTCCTGTGAAAGATCTTCATCTACCTTGTGGCCATACTCCACTCTTTCCCCTCCTTGGTACGCAGGCAAATATTTGGTCTCCAAGTCCCTGAAGGAATGACAAGTCTCCTCACTCAGACGTACACAGTTTGGAGAGGCCCTGGAATCCTTTGCTTGAAGGACACATCTTTTCCTCGGGTTTAACACCAGATTATCCGGGAACCCTACCTCTTTACAGTAACCAGTTTTACAACTCCCATAAACACCTTCTTGGTTCATTACACAATCTTAGGAAGGCTTCCTTCCACGTGTAAAAGAAATCTGACCATCTACCCCACAGTGGGGTTTAGTCAGGGGCAATTTGAGAGCAGGAAAGAGATGGACCTCTGCGAGAGAGAAGGGAGCCAGTCATCCTGGATTTTCTAGACCTGTCACAAGCCTGGAATTCCCATCTTGATGAACCCTGCATCCAGAGTGCTAAGTCTAAGTAACTGGGACTCCCCAACTTTCTCAGCCCATTCCTCACCTCTGCCTCAAAATTGTGTCACCATGTTCCTGCCTGCCAACTGTTTATCCCTCTCTTCTCCTAACTTCTATGGAGCCTTAACTCTGACCTCTCCTTCCCCACTCCCAGAAGGACTGCAGAAATATTTACTTTCATCTTCAAATGAGTTAAGGTGTATTTGAAGAACTGTATAATATTTCCTAAATTAAAATGAAAGTGGTACCCAGTGTTGAAAGTTTGGGTCAGGGATTTCTCTCTCTAAATACCTCAGATGCTTCTCTTAACCCTAACTGAAAGAAAAAAGGCAAAGACAGACCAGCTTGTTTATTACTTCTGAAAGGAAAGAACACTCATGTATAGAATATTAAACATGTCATATAGCTACAAAGGGCCAGATGTCTTTTCACAGGGATGAGAGTTGGGCCCTAGAAAACACACGAAGATAACATTGTATATTAGTGTCTTCAAGGAATAACATTGTAACCAGGACTCAAGTTTTACAATTTGCATGGCTCCCTTTTTTCTTTGTTTATGGGAAACAATAACAAACATTTATAAGACACTTTATACTTTTATAAAGTACCTCCACATGTTTAGCTCATTTGATAAAAACAATGGATTAGATTTAAGGTCTAGAGATAAGTATAAATGCATTTAAGATGATTGGCAGAGACCAAAAAAAGAAAAAAAAAAGAAACAAACATGGTGAGTATAATCTTTTCACAGTAATACTAGAGGATTTTGTTTATTCTTGGAATCTTGGAATGTTTTACGTTTGTGAGGATCTTCAGCCTCCTTTCTCAGTATTGCCCTCATGAACAGATGTTCCAGGGCATGGGGAGAGGCTGTAAAAGGGGAGAAAGAGAGAGAAACTAAGCAAAAAGTCACAGCTGCAAACCTCACTGCAAAATTCACTGTGATCTACCAACACTTTCCCCTAGAACACAGAGCCCTGAACAGGATTCAAAAAGCCTTTAAAAACTCAGCGATGAGCACTGCAGGATCTTGATCTTGGATTCAATAAATCCAGTCTTCTATGGTTACTTACTTGCAATTTAAAAAGCAGCCAAGGGGGCTTCCCTGGTGGCACAGTGGTTGAGAATCCACCTGCCAATGCAGGGGACATGGGTTCAAGCCCTGGTCCAGGAAGATCCCGCATGCCGCGGAGCAATTAAGCCCGTGCACCACAACTACTGAGCCTGCGCACCTAGAGCCTGTGCTCCGCAACAAGAGAAGCCACCGCAATGAGAAGCTCATGCACCACAACAAAGAGTAGCCCCGCTTGCCGCAACTAGAAAAATTCCACGCACAGCAACGAAGACCCAACGCAGCCAAACCTTACCCAATCATTTCCACTTAAACAACAGTAGATGTAAACTTCTAATTTTTTTTTCAAAATAAACAAGCTAGTTAGAGATTACTGGCAAATACTTATATTCAATGCAAATGGCAAACCAGTTACAGAGAAGACCTGGGCATGTTTCTCGGGGACTGTGTGTTCTGCACTGGCAACAAACAAGAGCTCAACTTCTGTTACTCTGTGGAACTCAGAATTTCTCCCATGTGATGAAACCTCAGGAAATTCTCTAGGTGTGAGAAAGAAATCAATGAAGCGGAAGCAGAAATGGAGCAAACCTGTTATGTCTCCTGGTTGACAATTAACTTTTGCTAATAAAAAAAGTAAAAACTCATCTTCAGAATCTTTAACAACCAAGTCTATTGTTTGTCCAAGCTGTTTAAGCTCAAGGTCTACTGGAACAAGCAGCACAGACAGGCTAATTCATCTCTTATCATAGAAATAATCTCCAGACAGGGACAGAAATGGGCAGAATTTGGACAGGGATGTGAAATGATGTGTGGAGGGGGAAAACCTAGAAAAAAATTCACTGAAAGACATAGGAGTTGCCAAATACCACATTCAAAAAGACTCTACCATCCAAGGGTGATTCAGCTCCACGCCATGGCCCAACTTTGGGAAGCCAGATGGATCTTCCAATCTCTCTAATTCTGTCCAGTTTCAGTATTGTATGGAACTATTAGTTAGTCTAATTAGTCCAAAGAACTCTCTGGAGATCAGGCTCATTCCTGTGCTGGTTTCCTGAAAAGGTCAGATCTTCCTCAGGGTAGAAAGATGCTCTCCATTCTGAAAGCTCCAGGGTCATGCTGAGCTCACACTAAAATGGCTTCAGAACTGTTAGTGATTAGGCTTGCCCTTCTTCTGGGGCCCCCAAACTAGGAGTAAAGTATATTTCAGATGACTCCAGCTTGGATAAGAGTTCCTCAGGGTCTTCACTCAAAAACCCATGCAACTTACTGGGTAACTAGGGGGTCGATGGGATAGGCTCATCAAGGATTGACCTCTTCTTCAATGAAGAAGGTTCTATAATCAGTCAAAAATATTTGGGAGCATCTCTTATGAAACAGGTACCAGGTTAGATGCTATGAGTGTGACAGACCCATATAAGACAGCATTTTTTTTTTTAACCCTCAGGACACTGAGATAAGAAAGAGAAGCTGTAAAAACATAACAATACATATATTAAATAGTTTCATACAATACTGAAATCAGACACAAGATAAAGACCCCTGTACTCTTATCATTATCTCTACCTGGGTTTGTCATCTTTCCAATCTTCAAGCCCAGAAATCCTACCACACCTGCTCAAGGCCATTCCTGGCCTCCTCCAATTCCCAGTTCCACCTGTTTCTCAATTCCCCCTCTTCTTTGAAGGCCCAAGGCGTGTTGTAGCTTTCCTGCAGCATTTACAACACTTACACTCATATTAGTGATTTCTGTGCACATATTGCCTGACAGACTAAGACAAAACACAGACTTCAACTCTGCATCTCTTGCCCGTTAACATCAACACTTGTTCAATTTAAATTAATTGCAAAATGAATAGATTTTCCCAGCAATGGACAATATTTTTCGTCTTACATGCCAGTTCCCTTTGATTAACAGTAGTTGCCTAGAGAAGAGTTTTGAGGATTCTGAGGTCATAGCAAAGCTCCAAGGTAAAGAGTGCCTATAATCAATTAGTGATGTCTGCCACAGGGCAGGATTAGGAGTAGTGGTTCAAATGCAGTACAATTTGGGAAAATAAATTAAGGGTTATACGAGCACAGAGAAGGGAAATCATCTCTGACTGGCAGTCAGAGAAGTCTATATGAAAAAAGTGAAAATTAGATCCACCATCAAGGATGGGTAGGATAACAGTGGGTGAAACACATGAGCAAAAGCAGTAGGGCAGGAGAGTATGACACATCCTGGGAAAGCAACTCTTAGACAAGCTCAACTAGAATAAGTTCAAATAGAAGGTTTATATGGGAGATGAATAGGGGAAGGACTAAATACTGTAGAATGTCTCAGGTTGAAGGACATGATAAAGAAAAGCCAAGAGACAGACAAGGGATGGAGTAAGAAGGAGGCTACTAGGCTTTATTCAGCTACTGTACAAGAGTGAAGTCTGCAAGAATGCTCTGAACTATCAATTAGGTGTATCAAGGTTCATTAGGAAGTAGCCTTGCTTAATAGTTAAGAACTGCAGTTTTGGAGTCACTCCTGGGTGCAAATCCCAGCTCTGACTGTGACCTCACGTGACTTAAGCCTTGTAAGTTTCAGTCTCCTTTTCTGTAAAAAAAGTACACTTCTTACCTCATTGTGCTAAGGCTCAAATGGGAAATAATGTGCATAAAAGTCATAATAAGCCCTCAATAAATATTACCTATTAGGCTTGGTTACCCACAGAAAAAGAAATTTTCAAAGAAGAAAATGTGTCTCCCTCATTGTCTCATAATTTGGGAAATCTTATATGAAACTTGTAAAGTGGTTACGTGGCTCAGAAAACAATTAAGTATATGAAATAACCACAGAAATAGAACAGAATCAGTTTATTTTCCAGTAATGCTCGGAGATTAGGCTTTTTGTGGTTTGGCATTTCTGGTGATGGTGATTTTTTTGTTGACTTAATTCTTTACTGAATTATAAGTAACCAGATAACTCTCAAGTGGTAGAAAAATAATTTAATTTTATAATCTCATTTAAGCATTGTCCTCTAAGGATTTCCTCCTTAGCCAAGTAAGTAAGTACAGTTTTAACCCCCTGAGAGCATAGTTGTCTCAATGCAGCTGTAAAAATTAACACACAGTGCAGACCCCCGCTGAGGTCACTTCTGAATAGAAGTTCCAGTCCCAAAGGCCACCACTTTGCTTCAATATGCAGACCTAGCAGAGTCACATGATGCTGGTATTAGGACCCTTCCTGGACACAGGAAAATCTGCTGTGACAACTGTTCTGCTTGTGGACCCTGTTATGGACTCTGACCAACAAGGGCTCTGGGAACAAAGACCTTAGCCTGAGTGTGGAGGGATTGGTGGGAGGGTCTTGTTTCCTCAGTGCTGGTTCTGGGTCTCGTGGTAGAGGACAAGGCACAGAGTCCCCACTCTCCTGGCAGAGCGGGGACCACTGCCCAGAGCTCATACAACTGGGGCTGGGCCTGGGAGAGGAACCACCCAGGACACACAGCATGAAGTGTCTGTGAGCTGGGACAAGGTCTGCCCATCCCAGAAAGTGCAGGAGTATTTGCTGGAAAGGAAATATTCTACCTCTGGTAATGGAACAGGCAGTGGGCAGATATTTTTCAAAGGTAGGGTAGTAACATTTCTGGCAATGAGTGAGTCACTGAAACACTTCCTTTCCATTAACAGAGGTGTTACTGTGGAGCGTTCTAATTACAACAGAGCACTCTTTGTCGCAGTTTGGGGCTGTTTTCCTCAGCAACTATAATGAATCAGCTCCTTCTAAATCTATCTGCTGTGCTAAACTACAGCTCCGAAGTGAATTATTGGCTTAATAGTAACTGTCTTCAATGTTATCTTCTATTAGATGTATGTTTAACATTCAAAATAGGAAAGGCCATTGAAAAGACTTGCTACTTTAACAGACATTGCTGCGGGGGAGTTTAAGTGGGCCACTCAGTTCCGTCTAAGATGAGCTCATTTTCTTCGAGAGTGCTGGAGTCCCCACGGTACTCGTGACCCCAGATCTCCAGCGACATCAACATGGGGGAGATCTGCAGTTCCTCAGGTGAACAGAGCTGCCTGGCACCAGGCCAGCATGTCACTGACTCTCTATATAGGACAGCTATTTTCAGTCTCAGTTCTGCTAAAGGTAATCACAATTTCTCCCAAGTAATTAACATGGAAAGCTTTCTCTCTTAATAAGCAAGTGTTCCTATGAGCACACATATGCTCTCCAACAGCTAATTCCTAATCCCATTTATTTACACCGTGTCTGAGCAACCCAAGGTTTTTACTCATCTGAGCTACTATATGAGCTCCACCAAATCCAAATTTGGCATGTGATAATTTTCTACATCTTATGTCGTCGTTTGAAGCTTCCTTTATTTCTTATGCCCACTGCTCAAATTTTTGACAGATGGGTTAAGTTTGATCAGCCAAAAATCAGAATCTTTTCAGTGATTCCCCAACTCTGGTGGGTTCTGATTTGGTTTAAAAACTGAAAGCACCAGGCATAGGCATTCAAAGCCCAAAATTGTTTCCCTAATCCTTCAATATGTGGAACTAGGGACAAGTCAGCTAAAGGATGGCTTCTCAAAGGTACTTAATTAAGCAGATACATGCAAGATATATATACATGTATAGAAACAACGTAAGTTTATTAGACCTTACATTACTGTTGTGATGAATAATTTAAGGCTGACATAGAACATTACCCTGGTAACAGTCCCACACACAATTTACATTTTACACCCCAAGTCACAGATGTAGAACAAATGACTCAACATCAAGGTCATTTTACCCTCCAGTAATGACTTTTAACCCTTCCTTAGTTCCCTAAGGAAGACTTCCTCTAACTCCCAGCAATGAACTGAGGAATGACTATACAAGCATAGAGCTAAGGGATTTTAAAGCTAGAAGGAACTTCAGGGACTTTCTGACCCAGGGTCAACAAGTATGAAGCACACAGGCCACTATTTCCTGACCTTAAGCCCTTGGCAGACATTGGTAATCAATTTCAGAACTTTTCTTTCTCAACAAACATATCACACCACACAGTCCACTACCTATAAATTGGAGTTGGCACATGAATGAAATCTCTTTGATCTTCCAGCTAATCCGAACCTCTCTTCCTTCTGACAAGAAACAAAGATTCACTTTTTTATATAGTGTTTTAGAGTCAGTCTCATTACTTTAAGGTCTCCTTTCATTTTCTAGTGCCTGCTGAGGGTAATCAGAATGCTTTCGCCCTCTAGGGGTCTATAATCTAGTTTTGAAGAAGAAAAGTTTAACATGCTTGATAAGTATATGTAAACTAAGTGTTAATCTGTCTTACTGATGCAGATCAGAGGAGGCTGAAGTAGGCAGAGAAGAATGTATGGTGGAATTCAAGCTTAGCTTTGGGCTCATCTACTCATTCAATAAACAAGGATAACATCTAACTATCTCTCTGAGTCATAAATGACACAACAATATAACAAATGTATTGAGCCCACCAGGTATTGTGACAGGTGCTGTGGGTATAGAGAGGGGCAACACAGAATTCCTTCTCTCAAGGGCTCATGGGTCAGTGGGGAAGGCAGGAAATTAGAATACACTCTAACTATACAGTAACAAAAAGCAAGTAGACATTGGTTCTGTACAGTGGGAGAGCGTGATAGTTCTTTTCCAAGCTGCTGACCCCTCCGGGACTTCCTCTCCTGCTAGACATCACCACCTCCTTCTCCCGAGGACTAAACCTAGCCAAGCCGCATCAGATTAACCTGCTGAACACCTCACAGAGCTGTCCTTTCCTTTCCACTCTCAATGCTGCTGCTCTGCTAAGTCCCCCATCTCTCTCTCTCTCTGCCTGGACCTTAACAGTAATCCCCTAGGGTGATCTGCCCACTTGCAAGATCACCCTTCTCGGATCCATTTTCCACATCCATCTGCCTCAAGGATCTTTTCTAAGCACAGTCCTGCCTATGTCATTGTCCAGTTTTGTCCTCAGGAGCATGTCTGGACTTATCAGCATAGCATTCCAGTCTCTCTAGGATCTGGCCGCCAACCTCCGTGGCAGCCTTGCTTTTTCTCCCCCCATGTCCCTCAATCACACCCTTTGTGCCAGTCACACCAAGCCACTTAGTTACAAGGTAGAAAGGGCAGGCTTTGAAGGTGGAAAGAATAGCAGGGCAGCCTCATGGACAGAGGTGTAAGGGTGGCTCTGAGCCTAGAGTGGAGACCAGTCTGGCTGATCAGTCTGGCAAATCCCACAGGAGCAGTGTTCCTCCAGGGCACACACTGCAATTCCGAGAGTCCTGTGGAGGCATGTTGCAGCCCCTTCTCAGTCTCAGGGGAGAAAGGCGCCAACTACAGCCCAAAGTGCACACTACAGAATCCTCATACCCTATCCTGATGTGGCATACAGCCAGACCACCATGGTCTCCAGGAGGGTCTGCAAGGACCAAATATGACAGGGAGATGGGGAACAAGACAGAGGACAGCAGTCCAAAGGGGGAGGAAGGAAAAGTATAGGAAGACTGGGCATTGCCAGTTGTTATCTGAGTGATCCTGAGCGAGTTCTGCACTGTTCCAAGTCTGTTTCCTCGTCCATATAACGGTGAACAATAAGGCCTACTTTATAGCTGCAATATTTTTTTCATTGCTTTTTCTTAAGTATTTCCTAAGATTTCACTAGCCATGATGGAAATGAGATTAGAAAAGTGTAAAATACATAGCAGAACAAGATCCTAACTTTCTTATACAGAACAATTATAAAATAAATCATTTTTTTTAATTAAAAAAATACATAGCAGGTTAATTGTACTAGCTTCCTAAACTGGTCTCTCTGCTTCCACACTTGTCTCCGCTGTCTGTGGTCAAAAGAGCAGCCAGCCAGGGAAAGCTGATTAAAAGATAATCAGACCATGTCACTGCTCTGCTCAACACCTTTTAATCGTTTCCCAACTCCCAGTAAAAGTCAAAGTCCTTATAAGAACTCACACCATCCTACTGCCTCTTCCCCCCACCTCCTCACTCCACCCCCATGCTCTTCCTTAAACACATCAGGATCTCCCCAGATATCTGTGCTCCTTCACCTCTTTCCAGTCTCACTTCAATTCTCGCCTTCCCAGCAGGGCCTTCCCATTCTCCCTATTTCAACCTGCAATCCCCCAGCGCCCTCTCTGCTTTGTTACTCTGGAGCACTCTCACCATCTAACATACTCTACATTGTAGTTTACCTATTTTTCCGGTTTACTGTCTGCTTGTCTCCACTTGAACATAAGTCCCATGAGGACAGGGGTTTTTATTTTGTTCACTGTTATGTGCCCTGGTTCTAGAACAGTCCCTGGCACACAGTAGGTGCCCAATATATATTTGTTGAATGAGCGAATGATTTAAGCATCAGTTACTCTACAGGTATATTCCAAGGCTGAGCTGATTAGACGCCCAGCAGCACCAGGCCTGAGACCTGCCAGAGCACGAGTTTCATGATAACAAAATACATTCTGAACGCTGAGCTGCAGTCGTCTCCCCGCCCGATCCCCGATCTTCAGGAGCTTCACAGACACGTAGAAACTGAGCAAGAGAGCTTACACCATGACTCAAATTAGCACTGCCAGATACAAGAGCTCCGGCGTAGGAGACGTAAGGCTGGGTAGGGCAAGGGTTATTACTAAGAACATGAAGGAATTGTTCTCGATTTTGGACAATGGAATCTGAATCTGTAAATGACCCCTTTCTTTAGTGCTCCAAAGAAAATTATTCCGGATGAATAAGCTTGCCAGCTCTGTCCTGTAAATAACAACAGCTATTTCCTTTCCTGAAAATCCACAACCTGGAAATCAGATTTTTCAAACAACTGAAATAAAGCACTGAGATAAAGCACAACCTGGACAGAAAGATCAGGCTTTATGTTGTGAACGGGGTGAGGGTTCCATGAGTGCTTTACCAACATTATACACGCTATGATCAGTACTGGCTGACTTGAATCACAACGCTTGGACACAGAATTATCACACACAGATTCTGCTTGCACAGAATTCCCACTGAAAGCACTAAAATTCTTCCCTCATAATTTCTGCCCTGTTAAGTGAAATGAGAATCAGGCTATGGGGCACAGAACAAAATGATTAATCCTTTCCATATCCTTTTAAAACAGTAAATAATTCTCTGGAGGATGGTGTTCACCTAGACAGAACACGTCATCAAAACACTTGAATCACCTTGGACTCAGAATTCTAGGCTGGACACCAAGCAGAACAGAGAAAGACCACGAGAGACCTTATTTTATAAGAAAATATTAATTTCCTCACAATGAAATTATTCAAATCATCTTAAAATGACATTTATTGAGTACTTGTTATATGCCAGTCACACAACTAGATATTTTCACATTATCTTAAACAACTCTAATAGCAAATGAGGTAATGACCTATATCCCTATTTTCCAGATGAGGAAATTGAGGATTCCAGAGAATCAGAGATTTTGTCTAAATGGTAGAACATGACAGTATCAGAATTCAAATCTAGAACTCTTGACTCCAGGCTCTGTGCTCATACTACTACACTACGGAAGCAGGGAAAAAGCTTGAAAGAATTGTAATAGATGCAATGAAAATTGTTCCTAATCAGATTTTAGTAAAGGCCTCTCACCTGAAAATCCAAGATATTATTTCCAAGACCTTGTAGGGTTTCACAGAAATTAACAAAGATGGTCACTTAACTATTCAATCCCTTTATCTCATGAATAAGAATATGAGGAAGTATTTAGCTTTTAGCATCTCCTTGTCCATGAAAGAAATTAACTTTTACACCTAATAAAGATGACTTTTAATTTCATTTCCCCTCAAATGCTGTCTTCAAAAATCAGAGGCTTTAAGATGGCTGGGAAAAACCTTTGCCCCTCACTTCAAAAATCAAAATATTTTAAAGTGTCAGTGCTGCTGAATTATAGCAGGGACAAAACATTTCAATTTTAATCAGAAGATGATATTCTGTCAGGGTAATAAATAAGTTTAACTGTTTTTTCTTCTTTAAGATCCACATACTGAAAGGTTCAGAAAGGAGGCTACATGAGAGTGCTTGTGATTTCTGTATCAATCAAGACTGTTATAAAAATAAACTTACTATCATGGCCTAAAGGGCTTATGGATGGACTTAGCATCCCTGTTATAAGTTAGCTGCAATTTCACTTCTGGGTTTAAACCAGAATGAGTTAGCACAGACTACACAGACAGAGGTATGATTTTTGCACTCAAGCCCAGTGTTCCAAAGAATGAGGAAAAGAGGAGGACTCTGGGAAGTGCCTTGTGATGGACACATTGAGGGTGGTGTAGGCTTGACTTCTCAGACCAGGAGCTGAAATGCTCAGGGACTGCCCGATGTTGCTCCTTTTGCAAATGTGCTGAAAGACTTCAGTTGAGCGCTTACAATTTTTATATGGTGTTTTTCCTTTCTGGAGCAAAGTATCTGAATCAAGCTCCTGGGGCTTACCCACATTAAAACTGGAGGAAATTGCCCATCTGACACCAAAGGCCACGTCTGCAAAACAGACATGTTATCTCCCGTGACTCTGAAGACGTATTTATGCAACAAGTTCCAAAGGCCAGGGGACAATTTTCAAAATCTTTGCCAAACCAGCCTCCAGTGAATCGGTAAACTCAACACTAGTGTGCCACACTTGGTTAATAGGTGAGTATCTCTGGAAAACCCCACAGCTGAAAAGGCAGGATCATTTCACGCCCATGGGGGATTGGGAGGGAAATGCCAGGCTACCCAAAACCATCCTTAAAATGGGATTTAACAATTAATTCTGGAATCTTGTCACTAGGAAAACAAACAAGGCCATCTCAGCTATTTGGCTGTGGGGAAAAGAAATCACTCTCTCTGAGGCATCTGTTATTTAAAACGTGATGGGGTGGGATAACTATTCCCTTAAAAACACCCTAACCAGGGACTTCCCTGGTGGCACAGTGGTTAAGACTCCGCCTGCCAATGCAGGTGACACGGGTTCGAGCCCTGGTCCGGGAAGAACCCACATGCCACGGAGCAACTAAGCCTGTGCGCCACAACTACTGAGCCCGCGCGCCACAACTACTGAAGCTCACATGCCTAGAGCTCGTGCTCTGCAACAAGAGAAGCCACCGCAATGAGAAGCCCACGCACCACAATGAAGAGTAGCCCCCGCACGCCGTAACTAGAGAAAGCCCGCGTGCAGCAATGAAGACCCAACGCAACCAACCAGCCAACCAACCAACCAAAACAAAACAAAACAAATGCCCTAAACCATGTGGTTCTTCTTGGGGAAAAGAGTTAAGCAGTCAAGACTTGCTCCTCTACTTCTCTCTTTTCCTCCCACACGTGGCCTCTACTAAGGTAATTCCAGAATGTTATTTATTTACTAGAAACCTGACTTGACTTTGCATAAGGATCTGGAGGAACAAATCTGACCCTGAGGAATCCATTAACCTCCACAGACTTTTTTTGGGGGGGCGGGGGGTTGGGCACCAAGAGGGGGAGCAGGCAACACCAAATATTCTGAGATTCAGAAGCAGCAGCTGGAGAGAAAAGTGCATGAGGCTGGGAGAGGTACAGGCTAACCCTCTCCCCAGCTCCAGTTTCCAAATGGAAGGTGGGGTTTTCAAAGGAGCCTCACCTGCTGGGTGTCCCCACCTGTGCCAACTCTTACAGGAAAGGAGGCAGTCAGGCGCCAACGCCAAAGAGGAGCATCCCAGGGCCCAAGGTGTAAAACAGACAACCTGGCAGAAATTCAGAGTCTAAATAGGAACAACTCATACCTCTGAGCAATGGATCTGACATTCACCTAGTCCAGTGATTTCTCAGGAATGAATCACTTAAATACACCTTGTTTAAAAACAAGCGCATATGACTTAAAAATTACTTTCAATAGAAAACCAATGTGGAGAGCAAGGAAGCTCAGGGAGGCTACCTCGGTAGATTTGCACGGGGGAAAGGGAGAAATCTGATAGCTCTCTTCCCCTTGACATCCTGCGGGCCACAACTACATACTCCTGAATTCAAGCACGAATCTGGCACGTTTTCCGTGCCTCAGTGCGGGCATTGGCTAGCCGCGTGGGAAGGCACTTTCCAGGCACTGCCCAGGGTGACCGACCGAAGGTAACATCCACCTCCTCCCTCCCCGCGGGAACCGGACCATCCCTGAGGTTCAGGTGCCTCTTCCAGTCCAATCGGGAACCATCATCCACACTCAATCCCTGTCCGGACAACGCATGGTTCAGGAAAAAAAGGGGGGAGCAGATAGGATTTAAAAAATTAAACCACATTTGCTTCCACACGGGAAGAACCGAGAGCTCTTGCTTCCCTTTCTCCCTTGCAAGCCCCTTTGACCATTTTGGGTAAAGCAGGAACCCGCAGCTCGCGGAACACCCAAACGGGAGTCCCGAAGGAGCTTTGTTCTTTGCACGCAGAAATCAACACCCTCGAGGGTAAGCCCCCGCGTGGTGTCCGAGGCCGAGGGGGAGCCGAGGGACCCGAGCATCGGGTGCGCCAGCGCCATGCCCACCCTCGCGCCCACCCTCGCACCCGCCCGCCCCGCACGCGGCCTGGGCGCTGAGAGGGCGTGAGGGTGCGCGCGTCGTCCACCCGCCACGCAGCTCACCTAGAACCACCGCAGCCACGGTGGAGAGTAGCAGCCAATTATTCCTCAGGAAGCGCTTCCAGTCGCATCCCTTCTTCGCCGGCTTCCCCATAGCTGGCGCCCGGGCTCCGAACCACAGGAGAGGCGGCCGCTCTTGTGCGTGGGGCTCGGCCGTGCGCGCGGAGGCCGGTGGAGCCCGGGAACCGCCGGCGGCTCCGCGGCTAAGTGCAGGAGGGATGCGGGCGCGCTGGGGAGAGGGTGTGCGTTGGCCGCTGCCGCAGCCGCTGTCGCCGCCTCCGCCGCCACCTGAGCTCGCGCGCCGCGCCTGCAGCCCCTGCTAGCTCGGTGGCCGTGCGTGGCGGGCGCGCCCGGCTCCTCCTGCCGCCGCCGCGCTCTGCGGCGCCGCGGCCAACCAGCGAGGAAAGAGGGAGGAGCGGCCGGCCCAGGGAGGAGGGCGGGTGGGTGCGTGCGTGGTGCGCCCGGGGGTCCCGGTGGAGCAGGCGTGGGAGGGCTCCCACGCTGTGGCTGCAGCGGGGACGGCTACTCAGGGACCGCTGTGCTCCTCCCCAGCCTTAGGCTGGAGCCTCTCGCTTTTTTTTTTTTTTAATTGGTCAGGCTAGGTTTTCGGATTTATGGTTTCCTCCTCTCCCTAATCCAGAGGGGCGGAGTCGCTGGCCCCTTTGGTTTGGACTTCATTCGGCACACCAGCACGCCTCCTCTTTCTCCATACCAGCCACTGCTAGTGCAGCATCGCAGTGGGGAGAGTCGTGGGGAACTGAGTTCTGTCTTGGGTCCCATTTGCTTCTCCACTGCAGCCTCGGATTGGCCAGCAGCCTGGAAAGCCTCCTAGAAACCTCTAGGAGGAGGGGGAAAAAAAGAGTGCTGGGGGGGCGGTGAGCAGGACAGGACTTTGTGAACTTACACACGAGGCCTCAAACTCCCCTGCCCCCACAGGTATTGTTAACTCTCCTCCTTAAGCCGAGGGAGGTGACGCTCCCACAGTATGGTCTGTGGACCCAGGGCTTGGAATGGGCCCTCTTAGAACTTCACTGCCGCTCCTTGCGACCGGCTCCGTGGCCGCGCAAGGCCCCAAAGCTGTGAGACTCGGCAGAATGATTGGGACTGAGAAACCGACCGAGCAGTTCTGAGGAGAAGGTGGGCGGGCCCATCCCTAAGGCCAGATGCTTTGGAAAGGCAGACACAGGAGAGGTGGAGAAACTAGGTAAGTGCAGCTAAGTGAATTTTCTAATTCTCTTCCATTCTTCTACCCAGTTTTTTCACCCTCGCTTATACAAAACTTCTTCCTTCCCTTTTACCACGCCACCACCTCTGCAGCTCCAGTCTGCCTTCTCATTAGCTTTCCTAATGTTAAGTCAGCCCTGCACCTTTTTGCTATTGTAGAGTCTCCTTTGATTGGGGAGGGTGGGGGAATCTCCCAGCTAGATTTTCTGGTGACTGACCCCTCACAATTAGAGCTCCATTCCTTTGGCTTAAATTGACAGAAGTGTCCTTGAAGAGAAAATAAGTTTTATGAACCATGTACACTTTAGTATGAATGAGTTTATCAGCTCCTTTCCAAAAAATAAATTTTGAGAGAAGGAGAGCTAGAGGGACACCAGTGTCACTGTGTGCCTGGGAAAGATCTGAAGAAATGTCAGAAGAAGGGAAACTATTGAGAAAGAGGGGACAAAGACACCCATCCCACAGTAAAAAAGCTGGAAATACTCAGATGTTCAAGGTGAAGAGTGGTAAATATATTATGGAACTGCCACGTAACCGTACATTATGCAGCGTCTATAAAAGAAGTTTATGAAATTTCTAATAGCATAGGATAGCACATGTCATAATATGAGGGAAAACTGGAAGATGAAAATTGTATATATCACGTGATCACAACTATGTAAAACAAACCTAGAGCAAAACCATGTACTTAGAAAAAAGTCTAGAAGGAAACACAAAATTTTAACAGTGGTCATTTTGGGGTGATATTATTACTTGAATCTTTTTGCTTTCTATTTTTCTGTATTTTCTAAAGTGTTTACCATAAGCATACCTGTGCCCATTACAGTGTGGATAGGGCTGTATTTAAGAAATAAAGAGGTCCTAAAGAGAAAAGCGTGGAAGAATCTAAGCAGACTTTGTACATCACAATTTTTTGAGGTGTATGTAGTGAGATAATTACACCTGGGTTTTGGGAGTAGGATATTTAGGTTTAAATCCCAGCACTACCATTTACCAGCTGGGTTACCTTGGGCAAGTTGCTTAAATTTTTTTGTGTCTCAGTTTCTACATCTGTAAATGGGGGCATTAATAGTATTTATCTCATGAGGGTATTGTAAGAACTGAATACTAGAATGTATGTAAAAGACTTAGAACAGTGTCTGGCATACAAGCGTCATCATGAGTTTTACTTGGGGGTCAACCTGGACAGGCATCTTTTTACTTCCTCTCGTTGCCTGCCTGTCATGAACACACCCTGAGCCACTTCACACCCACAAGAACCCTGGTATACATGTATTTTATTATTAATTTTTATTGGAGTATATTTGCTTTACAATGTTGTGTTCGTTTCTGCTGTATAGCAAAGTGAATCAGCTATACGTGTATATATATAGGCCCTCTTTTTTGTATTTCCTTCCCATTTAGGTCACCACAGAGCACTGAGTAGAGTTCCCTCTGCTATACAGTAGGTTCTCATTAGTAATCTATTTTATACATAGTAGTGTATATATGTAAATGCCAACCTCCCAATTCAAACCACCCCACTTTTCCCCCCCAGTATCCATATGTTTGTTCCCTATGTCTGTGTCTATTTCTGCTTTACAAATAAGTTCATCAGTTCATTTTTCTAGATTCCACATATAAGCAATATTATACGATACTTGTTTTTCTGATTTAACTCTGTATGACAGTCTCTAGGTCCATCCACATCTCTGCAAATTGCACAATTACTAGAACCCTTGTATATTGGTCAATAGTAATTGCCTTTAGAATTACAATCAGTGGACCCTGAATCTATTGTACTTTCACACCTAAAGCCCATATAGTACATATTCATTTTATGCTTATTTAAATTATGCAATTTTAGGATAGTGCAATATAAAAAGAAAAATAGAATTTAAACATATACACTCATTTTGAAATAATTAAAATCTCCTAAATTAAAAATAAAAGTCAAGAATCGAAAAAGTTCAAAGCACATGGGCCAAGTGAATTATAAACTATGTTTATGCTATTGCTACATGGCAGGTCCACTTTAGCTGGTAATAAAAGGTAATTAATAAGCAAACACTTATAATACACTTAACATTTGCCAGACACCCTTCTAACCACTTTATACGTAGTAACTGCTTTGGTCCTCACAACAACTTAATGAAGTAGGGACTATTGTTACCTCATGGGGCTGCTGGAAGAATCAAGTGAGATATTGTGTATTATTATTATCTTCATTTTACAGCTGAGGAATCTAAGGCAAAAAGAGGTTAAGTAACTTGCTTAAGTTCCCTTCATTAGTAAGAGAAGGATCAAGGATTGAACTAGGTGGTCTTGCTCAAGCTAAATGCACAAACTGCATTAAACCAAAGGTCCTCAACCCTCGGGCCACGGACTGGTACCAGTTCATGATACCGGTTCATGGCCTGTTAGGAACTGGGCCGCACAGCAGGAGGTGAGCAGCAGGCAAGTGAGGGAAGCTTCATTTGCATTTACAGCCTCTCCCCATCGCTAGCATTACCGCCTCAGCTCCGCCTCCTGTCAGATCAGTGGTGGCAAACCCTACTGTGAACTGTGCATTCGAGGGATCAAGGGATCTAGGGATCTAGGTTGCGCGCTCCTTATGAGAATCTAACGCCAGATCATCTGAGGGGGGGCTGAGGCGGTGCTGGGGAGCGGCTGCAAATGCAAATTATCATTAGCAGAGAGGTTTGACTGCACAGCGACCATGATAAATCAATTGCTTGCAGACTCATATCAAAACCCTATCAGTGAGGGGCAAGTGCCAAGCTGCATCTGGTGGCAGGCTTTATAGTGGCAAGTTAATGTACTTCAGTTGTACAGCTGCATCTGGTGGCAGGCTTTAAGTCAGAATCCGACACTTATTTTAGTCCACACTTGGCCCACCCATTATTTTATGTACCACTTCCGTCCGTGCCTCTTTCCCACACTGCACACTTGTCTCAGTCACAGTTTTGGTAAGCCCACAAGCTAACCCTAGCCAAAATGAGTAAAAGACAAACATCACTGGAGAGCCTCTTTGAAGAGGGGTAAAGACCCAATGATGAGACAGCAGAAGACTCTAAGACTGCCAACAAAAAGAAAGCTGCATTTAAAAGAAAATACCAAGAGTCCTACTTAAATTACAGGTTCATTGCCACAGGTGATTCACATTCTCCAAGCCCGCTTTGTATAATATGTGGTGACCGGCTCTCCAACGAAGCCAAGAAATCTTCAAAACTGCTTCGTCACATGGAGACCAAGCACCCTGCATTAAAAGACAAGCCTTTGGAGTTTTTCAAAAGAAAGAAACGTGAACACGAAGAACAGAAGCAATTATTGAAGGCCACCGCTTCATCAAATGTGTCTGCACCGACAGCATGGTCCTTACTGGCTAACTGCATTGCTAAAGCTAAGAAGCCCTTTACTCTTGGTGAAGAGTTGATCCTGCCTGCTGCTAAGGACATTTGTCATGAACTTTTAGGAGAGGCTGCAGTTCAAAAGGTGACACGTGTTCCTCTTTCGGCTAGCACCATAACTAGATGAATTGATGAAATAGCAGAGGATACTGTGGCACAGTTGTTAGGATTAATGAGTCACCGTGGTACACAGTCCAGGTTGACGAGTCTACCGATGTTGACAACAAGGCAACAATGCTTGTTTTTGTGGGATATATTTTTCAGGAGGATGTGCAGGAGGACATGTTATGTGCACTTTTGTTGCCAACCAACACCACAGCTGCAGAACTATTCAGTTCTTTGAATGATTACATATCAGGAAAACTGAATTGGTCATTTTGTGTTGGTATATGCACAGACGGAGTGGCTGCTATGACTGGACGGCTTTTTGATTTCACTACTCGGGTCAAAGAGGTCACTTCTGAATGTGAGTCCACGCACTGTGTCATCCATAGAGAAATGCTGGCTAGCCGAAAAATGTCACCTGAACTTAACAGTGTTTTGCAGGATGCGATTAAAATTATTAACGACATTAAAGTACATGCCCTTAACTCACGTCTGTTAGCGCAGCTCTGTGAGGAGATGGACGCAGAGCATACATGTCTTCTCTTATACACAGAAGTGAAATAGCTTTCTAAAGGTAGATCACTGGCCAGAGTTTTTGAGTTACGAGAGCTGCTCCAGAAATTTCTTTTAGATAAACAGTCACCCCTGGCAGCACATTCACATTTCAGTGACACAGAATGTGTCGCAAAATTTGCTTACTTGTGTGACATATTCAACCTGCTCAATGAACTCAATCTGTCACTTCAGGGGAGAATGACAGCTGTGTTCAAGACGGAAGATAAAGTGGCTGCATTCAAAGCCAAACTGGAATTACGGGGCTGACGAGTGAACATTAGGATTTTTGACATGTTTCAAACATGTCATAGCAGAGATTTTGAAAGAGACTGAGCCAGGGCCTTCTTTCTCCCAGCTGGTGCATGATCACCTATCTCAGCTTTCAGAAGAGTTTGAGCATTACTTCCCAACCACAAAAGACCCCCGAACTGGGAAGGAATGGATCCGCGACCGGTTTGTGAATAAGCCAGGTGAATCGACTTTGTGCTAGAAGAGGATCAACTGCTTGAGATCTCAAATGATGGTGGCCTTAAAAGTATGTTTGAGACAACTTCAAATCTCCATACATTCTGGATTAAAGTCAAGGCGGAATATCCTGAGATTGCCACAAAAACACTGAAAACCCTGCTTCCATTTCCAACATCCTGTCTTTGTGAAGCAGGGTTTTCTGCAGTGACAGCAACCAAAACGAGATTACGGAGTAGACTGGACTTAAGCAACACAGTTCATGTGTCACTGTCTCCCATCACCTCCAGATGGGACCGTCTAGTTGCAGGAAAACAAGCTCAGGGCTCCCACTGATTCTGCATTATGGTGAGTTGTATAATTATTTCATTATATATTACAATGTAATAATAATAGAAATAAAGTGCACAATAAATGTAATGAGCTTGAATCATCCCGAAACCATCCCCCCCCACTCCACCCCCACCCCGGTCTGTGAAAAAATTGTCTTCCACGAAACTGGTCCCTGGTGCCAAAAAGGTTGGGGACTGCTGCATTAAACCACCACCTCTTATATGAGGATCAAATACAGAATTGTTATGGGAAAATTACTCTTGAGTTACATGAATTTTACTTTATGCAAGATCTTCAAGAATCCCTCCGTTCACATCCAAGAGACACTATGGTGTCCTACAGTGCTGTACTGAAGTGGAAACTGCATACATTTTATGGGGCAGTGGTTGAACTCTAGAATCCTCTCCCCATTGCTGCTACTGGAACTTAATAATTCTATGTTATTTCTCTGCCTAAGACAAGAAATGGTTTAGGAAGCATCACTTTGGGAAGGGGGGAAATTGGAGACCCCTAGTGCTCAAGTTCCATTCTTTCTTACTTTCTTAGCCTGGGATAGTCATGGACACAAATGATCACAAATTCGACGAGAGTGAAGAGGCATCTCCCTTGTAAACTCTACCTGAGGGGATCTTGACCACTCAGCTCCTGGAACAAAAACTTCACTCCCCTGGGATAAGATCTTAAAGCCAAGTAGAAAGAAGTGTTAGAATTTTACCCCCTCCAGTAGATGTTAACACCTCCCTTTTTCCAGGTCCCTCACGTTCCTTATCCTGCTGAAATACACCTTTGGCCAGTTCTTACTAGATTACATTTTGCCAGTGTGCTTGCTTGCTCCTTCCCTCCCTCCCTCCCTTCCTCCTTCCCTCCCTCCCTCCCTTCATTCCTTTCTTTCTGCCATTTAAGTAACTATGCCATTTCCTTTATTGTTATTGTTCCCCACCCCCCCTTTTAAATTGTTAACTCATGGACTCTCTTGTTAGTAATTAAAGAAAGGAGACTTCGACTTTGCCACACAAGGTTAAATGAGCAGGTGACAACCTGGCCTTATATATTAATTGGGATAGAAATGGAAAGGGGCATTCAGAAACAAAAAGTAAGGCATCAGTTTCTGAGCATCTCTCAAAATAATATGCTGGTTGCATTCTACCACCATAAAACATGTGCAGTTGGATGCTTTGTCCTCAGGCTGTGGTAATGGGGAGAAGGAGGTCATGGGTACCAGAGTCTCCTTCAGCATCTACAGCTGTGCAGCCATTCATGACTGATAGATGGTAAGAAGGATGCTGTCAGCATATTCAGATGCCCTTTTTAGCAATCTCTTTTTTATCTTCCAATCTTGATTTGGATTTCTCTTGGAATTAAAAATTACAGAGTAAAAGAACTGTAATTCATTAAATCTTCAAAATAGTTCTCCAAGCAATATTTTATAAAGATGATTTGGCCTGAAGAGACTTACATGTTAGTTAGATATCCTTGAACTCTTGGATTCAACAGAACTTTGCCCCATAGGCTTTATTGCTTACTCTGACAAACTGAAGAGCAATTCCGTTTCATTTTAAAACATGAAAAAAATAAGTTATCTGCTTCGTAGAAGCTGTGTGTCCTTGAACAAGTCATTTAATCTCTCTGAACCTCAATTTTCTCATCTGAAGATATCATTTAAAGTAATGCAAATGGTCAATATGTATTTGAAACATATGAAAAATTTTTCAATCTCACTAGTACTCAAAGAAATGAACATTTAAACCAGTATTTGTTTACCAGCTGAACAAAGATATTTTAACATAAAATATTTTATTTTATTTTTTCACATCTTTATTGAAGTATAAATGCTTTACAATGTTGTGTTAGTTTCTGCTGTACAACAAAGTGAATCAGCTACATGTATACATATATCCCCATATCCCCTCCCTCTTGAGCCTCCCTCCCACCCTCCCTATCCCACCCCTCTAGGTCATCACAAAGCACCAAGCTGATCTCCCTGTGCTATGCAGCTGCTTCCCACTAGCCATCCATTTTACATTTGGTAGTGTATATACGTCAGTGCTACTCTCTCACTTCATCTCAGCTTCCCCTTCCCCCCCATTCCCTCAAGTCTGTTCTCTACGTCAGTGTCTTTATTCCTGCCCTGCCGCTAAGTTCATCAGTACCACTTTTTAAAATTCCATATATATGCATTAGCATACGGTATTTGTTTTTCACTTTCTGCCTTACTTCACTCTGTATGACAGATTCTAGATCCATCCACCTCACTACAAATAACTCAATTTCGTTCCTTTTTATGGCTGAGTAATATTCCATTGTATATAACAGCATGAAATATTTTAAAATTCACAATTATAAAATTTACAGTTTTAACATTTTAATTATAAACTTAGAGAAGGTAAGGAAAAATGGGCAGTGTCACACACTGCTGGTGGACCTGGAAAATGCTATGATTTTTCTAAGGAGAATTAGGCATTTTGTAATCTTTCCATCAAAAGTGTTTGTATTCTTTAATTCAACCAGTCTACTTCTAGAAATTTATACCAAAAAAATACTACAGGGCTGTTCATCCCAACTCAGTTGGAAACAACTTAACTGTCTAGTATAGTGGATTGGCTAAAGATTGATTAAGTGTGTAAAAATACACTGGACAAATGGAACACCACTCAGGGATTAAAAAGCATATTTTAGCAGAATATTAAATTACATGGGAAAATGGTAAACACACACATACCACTATGTTTTGAGATAGCAAAATTAACAAACAGTGGGTGGGTTGCTTTTTACAATGAAGATGTAGTCATTTATTATTTTTAAACCTAAAAAGATAAAACTTAAACTATGCATATTATAATTCCAAGTAAGTCTCTGTGTGTGTGTGCGCATGTGTATAAGAGTTGTGATATGAAAGTTATTAATGTGCTTTTTTCGTTTTCCTTTCTGAGCATATGTTCTTTGCCCTGCTAGGCCAAGGTGTTCATATGCTTAGGAGATTAGGATTTGTTATAGAAGGAATTTAAAGGAAATAAAAATGTACTAACATTACACTTCTGCATTATATATTATAATAATAATAAATAATAATAATAATAATAATTGTGAGAAAGAATGTTCCATATTCCTTCATCTCCCCACTAGAATATCAAAAGATCCAGTTCACAGAATTTTCCTGTAGTGTAGGAACGATACCCTCCTATCTATAGCAGCTGTCACTCTACTGGAGCAGGAGGTTAAGACATAGGGGAATTAGAAGAAAAACTTACCACTTTCTAGTCAAGGGAATGGTGGGAGGAAGAAACGGAGAGAAGGAGAGATGTTGGTCCTGTTTTCTCTCTCCAGGCAGACTTCATCCAGGAAGGGGGTGTATGTTAGAGAAAAGGGGGTAGCAGCTGTCCCCTACTCCCTATTATGAGGCTGCTTCCCAGGCTGTCCTTTACCAACCTGGGGTGCAACTACATCAATGCAAATGTGGCAGGACAGTGCGATCAGGCAGCAAGAGGCTCTGAGATTTCACTTCTCAACCACTCTCTGTTCCTGGTGGCAGGGATGCTGAGCTGAGAGTCACAGAATGGTCATGGCAGGATGAGGGGACTCTTCTTAGAGTCTGGGGGGAAACCATGTGAACTGGCCTCATGCAGAGAGACTCACTTATTTGTTACTTAGCGATAGCTGAGGTGAGACGGAGGCTGTGGGTAGATGCCCATTGGCTCTGGCTCTAACAAAGTAAAGGAAAGGACAGAAATACATCTTCACAGCAGCAGATTTCAACCAAGAAGGCCCACAGGGCAAGTTCCAACCAGAAACACAGAGGACAGTGCTCTGGAAACCAAGATCCAAATGAGTCCACACATTACACTGGGTTGTTAATTTTGCATAGTCTCTTTTATTCTACAACAGATGCTCCTCATCTCATTTGCTCAGGGGTCATTTGTCCTACAAAATTCCCCATATTCTGGATTTGGCTGGTTGTTTCTTTCTTTTTTTCCTTTCTTTTTTAAAATATGGAACGCTTCACGAATTTGTGTGTTATCCTTGCAAAGCGGCCATACTAATCTTCTCTGTATCATTCCAATTTTAGTATATGTGTGTCTTCATGGTGGCAATTAATTTGTTTCTCTACCTCCACTCTTTCCTCTAAGCTGGTGATTAGATCTGGAGGTTTGATGTTTAGCAATGCTAAGATTGAACAGTGGATTCTGATGTTGCCAGCCTGATTCATCCGTGATAAATTCACCCATCAACCCTTTTGAATATTGTTTTGGTATCTGTTGGTGATGGTTGCTTAATACCATTTTGTTTAATTCATTCTAATTCTATCATTCCTTCTGAACACATTTGCTGAGATTCTTCCGTAAAAAGAATTTCTACCTCATCAACTGTTTGGTTACCCTGAAATAGAGTTTGTATGGAAAAGGCAGGATTCATGCTTAATTTCCTCCCTTTATTGGTTTTCTCAGTAATGAATTGGTACACTAGAAACATCCAATGGTGATTGATGAGGTTTTGTGTTTTTATTTTTTGTTAGTATTATTATGAACACATGAATTTATGCGTTGTGGATGGTTTTATGTGTTTCAGTCAGTTATAATCATGATTCTTTTCCTTGCTCAAATTGTCCCATCTTTGGTCAATGGGAGCCCCTTCATTTTGACTCCTGTGTCCTTTTGACAGAACTATTTGTCTTCAGTAGTGTCCTTATTTTCTGGGTCAGCAAGATGTCCCAAGGCCATCTCTTACATTTCTTGCCCTGGAGCTAGAATCAGCCATTTCTCAAAAGAGTCCGGGTTCCTCTTGGTAGAGAATAGTATTTAGAATCTATGATCTTGGTGATGGGGGGGCTCATTGCTACTAGGTTGTCAATGCTTCTAGACCTTTTTAGTGGATAGCCCTCAGAAATACATATTTCATGGTAAGAGACAAATATATAATGAGTTCATACTGATGTTTCCTGTACAGTTGTTTTATTATTGTAAAATATTCATAATTAATTTTACCATGTAAACAATTTTTAAATGTATGAGTTTGTGACATTAAGTACATTCACATTGTTCGGCAAGCATCACCACCATCTGTCTCCAGGGCTTTCTCATCTTCCTAAACTGAAACTTTGTACCCATTAGACACTAACTCCCCACTCCCTTTTCCTCCAGCTCCTGGAAACCACCATTCTACTTACTATATTTATGAATATTTTCCCTTAAGCGGCTGGTTTATTTCACTTAGCATAATGTCCTCAAGGGTCATCCATGTCGTGGCATGTAATTTCTTACTTTTTAAGGGTGAATTATGTATACATTGATGTGTATACCACATATTGTTTATCCATTCATTCGTTGATGAACACTTGGGTTGTTTCCAAATTTTGGTCATTGTGAATAATGCTGGTGCGATAATGGGTGTATAAATACCTGTTCGAGTCCCTGTTTTCAATTCTGTGTATATATCTGGAAGTGGAATTGCTGGATCATATGGTAATTCTATGTTTAATATTTTGAGGAACTGCCATACCATTTTTTACATTGGCTGCACCATTTTACATTCCAGCCAGCAAAGCACAAGGGTTCCAGTTTCTCCACATCCTCATACTTGTTATCTTAATAGTAGGTATCCTAATGGGTATGAATCAATTCAAGTTTAAGATTACAGAGTTTTGATTAAACTTCTTTGATTTTACTCATATCAATTTTCTCTTTACTTCAAAAATCGTGGTTCCCAAAGACATTAATTGAAGTATTTATTTCCTAATCCTATAATGTATATATAATAGTTTTTAAAAAGTATCAATATTACTTCTAATAATAAGACCACTGAATGCAGCTTAAGAATTCTTTGTGGTTCTTTTGTCACCCAGATATATACCACAAGGGATATATAGTCAAATTTCTGTGTTTGAAAGTCACTCAACAAACATAACTAAAGAGAAACAGAGTCATAGATACAGAGAATAAACAGATGTTTCCTCGGGTTGGGGGGATGGGATGAGAGAAATAGATGAGGGAGATTAAGAGGTACAAACTTTAAGTTACAAAGTAAATGTCACAGGTATGAAATGTATAGTGTGAGGAATATAGTCAATAATTATGTAATATCTTTAGTGACAGATGATAACTATTCTTATCATGGTGATCATTTTGAAATGTATAGAAATATCGATTTATTATGTTGGGTACCAGGAACTAATGTAGTGTCGTAGGTCAACATACTTCAAAAACAAACAGACAAACTCATACAAAAAGAGATCAGATTTGTAATCGTTGGGGGTGGGGGGAAAGGAATTGGATGAAGGTGGTCAAAAGGTACAAACTTCCAGTTATAAGATAAATAAGTACAATATGATAAATATAATGAACATATCTATGCATTATATGTGAAAGTTGTTAAGAGAGTAAACCCTAAGAGTTCTCATGATAAGGAAAGTATCTTTTTCTATTTCTTTAATGTTGCATCTCTATGAGATGATGGATGTTCACTAAACTTATTGTAGTCATCATTTCATGATGTATGTAAGTCAAATCATGATGCTCTACACCTTAAACTTACACAGTGCTGTATGTCAATTATACCTCAACAAAACTAGAAGGAAAAAAAACCCCATGGGTAGAATTCCAAGGAAAACGACCTAGGAGTCAAAAATAATAAAACAGCACAACACTGTGAATGCACCAAATGCCACTGAACTGTACACTTTAAAATGGTTAATTGTATGTTATGTGAATTTTACCTGAATAAAACAATTGAATTTTAAAAAGTCACTTGAAATAATTATTTGCCCTATGTATTTATGCCATCAATTTGATATACAGTTAGAATCATAGGTTTCCATTTGGTGTCAGTTTTTTTTATATTTTTATTTTTTGGCCACACTGCGTGGCATGTGGGATCTTAGTTCTCCCACCAGGGATTGAACCCGTGCCCCCTGCAGTGGAAGCTCAGGGTCTTAACCACTGGACGGCCAGGGAAGTGGTTTTCAAATTTTAGAAATTGGTTTTTAAAAATTCAGTAATTTTTAAAATATGTAAAACGTTTACATAGTTCAGTCAAAACTGTAAAACAGCACAGAGAATTCTCCATCTCCTTTCTTCCTTTACTCCCCTACCTCCCACCATATGTAACAATTAGCACATATCTCTTACTGTTTGGTTTATCCTTTAGTTGCTTCTTTTTAGGAAATAGAAAGAAATATTTATATTTACAGTCTCCTTCCCTTTATTACAGAAAGGTGACATTTTACAAGCCCTGTTCTAGGCCTCACTTTTTTTCATTTATCCTGGTGCTCACTCAGTGTTACGTACAGAGATCTTCCTCATTCCTTTTTCTGTTCAATACTCCTTTGTGCAGGTCTTATTGTAAAGAAATCTTCCTCATTCCTTTGAACTGCTACGGAATATTATACTGTGTGAATAAACCCACAGTTAATTTAACAAGCTCCCTACAGCTTCTATGGAGGACGGTATGGAGGTTCCTCAAAAAACTAAAAATAGAGCTATGATACGATCCTTCAGTCCCACTCCTGGGCATATACCTGGAGCAAAACATAATTTGAAAAGATAATGCACCCCAATGTTCATTGCAGCACTATTTACAATAGCCAAGACATGGAAGCAACCTAAATGTCCATTGACAGATGAGTGGATAAAGAAGAGGTGGTATACACACACAATGGAATATTACTCAGCCATAAAAAAGGAATGAAATAATGCCATTTGCAGCAACTAGATGGACCTAGAGATTATCATACTAAGTGAAGTAAGCCAGACAGAGAAAGACAAATACGATATCGCTTATATGTGGAATTTAAAAAAATGATACAAATGACAGGAATTCCCTGGTTGTCCAGTGGTTAGGACTCCATGCTTTCACTGCTGAGGACCTGGGTTCCATCCCTGGTCAGGGAACTGAGATCCCACAAGGTGCGCGGCACAGCCAAAAAAAAAGATACAAATGAACGTGTATACAAAACAGAAATAGACCCACAGACATAGAAAACAAACTTATGGTTACCAAAGGGGAAAGGGTAGGGAGAGGGATAAATTAGGAGTTTGGAATTAACATATACACACCACTATATATAAAATAGATAACCAACAAGGATTTACTGTATAGCACAGTGAACTATATTCAGCATCTTCTAATAAACTATAATGGAAAAGAATCTGAAAAAGAATATATATATATATATATATATATATATGTATAATCAAGTATTTTTTATCATTCCAATCAACTTGTTGGTATACAGTCTTTATTCCTTTAGTGGTTATACTGGAGATTACTACATCCATTCTTGAGTTATTAGTGTGTAATATAAATGAGCACTTCCCACATAATAAGACCTTAGAACATATTAACTCTGTTTACATTTGATTTTATGTTGTCATGCATTTTTAATTTTACATAAAAACCCCACAAGACAGAATTAATAGTAGTAATACTAGTACTTTTTTCATATAGTCAGTATTCATCTAGGTTTACTCATGTATTTGCCTTTTCTGGTGCTCTTAATGCCTTTCTGCATTCTGTATTTTGGCTTGGGATCATTTTTCATTTTCCTGAAGAATTCCCTTTAATAGTTCTTGTGGTGTTGGTCTCATGGCAATGAACTGTCTTTGTCTGGAAGTATCTTTATTTTATGTTCTCTTTCAAAGAACGTGTTTGTTTTTGTCTTAGATCCTACTCTGGCCCAGGGCAGACACTTCATGGTCCAGGCCTCGTGCTGCCCTTTTAGTGACTGGGCGCCTAATGCCGAACTCCCTCCTCATGTCCGCATACCAGATTTGGCCCATCTGAACCTTGGGAGGGTGTTTCTTGCTTGCCTGGTAACTGTGGACCGGTTCTTGCCTGGGCAACCCAGAGAACTTTTTCACTGTCGAGTAGGCTATAACTATATCTTCTCCAACTTGGGTCTGCTTCCCAGCCTTGGGGAAAGGACCTTCTAAACTTGTCCATCCTTGGGTACTTTTGTCAGGGCTGGTTTATTCTTTAGCATTCTCTTTATATATTTATAGTTGCTCCCCTGTTGAATTAGTGATTTTTTTTTAAATCAAACTTTCCCCATTTAAATTACTGTGTGATTTCTCTCTACCGGTTAGACCCTGAATGATACACCAACACATATCCCCAGGATAACCCCTTCTGTCATGACGTATTCTCCCTTTTGGATATATATTATCCAATATAATAAATGTATATTGTTAGATTAAATTTGATAATATTTTGTTAAGAAGTTATACATCTATGTTATGAGGGATAATCTGTAATTCTATTTTCTTTTAATGTCTTTGTCAGTTTTTGGAATCAGGGTAATACTGGCCTCAAAATGATTTAGTGTTTCTATCTTTTCTATTTTCTCAAAAATATGTGTTTGGATTGGTATTACTTTTTCCTTAAATGTTGGATGGAATTCACCAGTGAAGTCTTCTAGGCCTGGAGTTTCTTCGTGGAAGCTGTTAACTATGAATTCAATTTCTTTAATTGAAATTGGGCTGTTCAAGTTTTCTATTTCTTCTTGGGTCAATTTTTTTTTTTTTTTCCGGTACACGGGCCTCTCACTGTTGTGGCCTCTCCCGTTGCGGAGCACAGGCTCCAGACGTGCAGGCTCAGCAGCCATGGCTCACGGGCCCAGCCGCTCCACCGCATGTGGGATCTTCCCGGACCAGGGCACGAACCTGTGTCCCCTGCATCGGCAGGTGGACCCTCAACCACTGCGCCACCAGGGAAGCCCCTTGGGTCAATTTTTGATAATGTGTGTCTTTCAATGAATGTGTCCATTTCATCTATGTTATCACAATAATAGTTGTTCATAATATATCCTTATATCCTTAATATCTTTTAGGTCTGTCGTGACGTCCTCTCTTTCACTCCTCATGTTGGTAATTTGTGTCTTCTCTTCATATTTTTCTTGATCAGTCTGGGTAGGAACTTGTGAATTTATCAGTCCCCCCCAAGTAGAACTAGATTTTGGGTTCATTGTTTTTCTACACTGTTTTTCTGGCTGGTAGACCACATTTTTGGGGTCCCCTCATCTCTCTGATCTTGTACTCTAAAATTGTGGCTGCTAAGGCAATTTTCTAATGATGTCAAATAGACTTACTGCCTTTAAATAGATTTCATTTTTGTATTTTTTTTCTGGCTTTTCAAGTTGTTCTCAACAGGAGCACATGTTGCTTCATTACAGCCAGAAGCAGAAACGTGAGAGAAATAATTTCAGGTGGCTGGTATTGCTGGAAAAGCACTGATTTGGAAGCAGGATTCTTGGGTTCAGACTTTTCTCTGTTGCTTACTGATAGTGCTGTTAACAACCTTGGGCAAGTCAACTTGACTAAGTTTTAGTTTCCTTATTTGTAAAGTGGGGATAACAGTAATATCTTTTACATCCCAGTGCTTCTGTAAGTATTAAGTAATCCAAAGTGAAACTGTTTTATGAACTATGAAAAATGTCATGAATATAGCATGGCTCATATTTAATTTGTACAACTGTGGATGCCTTGGAGGCAGGGACTGAGTCTTTTTGATCATGATTCCTCAGCACCTAGCACAATTCCTGGAACATATTTTGGCTTTTAATAAACCTTTGTTGAGCTCAACCAAAGCTATTTTACGTGAATGGTTAAAACTCTTACACACTGACTCAGTATGAATTCGTACTGTATGCCCATAGTTATTGGCCACACCTGAATTAAGCCAGATCCTGCTGAATTGTTGTTTATTATTGTTATTTAGACTAAAAATATATACAATATCATGTGTAAACTTCCTGTATTATTCTTATAGGATTATCCTTTTTCTGGCCACAAATAGAAACGTGTGCTGAAAATCTGTAAATAGTGGGAAATCCCTAAGGGTTGTCTCATAGGAGGAAGAGGTAAAAAGATGCCTTGATTCTGGTAATGCTGTAGGATGAGTGTGCAAATATAACAGAGGTTCCTAAGTGATGTGTCACTGCAGCTTATAAGCTCTAACATTCCTTTACAGTTTCTGCACATGGGGCTGTTTGGAGGAATTTAACTATACCACCTACAGGAGACAGGTTTGTGTGTTATCTTAATACCATTTCTGGGTCACCCCTGCCCCTTTCCCCCCCATATGCATGCATATTTCTCTCCTCAGTTTTAAGTTCAAGTGTGAAGTTCATTCAGGCTAGATCACTGTTTCCCCAGCTTCAAGATTCTGCATACCACCTTCATAATTCTTTTCCACATCTATGTACCACTTATACTATTTACCTAAGATTTTCCTTGAACTAATTTTATTTTTCCTAAATTAATGTATTTTAAAAGAAAATTATCACTATCACAAATTGAAAGGCAACACCACCTTCCAAGATCGTGGTAAAAATAAAAAAGAGTGAAAACAAAACAATTTGTTTTAATTTAAATGCTACAAAGAGATCATTGCCTATTGAAGACTCTGAGCCCAGGGCCTGCTGTCTTTCAGGGATATACTGGGTCAGATAATCTCTAAGGTCTCTGATTTCAGCTTTCAACATCTATGGTGTTCCAGATATTTTCTCTTCCAACTATTTGTGTATTTCCTCCCTCAGTTCTCACTCATGCAAACTGTCCTTGCCTTATGCCTCATGTACAAATGATTCCTTTTTACCAATGACTGCCTCCATTTTTAGTGTTGAGAGTCAGTATGAAAAGAACTTGGGGATTCTATGTAAGAAATAGAAAAAGGGGGGAAATTGTGAAAAGCAGGAAGTGATTGGCAGGAGGTAACTCGGACAAGAGTCATCCTGCCTCCTTGACCTAGAATAGTTTCCTCTGTTTTCCCAAACATATTCTTTTCATTTCCTTTTACTTCTCCTTTGAGGTTTGAGTTAAAATAAGCATATTCTCTAAAAAAGATAGATACCTCTAGAAGGATTAAGAGGCCATTAGTCATCTACACCTAAGTGTAAAATAATCCAATCTACTTATTTCCTTAATACTTGAAATTGCCTACACTGAAGGAAAGGGAATGAAATAATTTTGATGAGTGGTATGTTTTGGAAGACTAGGGGAACATAAGAGGAGAGAAGGTTGGCTGAGAAGGCATGGAGAGATAGAAGATAATAAAAGAAGGTGAGAGAATCTAAAAGAAAAGTTTACCATAGTTTAACAATTTCTCTTTCCCCTCCTTCTTACCCTATCACCTTAATTTCTGTTCTAGAGACCCACAAGTTAAATTAGTATAAAAATTATAGAATTCAGCTACTTCTTAGATCAAGTCAACTTTTTTTTTTTAACATCTTTATTGGAGGGTAATTGCTTTACAACGTGTGTTAGTTTCTGCTTTATAGCAAAGTGAATCAGCTGGCTAGGATTCTCCCCACGATTAGTAAAATTGCTTCTGAGAGAAAATGTATTCTGCATTCTGTGACACAGTATTTCGTAACCTGAGAATTGTACAGTGTTCCACACACAGTGGGTAATTATGAAATGTTATTACTACTGTCTGCCTTTATAAATATCCAGTGGGACAGATAATGTCAGGAAGATTGTTAGTATGGCCATGGATTTTCCCAAGAGAACAGTTCAACTTTAAGTGTTTCTGTGTGGTTTAGGTCCTGTATTAGGTTTCTTATCACGCTAAGTGCAATGATTGTTCTGATGACTTCCAGGCAGCTTCTGGGTCAATGCTTTTCAAATTGTCTGTGCTGAAGAGCCGGGATTTGTGTGTGTGTGTGTGTGTGTGTGTGTGTGTGTGTGTGTGTGTGTGTGTGTGTCTGATCTGTGGAAGACCAATCTTAGTATGCACCTTGTGCCACATGTGACTCACCACATCATTCTGACAATGCACACACTGTTCTATTACCTCACTCAAGAAGACAATTTGAATAACCTTGAGTTTGGATGTTCTGGTAATGTCAAATTGCTATAACAGCTTCTAAACACACACTCCTAATTTCTGGGCTTATCTCATTGAAGAATGATGAAGAAAAGATCACAGACTACACTTGAGTAGTCTGGTCTAGTAGGTGTGTTATGAGAGTTCATCTTATAAAATGACAAGACCCCTCTAGCCCTGGGGAGTCCTTTTATTGACCTAAAATAAATGTAATATTAACAGTGTGGTTCATGGAGAAAAATAATCTAAGAATTATTGGTTTGTAACACAAATTTTCCAACTCACTTGGCGTACTCTTATTGCTATTCTCATTTTTAAAAACTCTACCAGAAAATTAGGAGCCCAGAAAGTTTGGAGATCTTATAATTTTTGCCTATTATTGTAATACTTATATTACATAAACATAATGTGTAAAATAATTTATAAAGCACTTTCTGTCAGGTTAAGTTATGCTGCAGTAACAAATGGTCCCTGAAATCTCAGAGCTTTATAGCAATAAACATTTATTTCTTGTTCATGCTGTGTATCCATCAGGGGTCCATTTAAGCTCAGCTCCAATTTGTCTTCATTTTAGGACTCACAGTAAGAGAGCAGTCTAGGTGGAACATTGCTGGTCTTGTGGTCAGGGAAAAGAGAAGATGGCAGCCATGTGATCACTCTTAAAGCTCTACCCAAATTGTACACATTACTTTCTCTCATATTTCAATGGCCAAAGCAAGTCACATGACCAACCCTGAAGTCAAGGGGTCAGGGATGGGTCAAGGGATCCCATGGGTCAAGGGATAACCTTCCAGAGGGAGGGGCCTGGAAGGAGGGGCAGCAAAGAATTCAAACTAATAACACCTATGACACATACTGTTAAAATCTGAGTGAGAGTTGGGAAAAAGGGTAGAGAGGCATTTCAAAGTGTAGGGAATCTAGCCTGTAACTAAGAGAGATAAAATTACTTTTACTAATTTTAATACCAGTTTGAGAACATTTAAGTCTTTTTTTCCAGCTTTATTGAGATATAATTGACATACAACATTGTGTATGTTTAAGGTGTCCAGTGTTATGATTTGATACATGTATATATTGTGAAATGATTACCACAATAAGGTTAGATTACATATCCATTACCTCACATAGTTACAATTCTTTCTGTGTGGGCTGAGAACTTTTAAGATCTACTCTCTGAGCAACTTTTAAATATACAATAGAGTATTGTTAGCTGTAGTTGCCATGCTGTACATTATATCCGCAGAATTTATTAATCCTAAAACTGGAAGTTTGTACCTACCTTCACCTATTTCCCCCACCCCACCACCCCGGCAACCACCAATCTGCTGTTTCTATTTCAGTTTGTTTTTTTAGATTCCATATGTAAGTGAGATCATACATTATTTGTATTTCTCTGACTTATTTTGCTTAACATAATGCCCTCAAGTTTCATTCGTGTTTTTGCAAGTGGCAGGATTTTCTTCTTTCTCATTGCTGAATAATATTCCATTGTATATGTACATATATGCACCACATTTTCTTTATCTATTCATCCATTGGTGGGCACTTAGTTTGTTTTCATGTTTTGGCTATTGTAAATAATGCTGCAGTAAATCTGGGGTACACATATCCCTTTTAGAGAGTGATTTCATTTCTGTTGGATCCATACCCAAAAGTGGTATTGCTGGATCACATGGTAGTTATATTTTTAATTTCTTGAGGAACCTCCATATTGTCTTCCATAGTGGCTGCACCAGTTTACATCCCCTTTTCTTTGTATCTTCCTCAGCATTTGTTATCTCTTGTCTTTTTGATAATAGTTATCCTAACAGGTAGGAGGTGATATTTCATTGTGGTTTTTATTTGTATTTCCCTGATGATTAGTGATGTTGATTGAGCACCTTTTCATATACCTTTTGGTCATTTGAATATCTTCTTTGGAAAAATGTCTATTCAGGGTCTCTGCCCATTTAAAATTGGATTATTTGTTTTTTTTGCCATTAAGTTCCTTATATATTTTGGATATTAACCCCTTATCAGATATATTGTCTGCAGATATTTTCTCCCATACTGTAGATTGCTTTTTCATTTGTTGATTGTTTCTTTTGCTGTGCAGAAGCTTTTTTAGTTTGATGTAGTCCCACTTGTTTATTTTTGTTTTCATTATTTGTGCTTTGGTGTCATATCCATAAAATCATTGCCAAGACTGATGTCAAGGAGCTTTTTCCCTATGTTTTCTTCTAGGAGTTTTATGGTTTCAGGTCTTACAAGTCTTTAATCCATTTAGAGTTAATTTTTGTGAGTGGTGTAAGATAGGAGTCCACGGGCTTCCCTGGTGGCGCAGTGGTTGGGAGTCCGCCTGCCGATGTGGGGGACGCAGGTTCGTGCCCCGGTCCAGGAGGATCCCACATGCCGCGGAGCGGCTGGGCCCGTGGGCCATGGCCGCTGGGCCTGTGTGTCGGGAGCCTGTGCTCCGCAGCGGGAGGGGCCACAGCAGTGAGAAGCCCACATACCGCAAAAAACAAACAAACAAACAAAAAAAGAAACAAACAAAAAAAGATAGAGGTCCACTTTCATTCTTTTACATGTGAATATTCAGCTTTCCCAACACTGTCTATTAAAGAGACTATCTTTTCTCCATTGAGTATTCTTGGCTCCCATGTCAAATATGAGATGCCTGTACATGCATGGGTTTAATTTTGGGCTTTAAATTCTGTTTCATGTGTCTCTTTTATGCCAATACCATAATGTTTTGAGTACTATAGTTTTGTAATATAGTTTGAAATCAGGATGTGTGATGCCTGCAGCTTTGTTCTTTTTTCTGAGAATTGTTTTGACTGTTCAGGGTTTTTTGTGGTTCCATATGAATTTTAAGATTTTTTTTTCTATTTCTATAAAAATTGCCATTAGAATCTTTCTCTTCTTTTTTTAATTTAATTTAATTTTTTATTTTTGGCTTCTCTGGGTCTTCATTGCTGCGCATGGGCTTTCTCTAGTCGCTGCGAGCGGGGGCTACTCTTCGTTGTGGTGCGCAGGCTTCTCATTGCAGTGGCTTCTCTTGTTGGGACCGCAGGCTCTAGGTGCGTGGGCTTCAGTAGTTGTGGCATGCAGGCTCAGTAGTTGTGGCTCGCGGGCTCTAGAGCGCAGGCTCAATAGTTGTGGTGCACGGGCTTAGTTGCTCCGTGGCATGTGGGATCTTCCTGGACCAGAGATCAAATTGGTGTCCCCTGCTTTAGCAGGTGGATTCTTAACAACTGCACCACCAGGGAAGTCCTGCCATTGGAATCTTGATAGGGGTTGCATCGAATCTATAAATGGTTTTGGCTAGTATGGACATTTTAACAGTTTAATTCTTTATTTTACTCTGTCTTAAAGGCTCTTATGAGATTAGTTCTTTAGGTGTCATAAGTGGAAAATGTATCCCCTATGAAAGAAGTATAGATAATTTATATTAAAAAAGAGAAACATCGTGGGAATTTATCTCTCTTGGGTATGTAGGGATGACATAGTAATAAGCATGATTATAAAGGAAACACAGAAGATAATAAAGTCTAATATGATACTAACTCACTTTATGTCTGAGGTTTCAAAACTTCAATGTCTTTTATCTTGATTTGTGTGGTTCTTTTTTTTGGCTGTGTTTGGTCTTCATTGCTGCACGTGAGCTTTCTCTAGTTACGGTGAGTGGGGGCTGCTCTTTGTTGCGGTGCACAGGCTTCTCATTGCGGTGGCTTCTCTTTGTTGTGGAACACATTGTCTAGGCGCGCAGGCTTCAGTAGTTGGGGCATGTGGGCTCAGTAGTTGTGGCTCGCAGGCTCTAGAATGCAGACTCGGTACTTGTGGCGCACAGGCTTAGTTGCCCTGTGGCATGTGGGATCTTCCTGGACCAGGGCTTGAACCTGTGTCCCCTGCATTGGCAGGCAGATTCTTAACCACTGCGCCACCAGGGAAGTCCCCGTGTGGTTCATTTTAGAAGATGAGAATATCACAGAAAAAGAGTAACATATTCATGTTCTGAACTTGTCAGAGAATTCCTGATTTGGTAAAATACAATTCCCAGAGAAGAAGTCAGACAGGTCTTAGCAGTTCTTAAAAATTATTAATTCTCTGAGGATAGGAAAGAAGTTTCCTCAAACCTTTCTTAAAACAGGGCTCATTCATATCAAAGAATTAATAAGCCCCCTTAAGCTCATAACATACAGTCATGGAGTAATTGGGCTCATTTGGAGCTAGTGCTCTTCAAGATCTCTTTTATCTTTAAACGACTTCAGATTTGAAATGCCTTGTCAGAAATAGAAAGAAAGAATAAGGACAAATCCCCAGTGCATATAGGGGATTCTTCTTCTTCTTCTTTTTTAGTTTTAATTTTTTTTACTTTTCATTGTCTTTCATTCTTATTGATTTATATTACTAGTAAACACAGTATTTTGCAGTATAACAAGCAGTTTACTGTTCAGTTATATGATTTAGGAGGAGGACATAAAATTTAATCTTTTTTCTTCATAGTCCAGTGTGGGACAGATTACATACCCCTCTACCTATGCACACATTTATGAATATATACATATATCTATTCATATACACATGTACATATATAAATGTATATATACACATGTATTTATATATAAGAATAATTATAAATAAAATAATATATTATATATAAATGAAATCAACTTTTTTTCCCTCTTTTATCTGCCTCTTCCCTTTCCCTCCTTGCCAATGATTTCTCTTTTTTTTTTTTCTTTTCCCATTTTTTTTCTTTTTCTTCAGTCTTCTTTCCTCTCTTCCTTCCTTTCTTTCTGTCTTTCTGTCTTTTTTGACTTATGCTACCCTTGGGATGGCTTTTTCAATTTTCTGCTTTGAGAGCTAGTAGGAGTACATTTTCCTAAGAGCTCCCAGTGTTTAAACTTGGGGAAAAGAATTGTGTTCTTCTAGCCAGAACATCCAGCTATAGCTGTTTAAAATATATGTGCTTCTTTGTGGGGCACAATGTGGCCAGGGAGTGATGCCTGCAGATGTGCCACATGGGTCTGCACTTCCATTTTGTCATCATGATGGTAACCAATTATGCTTGTTGTGGTAACCTATCATGCTTGTATAGAAGTTACAGTATGTGCAGAGCTCATTCATCACATTCTCTTTTTTGATCTGATTTTGACACCAGTTCTGTAAAACTGGGACTTTTAACCCCATTTTATAATTAAAGTTTAAGTTACAGACCCAATATTGGGGAGAGCCTTGGTGACCTCCCCTTCCTCCTTCCTTTCCCCTTTCTCCATCTGCACATATATCTTAGGTGCCCATGTTCCTACATTACAGCCTGAGAACCCCCACTGTTGATCAGTCTTCCACTAACCCATCAAATTACCTTTCCCCTTGGCCATAGTTTATTGGTCTAAAGGTGAGTGCTTGATCTGAGCCACATTAATCAGGGTCCATCTTTAGGATTTTAAAAACTAGAACTGAGAATTCAGCACCTCTTCAGTGGTACAGCTTTTAGAGCATTTGTCTCCATGATTTCACTGGAAACAGCTCTTATCAAGGTCACCTATGACCCCCTGTGGTCCTATCCAGTAGTCAGTTCTCAGGCCTCATTTCTCCCCACCATTCAGCAGCATTTAGCATGGTTCATCAATTCCTCCTCCTGCATTTTCTCCAGATGACTTGTGGGATATCACTGTCTCTTGCTTCTCCTCCTACCTTGCTGACTATTCCTTCTGAGCCTTCTTTGCAGATTTGTTCCCAGATCCCAATCTCCAACAGTTGAAGACATCTGGGGCTCAGTCCAGGCTTCTTCTACTGTCTATCTTGGGCTACCTTTGGTTCTCTCCTCTTTTACCTCCACATCCAATGCTTCAGCCTATCATGTTGACTACCTTCAGAATATATTCAGCCTCTGACCATGTCTCACCCACTCTACCACGTTATCTCTTATCTAGATTATTGAAATAGCCTCCTAAATAGGCCCCAGGCCTCCACTTGGCCCCCCTACAGTTTCATCTCCATGCAGCAGCCAGAGTGGTTCTACTAAAACATGAATCCGATCCTTTCACTTCTCAGCTCAGTATTTTCCAGGGACTTTCCATCCCAGAGTAAACACCCAGATCCGTACAACGATCTTGGATTTATATAGTCTGGGCATTGTTACCTTTCTGATCGTGTCTCTTAGCACTCTTCTTTTCTTCCACTTCTACTCTAGCACATTGGCCCCTTGCTTGTCCTTGAACATGTCAAGAGTATGTTCCCACTTAGGAGTCTTTGTGTTTGCTGTTCCACCAAATATTCTTACTACTTTCTCCCTAACTTCATGGTTTGTTCATTTATAACTGAATATTAGAACACTTTCCCTGACCACTTTTATAAAATAACACACACCACCACTACCACCACAACCACTCAGCACTCCCTAACGCCTTATACTGGTTATTTTTCTCCATAGCAGTTAACACTACCTTATATATTATTTGTACATTCGTTTGTTCTGTGACTTTCTCCACTCCACGAGAACACGAGCTCCCTGAGGGCAGACATTTTCCTTGTCACTACTATTTCCTTAGTGCCTAGAGCAGTGCCTGCCATGCAGTCAGGCTGAAAGGCAACAAGTATTGAGTGAATAAGTAAATGTAACAATATAGAGCTGAGAAAGGCAGAGAAAACCAGTCTGAAAACAGGAGAACAAAGCCAGCATTCTGGGAGGAGCAGAGACCAGGTGAAAGGTGCGTCCTGACTGAGCCTGAGTCCCTGATTGTTCCAGGTGCTCAGGTGCATTTCTGATCTCCTGCAGCTTGGTGGTTCAGTTCTCCCATAGACTCTATGGACCTTGGTGTTTAAGTGGCCTTGAGTTGGGTTTCTGTATCCACCAGAGTCCTAACAAGTACTGTACACCATAGTCATATATATAGAAGGAGCTACAGGTCCAGAATCCAGGTCTTGGATTTTTAATCCAGCATCATACCAGGCATTTCTGCAGTTCAAATCCCTTATATGATTACAGGGCCAAAGATGTAAGTGCCAAAATCCACTTGAAACAAGGACACAGAGGGTGTCAAATGTGAATGATTTCCTACCAAACTTGCTAAACATCTGCAGAGGGTGCAATCGCTTTCCTTATAAATACACATTTTCAAGATCTGAAAAGGTACAAGCAACACACAGTCTTTGCGCACCCCATTATTGATCAATTTATGATGATAAAGAGTAGACTTTAGGGCTTCCCTGGTGGCGCAGTGGTTAAGAATCTGCCTGCCAATGCAAGGGACACAGGTTTGAGCCCTGGTCCGGGAAGATCCCACATGCCATGGAGCAACTAAGCCCGCGCGCCACAGCAAGAGAAGCCCCCGCAATGAGACGCCCGCGCACCGCAATGAAGAGTAGCCCCTGCTTGCCGCAACTAAAGGAAGCCCACGCGCAGCAACGAAGACCCAACACAGCCAAAAATAAATAAGTAAAATAAATAATTTTAAAAAAAAGAATTTATGGTGCACACTTGGGTGCTGTCCATGGTCCTGCCAATTTAAAGTGAATTATTTCCAACTGTACATCAAAGGCTTTATTATGATAAACAACCCAAATCAGAGTTTATTCTGACGAAACATCAAGAATCTGAAGGTAGACAATCAAGTAGCCGCTCAGATTGGGATAATAGGGAGCTGTGGAAGAAATCTTGGACTGGGCATTAAGAGGATCTAGTGCAGTGATTATCTGTGTATTTGTCTGTCTGGCATTCATTTACCTTTCTTCAGTTAACAGCACCACGATTTTCCTTTGATCAATCTATCATCCCCCATAGCTCCATACAATTCAGGTAGAGTTGACCTCACCCTCCACTTCCCCCCTCCATTGACCTGTCATTGTTGCAGTGAAGGATCATAGTTCTGTGTGAGATCCCAAACTGCAGTGAATCAGATGAGAGCTCCAAGAGTTAGCTTTAGTGACCAGTACCAGTTAGGGAAAGCTTCACTACTTTGAAGGACAAATAGGACAGGAACAAAAGTGAAAACAACATAAAAGGGCAGGACCTGAACATGGAATACGCTGGCCTCAGGTGCTGAACGGAGGACTGTGCTCAGGAGGTGGACTGCTTTACACAACCTCCCATCAAAAGAAGAGATAAAGTTACCTGGGTCCTTGGGGAGGGTGTCTCTCATGAAGTCATCCACGGAGAGAAGATTTCAGCATCTCTTTCAGCAGATCAGCAGTACTTTGAGTCACAGACCAGTCAAGAAGCAGAGTGAGGTTCAGGAAGGGTGATCAATGGTCACATTGGAATAAGAATGAAGAGTTTAATTTCTCAACATTAGTTGAGATTTTGATTAGAACAACAGACATAAAATAAGTACTTGCCATACTATGAGGTAAATGCAAGAATACATGCAGGACATTGTAAGAATATAATGGATGAACACATTGTGTGGTGTTGTGGTGGGGAGACTGTTCAGAGATTAGTTCCCGGTAGAAAGGTAAGATATAATATGTGAGAAAGGTTCATTGCAGGCATAAGGTACAACATGAGCAAGTGACAGTCAGTGGGCATGTTCGTTAGAATCAGTAGGTGTGTTTGTAGAATTATAAGCTGTTCAGTGCTGCTGGCGCCTAAGCACAGGCAAGGACAGTTGGAAAGTGAGCTGAGAAGGAAGCAGGGGCTGGATCATGAAAGGCCTTTGATACCATGAGAAAGAATTAGGACATTTCCACAGGTTGCAAATTGGTAAATCATGGGCTAATTTTGACCCTTGGATATTGTTTGACCTACACAACATTATTTAGAAAATTGAAATATCATTTAAAGGGCTTCCCTGGTGGCGCAGTGGTTGAGAGTCCGCCTGCCGATGCAGGGGACGCGGGTTCGTGCCCCGGTCTGGGAGGATCCCACATGCCACGGAGCGGCTGGGCCCGTGAGCCATGGCCGCTGGGCCTGCGCATCCGGAGCCTGTGCTCCGCAACGGGAGAGGCCACAGCAGTGAGAGGCCCGCGTACCGCAAAAAAAAAAAGAAAAAAGAAATATCATTTAAAAATTAGGAGGTTTTACATATCAAAAAAATCTAGATTTCTGATCTTTCTAGAAATAATTAAAAGATCTGGCAATCTTGGACCTACATGGTGATATGGTAAAAAATTACCCAGAAACAAATATTATCTGTCTTCTCTGAATGGGGCATATGCATTTCCAGTTCCCAACAGTCCAGTTCCAGTACACTCCACTGATTCCTCAACTGGCAGCCAGTCTCTCTCTCTTTTTATCTGCATGGCCCTTGTAGTAGTGAGAGTATCTGAGAAGGATTCAAAGTCTGAGTTGCCCCCAACATGCTATATGTCTACAAGTAGGTCATTTAATCCCTCTGGTCCCCAGTTTCCCCATCATTTAAATCCTAACTAGTTTATTCCCAAGGTCCCTTCCTGCGCCATTATTGTATAATTTTATTATAATTAAAACAGTGATGAAAAATGCTCTAGCACTTTAGTTTTCAAAGATTTTGTATACATTTGTCACAGCTCCTGTGAGAAAAGCACTACATTCCTGATTGAATGGATAGTAAACTGAGATCCATAGAGGCTAAGAAACAAATCCTGCGCCCTTTCTCTCACACTGCACTATACTGTAAGGCTGTGCTTGAATTTCCTTCTTTCCAATATTCCCCAGGGTTGATGCATACTGATTAAAATAATGAAATGCAACCCACTAGCATGAGATAAAACGTATGAGATGTAACTCCAAGGCAATGGGATAGATTCCATATGACAAACAATATACTTAACTCTCATGTTTCTTGTAAGATGTTTTGGCATCTTGGGGAAGAAGGAGCTAAAACTGTGCCCATTAAGAAGGTTTTCAGTCATTTCTTTTCAGACAATTTATTCAAGCATAACATCTTTGAAACAATTTTGTAATCAAGTCTGAAAACAATTTTCAATCCTCAGATGCAATAAAGCCAGGGCTAGTGAGGTAAGAGGGTGTGCCTGCAGGGAATGCAAATGTCACTGGTTTCATATACACTAGAGGCTTTGGCTCTTCTTATGTGTTCATCTAAAAGGAGAGGTAGGGGAGGGGAAGAAAAATAAATGAGAGGAAGCCAGACTTCTAATGATGGGATGGCTTGCTGTCTTCATGATAACTGACAAGGTAACCAGAATACCAGACTTGTGAAGTCATGTCCAGCAACCAGATGTTTTGCTTCATACAGGTGAATTTGAAGTTGCTGGAAAGAAGAGACATCAGATACACAATAGAATTACAGGAGTCTGGCTTAATGATTCACATATGAAAGAGAGACCAGAGCCAAAAGCTCATCACTCCAGTTCATTCAAGAAAAGTATGTGAACTGGAAGATACTTGAGAAAATGTTGCTAACTCAGACAGAAAGGTGAGAGGACAGCTTAGCATGTGATTATGTATCACTTCTGTTGGGAAAACAGAAAGGCATTACGTAGCTGTCTTTAAATTGTGTATGTGAGGCAAAGTAGTTATTATGATGCTCTTGTGAATTAACATAAGTGGTATATTATTTTGCAGAAGAGATTTTGCATGTTTGAGATGCTGATTGTTGGACGGGCATCCCAAGCTGAATGGTTTGACCAGCAACCGAACCAAACCGCCTGCTGACTCAGTGACTTTATTGGAAATATCCCAATTATCACCCAAGGGCATTTCTTTTTTCTTTCTTTATTTTTTTTTTGCGGTACGCGGGCCTCTCACTGTTGTGGCCTCTCCCGTTGCGGAGCACAGGCTCCGGACGCGCAGGCTCAGCGGCCATGGCTCACGGGCCCAGCCACTCCGCGGCATGTGGGATCTTCCCGGACCGGGGCACGAACCCGTGTCTCCTGCATCGGCAGGCGGACTCTCAACCACTGCGCCACCAGGGAAGCTCTCTCCTTATTTTTTTTTTTTTTTTATAAATTTATTTACTTTGGTTTTGGCTGCATTAGGTCTTCATTGCTGCACGCGGGCTTTCTCTAGTTGCGGCGAGTGGGGGCTACTCTTCGTTGCGGTGCACAGGCTTCTTATTGCGGTGGCTTCTCTTGTTGTGGAGCACGGGCTCTAGGCGCACGGGCTTCAGTAGTTGTGGCTCGTGGGCTCTAGAGCACAGGCTCAGTAGTTGTGGCACACGGGCTTAGTTGCTCCATGGCATGTGGGATCTTCCCGGACCAAGACACGAACCCGTGTCCCCTGCATTGGCAGGCAGATTCTTAACCACTGTGCTACCAGGGAAGACCCCCAGGGCATTTCTAAACTATTCTTATGAGGTTGCGTTCTGGATTGGGGTCTGGAGCACTATGTGGACGCAGCTTCAAAACTTAGAATGAGGGACAGCAAAGTGGGAGAAAGAGAAAATGAAAACAAAATCCATTTGATTTAAACTAAACCTGCAAATTAATAACTGTAAACATATAAAGGAACCTAATGGTAAGAAAGACATGAATTCATTATAGATGAGATTTATTAAATTTATTAATTTTATTTTATTAGTTTATCTGACAAAGACTTTGAACTAACTTGAATAGTTAGTTGAGTACCTTGAATACCTTAATACTAATGTTTAAGGTATTCAAGGAGAAAAATGAAGAAATAAAATTCACTGAAAATAAGACATTGTAGAACAAATGTAACAGAAATGAAATCTGAAATGAAAAAGGATGAATTAGAAATCCTGGAAAATAGAAAAAAACTGTAGTCTTTGAAATACAGAATTTCTTTATATAAATACTTATAGGGAGAATTAATGAATTGGAAAGTAGTACTGAAGAATTCACTCAGAATGCAGCACGGAGAGAAAAAGGGACAAAAAAATTAAAGCATGTTGAAGACGCAATAGACTGAGATTGAGAGGGAGGGACCAACACTGACCATTGTGTACATTTTGATGGCACATTATGACCCTATGTATATAATTCCTAAAGGCAGGCCAGACAATGCTATATTTAATGAAAATCTACATGTGTGGTAGGATTATACAAAATATGCAAGGAAATGATAAACACCAGATTCAAGATAAGCTGTTGCTTCGTTTGAAGTGGGGCCGAAGTTAGGGTAAAAAATACTTCCATTGCCACCATCTCACATTCTCTTTGGCTCATTCCACCTCCCTTAGGAAAATGAGAGTCAGTCACCATATCCTCAGAGCTTCCTGTTGTTGATTACAGGGTGGGCAGATTTCAGTGGGATATGGATAAATACAGTCTACTAGTTATCTGGCCTTTCATTGCTTTTAATTAATATGGTCTTCACTACTAAAACAAACATTTTAGTTGTATCTGTAATTTTTTTTTCTTTAAACATGTGTATCTAAAGAAAATATGGCAAAACATTAGGATTTATTAGGGTGCCACGATGGGTATCTGAATGTTGGTTATTTCAGTCTCATTATTATACTTTGTTGTAGAATGGAAATATTTCATTTGAAAATAAATTTATAAAATAAAAAAGAATAAGAAGCTATGTAGTTGGTGTCAGTGTTTGGGGCACTGGTTCTGGAGTCAGATTGGTTGGGGTCATTTCCTAACTCTTCAACTACGGGACTGTGTGACTTTGGGCAAGTTGCCAAACCTCTCTCTCCATGCCTTAGTTTCCTAATCTGTGAAATAGTTGTCATAATGGTGTCTACTTCAAAGAGGTACTTGAAGAGTAAATGAAAAAAATTCTGTATATATGCACACAAAGCTAGAGAATTTAGAAAATATAGATATGTAAAAAGAATAAAACCATGTCATTTGCATCATATTAATATCTTAGTGGATAAACCGGCATCTCTTTTTCCTTGTGGATGTGCATATAAATATAATCCTAATAAATGTAAGCCCCTCATGCAGTTTTGGGTCCAGCAAGCAAAATTAATATTTAAGAAATCTAATTCTTTATTGCCACTTCTACAAAACCATGAAGGGGTTCAAATACATTTCCATACTAAGTTTTCACAACTTTCATCTTCTGTCCCATTTCCTCACACCCTGATGCTGTTCTACATCCCCTAGGAAACTCTTCCTCTTCCCCAGCTCAAGATACCTTTTCTCTACATTAGCACTTTATTATGTAGATTCAGTTGCCTTTTAGATGTAAGTCCTCCTTTTTCTTCTTCTTTAGTTCTGTCTCTGTCTCCATTACCCAGATTACACCAAAAAATTTGAGAAAAACAGAACTCTTAAGATAAGATGTCATTGATGGGGATGGTATAGGTAGCCTGGGGGTCATGGAGGCAGCAGTACTGGTAACCTGGGCCGGCAAAGACTGGATTCATTTTGGAGATAGAGGGAGGAAGAAGGTGAATATTACAATGTTACAATTTTTATCGTATTTCCTATTAACATGAGATCATAGTTTATATTAATTTGAAACCAACTTTTTAATGTAATGTATTACAAATATTTCTTTGATATTTTTCTATAACACCGTTTTCTTTGCATAGTATCCCATAGTATAGATTAAACATTTCTCTATAGTTGTTTCCAAGTTTTTATTACTATAAACAAAGCTTTGTTGAGCCCCCTCATAGCTATATCTATGTTTATATCTAATTTTTTTTTTTTTTTTTTGCGGCACGTGGGCCTCTCACTGTTGTGGCCTCTCCCGTTGTGGAGTACAGGCTCCGGACGCACAGGCTCATTGGCCATGGCTCACGGGCCCAGCCGCTCCGCGGCATGTGGGATCCTCCCGGACCGGGGCACGAACCCGCATCCCCTGCATCGGCAGGCGGACTCTCAACCACTGCGCCACCAGAGAAGCCCCTATATCTAAATTTTTAGAAGAGGCATTATCGGGTTCAAGGATATACCAAATATCTAAGGCTTTTTTTTTATAGTAAAAAAAAATCAGCACCAGTGTTGTGTGTCACAAATGAGTTTTCTTCAAGTATTCATGTTTATACCGAATATCCTTAGGATAGCTGTAATCCACAGAAAATTTGGGGGGAGATTTTTGTTATAGGCTATTGTCTTAACCTTTTTGGCAGAGATTTAAACTAAAGAGCCTTTTCAGTGATACAGCAAATCTGTCATTAAATACTAGGCAGACCCAGGATCAGATAAAATTAATATGAAAGGACCTTTTTAAGAGGATGCCTTTTGAGGGTCCTGTGACAATGGTCAGGAGACCCAGAGAAGGAAAGAAACACTTGTCTGAGGCATACTCCCCACTCTCCAATGAAGAAATGAGAGAATCTGCTCAGCTCCTGGAAACTCTACCTTTTGATTTGTCTTTCTGGGATTTTATCCAGCCTTCCTTGCGCCTGCCTCCTGCCATTGAGTTTCATAATCTCATTCAGTTTGCACTATCAGTAGTAATTCTGAGTATGAAACAGATAGTGGGGAGAGGGGAAAATGAAGGGGGTGGAGAAAGGAGAAGAAGGAAAGAAGCAAGAAAAGAAAGTGTTTGCCAGGCTAGGCATACTGTCATGGAAGGGAGAAAACTCGAGAAATTCTTTAGGTTGGCCATATTCAAACCTCTCAACAGGCTCAAAGATGTTTATCTCCACAAATTGTTTCAGATAATTGTGAGAGACATAAATCTCAACTTCAGCTGTATTAACGATTGTGAACTTCCCAAATTCTTGTATAACTTTGAGTACAAATCATACAATTTGGTACTTGCTGGCTTTGTTCTGATTTATTTCTTGAATACAAATCTTGATTCTCTAGTGACATTATAATTTATTGGTGGCCTGGATCGAATCTCCTTTGGCATCTCTCCCCAGCACACTGGGCTCACAGTGAGTATGGGGTTGTATTCAGTATCCCATTTGCTTACATGTGCATTAGGATGAAAATCTCTCATTCTCAAGATTTAAAATTTTTAATTTAACAGAAAGAGAAAAACTAGAATGTCTTCTCTAGAGCTGGAGGTGGAATTGGAATTAAACCTCAATGCACACTGGAGGTCTGTATGGAAGAAAGACTAACTTACTCTGTGTAGAGGACAGTACAGGGTTTCCAAAGGTTTCTTCACATCCATCCTTCCATCCATCCATCCATCCATCCATCCATCCATCCATCCATCCATTCCCTTAGCAAATATTCATTGAATATACACAATGCTCTGTAATCAAATACTTTCTCTACTTGAGATGCTGTCTTCCCATTCTCTCTAAAGCTTATATTTAACATCTCAGCTCAGATATTATCTTTTCAGAAAAGCTTTTTCTGATCCTATAGACAATTTTAGATGCCTCTTTTCCTATGTACCACTTTGACCTGGACATACCCCCACAAAATAAATTATAATACTGTAGTATAAACACTTGTTTGCAGTGTGACTCTCACGGGCTATCTCTACTGCCTCTGGCACCAGTGCAGTATCTGGCACACAGCAGATACTCATAAATATTTGTGGAATAAATGAGTGAATAAATGACTATTAACATTAAATGTCAGAATGAGGCACTGGCACTGGGTGCTCCCAATTCTGAGGCTTCCATTCAGTTGCAGTCTAGGTAGACCTTACATGAATGTCAGAACAGATTTCTCCAGCAGCAGGTGGAAGCAGGGAGTCCTGCACAGAAGGCAGTTGAAATCAATGCTTTCAACACAGATGGGTTCTGAAAAACAAGCCCAACAGGTTTGTGTCAATTAGGGGTAAGTAGTTCTTTTTAGGGATCTAGAAATGAAGGCCCAGCTAAGTAAGCTTCTGACTTTGTGGTTCCACCTCTATGCAAATTACTTCTCAGTATCCAAATGAGTTGGCAAAAAACTTGAGTCTATATTTTATCATGGCATACCCTTCCAGGAATTTCAATAGTTGGCTATAAATCTCTGTACATGTTAACTGAGGAACTTTTCCTAGGAAAGCTTATTTTAGATTAAGACAATGAGAATCAGAGCAACATTTATATAGCTCTATAGCTGAATAATTTTCTGTATATGTTGGTTGAGTAAAACAATTCTTCGTTGCAGATACTTAAAAATTATAAACACCTGAGAAACAAGCTTCTGTAGACCAATCTGGGCCTCTAACTCCCATCGCTTATAGTGTGTTAGAAAACAGTCTGTGTTTCAAACAACAAATTTACAAACAGATTTTTGGCACCCAAGATTTGTGTGTATACTTCTCAACAACTTACAATGGCTCTCTATTGCCACTATATGTCTAAACTTTAAACCTGGTGTTCAAAACCTTTTTATCTTTCCAGACTTATGTCCCTTGATTCCTCCAAATAACCCTGTGTTACAACCAAACTCAACTACATGTGCTTACTAAACCTACAATGCTTCCAGCTGCTACACATTTGCTCAAGCTGTTCCCCACTTCTTTTTGTTAAAATCCTATCCTACCTTTGAGAATCAACTGTAACCTTTCCTAATCTCCCTCAATTAAGTATGACCACTTCCTCCTATAAATACCAAAGGTACTTTATTCCTGTATTAAAAACAAAAGATGATGGTGCCATTTATTGAGCAAATCCTACATACTGACCTTTGCACTAAGCACTTTACAAACATTGTTTAATATAATCCTCAGGACAGTTATATGGGGATAGGCTTTAATTTTACATGTGCCTCTTCCATGGTGCTCACTCTTTATCTACTGTCTGAATGCAGAGAGGGACAAGGTCCTAGAGCAGGGGTCAACAAACTGCAGCCCACTGCCTGTTTTTGTAAATAAAGTTTTATTGGAACACAGCCATACTTATCTATTTACATTTATTTTATATAAATTTATTTATTTATTTTTGGCTGCATTGGGTCTTCGTTGCTGCACGTGGGCTTTCTCTAGTTGCAGAGAGTGGGGGCTACTCTTCATTGCGGTACACGGGCTTCTCATTGCAGTGGCTTCTCGTTGCAGAGCACGGGCTCTAGGCATGTGGGCTTCAGTAGTTGTGGCACATGGGCTTCAGTAGTTGTGGTTCACGGGCTCAGTAGTTGTGGCTCATGGGCCCTAGAGCACAGGCTCAGTAGTTGTGGCGCACGGGCTTAGTTGCTCCGCAGCATGTGGGATCTTCCCGGACCAGGGCTCAAACCCATGTTCCCTGCATTGGCAGGCGGATTCTTAACTACTGCGCCACCAGGGAAGTCCTCAATTTACATATTGTCTCTGGCTCCTTTTGTGCTGCAGTGGCAGAGCTGAATAGTTGTGACAGAGACCATATGACACACAAAGCCTGAAATGGTTTCTAAATGGCTCTTTACAGAAAAAGTTTGCCAACCCCTGGACTAAGAGATGGTGAAAGCACATGATGGAAGGGTCCTGAGTCCCCGATTAACCACGTGGAGCGGAACTCTTCATTCCCCTGCCTCGCCAACCCGCATTGAACTGCGATGGAAGTAAGAAACAAATTTTTATTCTGTTAGTATGTTAAAAGTTCTGGGTTACTGGATCTAGTAATTAGCCTAGCCTCACTAAAGTGATGTAAATATGCTGTCTCTCCAGGACAGCAATCAAATGATTCCTCTTTCCAGGATCCAGGAATATGTGAAGTTTGTTGCTGATTTCTTCTATTGACTTTTGATGCCTTTTAAAAATTACAAATGAATATAAGAAAAATTCTAGGACTTCAAATTAGGATATGCTTCACAAAATAACTTCCACAAACGCCATGGCAACTGAGTTGCTAGTGATTTAACTAAGTAAATAAACACCATAGGAAAAAAGATCCCAACAATTTCTGAGGCATGTACTTAGCTGGTGTTTGAGTGGGGAAGGTCAAATTGAGAAAATTTGTGAAGCTCTTCTACATGCCAGGTCCCTCCAGAGTTAGAGGAACTGAAACTAAAAAGCAGATACTTATTTGATCATAGCTTCTCTCTTGGAAGAGCGGTTTGTTACATCTTTTTATTCCTTCAATGAAAAATGCTAGGAAAGGAACCCGGAATGAGATAAAGATGAACTTTCCCATGATCTCTGGCATACTGAAAGTGACTGCAATTCCTATTGGGAATTTGAATTAAGTTAAGGGCCATTATCAGCTTATCTTTGGACTATATTTTTTTTGGAAGGAGAGTAGCCTAGTCAGTAATCTACACATTCTCCAGCAGTGGCCATTTGAGTTCCTTGCCCATTGCCTTCCTTAGGATCATGGGAGGAAGATGTTTATCCTCCTGTGGTGGTTGTTTCTTTGCTTTAACAGAACATAGTGATCTTGGAACAATAAAGCTAGTTATAGATTAACTGATCCTAACTTCAGTTTTGCAGAACCATCAAAGTTCAAGTTGGATAACTATTGCTAAGATTATTTATGAGGGCCCTACCCAAATATTTTCCATGCAAGGTACAAGCATAAGTGTGTACTGACAATAGTGCGTCTTTCCTGCTACTCTCCCATGCATCTAGACTGGGTATTGCCAATTGATATCCACAGTCCACATTCCTCCTGCAGACATGCTCTCTTTGGTCTGCATAGTGTTTTAAAATCAGAATGACTGCACACAAAGTCAAGGTTTGAACTTCTCTTAAAAATTAGGACAGCCTAAAAATACTGGGCCTGCATTTCTGTGTACCAATAATAGTTTAGAGCTAGAATTATATGCACGTTCCAGCTGGATGTGGTTCCCAACACTCTGTCTTTGTCTTATCTTGGTTCTGACCTGCCTCAGCCTTTACATTACCTGCCCAGCTCCTGTCGGCACTGGAGTTCCTGGTTCTCACTCCAGGGTTCCTTGCTGTCTCCTCTGCTTATCTCAATTGTTTTAAATAGAAAGACGGCTGGATTTGGAGTCAGATAACCTTGATAGGCATCTTAGATCTACCATTTTGTGACTCTGGGCAAGTCATTTGATATCTCTAGTCTCCTTGTTTATAAAATGCCTGAAGCAAAAGATAGAATGTTTTTCAGATTAGCCAAGATAATGCATGAAAAAAATGGGCCTTGGTTTCAGTCGCTCACCTTCTCCTACAAGACCATTGCCTCAGTCTCCACCTTGGTAACCCTGCATCCAGTCTCTTCACTCCTCTATTCCATGGTTTTTAATGTTTCATTTACTCAAAAGCATGTTGAGCACCTACATGTTGAGCACCTACTCTGGCACTGGGCTGGGGATTCAACGGTCAGTGAGAACAGACTCAGTCACTATCTTTATGAAACTTACAGCTTTAATGGGGGAGGCAGACATAAATCAAATAATCATACAGATAAATGTAAAATTGTAATTGGGGCAACTCTATGAAGGAGATGAACTTGTCATTAAGAGAACATATGATGGGGCCCTTGATGAGGCCAGGGAAGTCAGAAAAGGCTCCGAGATCTAAAGGATAAGGAGTTGTACAATTGAAGAGGGTTTAGAAGAATATTCTAGGCAGTGGGAACAGCATGTATAAAAGCTCTGTCGGGGAGGAACATGGAAGGGATGAGGCACTAGAAGAGATCCAGTGGGTCAGGTTTAGAGGGAAAGAGGAAGAGTGGGAAACAGACAACTTGGGGGAGGTAGGGATCAAATGGCATTGTAGGCCATGCTTAGGAGCTTAATCTTTATCTTAAGAGCAGTAGGAAAGCCGTGGACAGTTTAAGCAGGGGACAGGTACAACATGATCAAATTTGCTTTATGAAAAGGTAACTCTGTTTGCAGGGTGGAAATCAGATGGAAGGAATATCAGGTTGAATCCTATGAAGTTGCCACATGTAGACTATTTGTCCTATAAGATGGCAATTTCGTAGGATTCCACCTGATAAAGCGGATGCAGGGTAAACCAGATGGGAGGCTAGCAAGAGATGATTAGTGGCTTGGACTAGGATGGGGCATTGGAAATGGAGAAAAATGGACAGATCTGATAGATATTTAGAAGGTAAAAATCAGTGAGCCTTAGTGATGGTTGGTGCAGGGTATCAAGGACAGCTCCCAGACTTGTGTGCCTTAATGGGAAGTGGTGTCATTCATGAGTAGGGTGCTTTGGCAGATGACCAGGTTTGGTAAGCAGGGACGATTCCACATTCAGTTCAAAGTGCCTTTGGAACAACAACCCCAAGGAGATGAACTTTGAAAGTGTCTCTACAGAAATATCTTGCCTTGGCTTTAGCTGGATTCCTGGGGGGATGAAAGACCCTAGACTATGTTAAATTATCAGCTAGAGGTTCCACATTATGAATGTTTTATAAATTAAGGCCCCAAACCTGTGTGATGTGGGCTCAGAGTTTTGATTTTCACAGGTAATTATTTTTACCCCTCTCAAAACCCCAGGCAGATAATGTGTTTATGCAGGGAGTTCAGTTCTATTCTTTCCCTCCTTTGGGCCTGAACTCACTTTTTTTTTTTTTTTTTCTGTAGGTGTTAGAAGTCTAGCTCCCTTGCCCCAGGGTGTCCGTAACTCCACCTGAAACTCTTGTGGCCTCCTCCTGATATCCGCTCATATTTGTTCCTCTGACTTGATTTCATGCTATTTTTGGCACTTGAAAATTCCTTTTTTTAAAAATCAAACTTGGTTACATGGAAGGTATTTTTTGTCACATTGTATCTAGTATTTCTATGTGGTTATGTGGCAAGGGGCCTATTGGGGTCAGCTCAGTGGGCTGGGTGGTCACAAGTGGTCCAGGTAATTTTATATTTTTAGAATTATTTTATAATAAAGTATGACACGGTATTCTGCCTTTTTTTTTTTTTTTTTTTTTTGCGGTATGCGGGCCTCTCAGTGCTGTGGCCTCTCCCATTGCGGAGCACAGGCTCTGGACGCGCAGGCTCAGCGGCCACGGCTCACGGGCCCAGCCGCTCCGCGGCATGTGGGATATTCCCGGACCGGGGCACAAACCCGTGTCCCCTGCATCGGCAGGCAGACTCTCAACCACTGCGCCACCAGGGAAGCCCGGTATTCTGCCATTTGACATAAGTATACATCTCTTGTCACAAGGGAGGAAAATCTTGCAGAGTGGTTGCCATCTGGCATTGGGCTTCAAGCTTCTAGAATATGAAAATTTGTATATGACCTGGGTCCTAAGCTTGAATTCCAATGCTAAAGAGCAGCTAGTTTGCAGGAGCCCAAGAAGGACATTTCTGATCCCTTACCACAATGTATGGCACCCAGGAGTTGCTGAAGAGATGTCTGTATAATTGAAAAGGAATTGAAAAAATTTTAATTGGAGAAGATGGGAATTCTTGGCATATCCTTCATGGTGTAATAAAAATCCTGGGATTAGGAGAGAGAGATGTAATCAGGATGTTTCTTCAAGACCCAGAATGATTTGTAGTCTCAATATAGCATCCATCTTACTGTTCCCTGGCATCTAATCTATTCATAAAATGTAGATGACAACCGTGCTATCTCTGGTTCTTAGATTACATGTTTATGGATGATTCATTTAAATTCAAATATCATATACTAGTTATTTGCTATGTGCAAAGGTTTGTTTGTTTGTTTTTCTTTCTAGGTTCTATGAGGTATAAAGTGATGACTAAGACCCAGGGTCTACCCTCAACTACTTTATAGCCTAATGGTAGGGGGTGGGGACAAAAGCATACAATTAAAATAAAAATAACTAGCCCTTATCAAATGCTTTCAGTGTGCCAGGCACTGCGCTAAGAATTTTACATGGATTAGCTCACTTAACACTACGAAGTAGGCTGTTATTGTCTTTGTCAGTGAGGGAACTGAAGCACAGATAGGTTAAGAAATGTATACAAGGTTACATAGCAAGAAAGACACTGAGTCGGGATTGAAACCCAATCATTTTGATTTCAGATGTCAAGAGTTCAAATATTCTGCTGTATGGCAGCCCAAATAATCCATGTTAGAAGATGTTCATACCTTAACAGATGTTCAAGCTCAGGCTGAGAGCACAAAGGAAGTGTTTGGGAAAAGCTTTATAAAGAAGTTTATTCTTCCATGGTCTTGAAGAATGAGTGGCATTTTGACAGATAGTGATGAACAAAGAGGGTCTAGGGGTAGGAAGTTGTTGAGCAAAGGCAGAGGGCACAAGAAGGCACCTTGGCATGTTTGGGAAACAGCAAATAAACAGTCCAACATGGCCAAGTATGGGCTGTTTGTGTGAGATAATGCAGGAAAGGAGAGGTAGATGGGACTTGAACTTCAGATAAAGGACTTCAGAGCAGGAAGTGGGGAGGGGTGTGCAGCATTCTTTTCATTGTTGGTCATAAATAACGTAAAGCCCATGAACAATTGAAGCTTCCAGAATTGACTTGGTCTACTTTCATTTGAGAGCAGAAGTGGAGAAAAAAAAAATTGGATGGCTTCAGAGGTTTTAAAATCTGCTCTGAGGTTCAAAGGCATGACATATACACACTACTATATATAAAATAGATAACTAATAAGGACCTACTGTAGAGCACAGGGAACTCTACTCAATACTCTGTAATGGCCTATATGGGAAAAGAATCTTAAAAAGAGTGGATATATGTATAACTGATTTACTTTGCTGCACAGCAGAAACTAACTGTAAACTAATTGTAAATCAACTATACCCCAATTAAAAAAAAAAAAAAGACTTCTTAGCCTGGGGGCTCTGGACTCATGAATAGGCTTCAGAGGGCCTGGCACCTCAGGAAATTGTGGGCAAAGTTTTGTGTTGCATGAACATATATGCTTTATGTCTAGGGAGGTGGTCCATAAGATGCATCACTTTCTCTAAGCATTCATAAGGTCCTTAGACCTTATGATGGTCTAAGGAGAGAAAGTCAGCAATGATCTCATTGGGGCCTTCCTCGGAGTCAGGAACTGGAACCAATGTCCTATTGTGTATCCTGAAACTTTGAGATTCTGCAGAAGTCAAAACTGAGAGTTTGAATTCCCCACTGATAAGCAAAACTTTCCACAGAAATATCATCACCATTAATCAGTAGAGGCCTGCCTTGTGTCAGCCTCTGCCTCAGGATTGCAGGTTATCTTGGTTAGCAGTCCTAACCAGGAAGGTATTAGGTAAAGCAAACCGCATTGTGAAAGTGTCAATGGGAACTGGGTCACTTTTGAGCTTCTGCCCCTGGATGTTTACAAGGGTAATAGGAAGCTATAATTTCCAGGCAGATGACAGCTGTCTGGAAGGATTTCTACCATTGCACTTTTAATCCAACCCACCGGAGTCACTCAACAGTAAAACAGCCTTGACAATTGTCAACTTGTGGGCCAGGCCTATGAGAAAACCCTTCATTTCCTCCTGTTTGCAAAGCTTGCCCAGCAGGCCCTGCCATCAGTGACACCAGCTGAGGCGACTGAGGGTGGGAAGCCAGAAATGCCAGTGATGAAAACAAGGTTTCCAGGTAAATCCTTTGGTTTGCAGAAATAGCTCTGGTGGAGGCCGCTTTGGTCATTAGTGTTGTGTTTTTATATAATGATACTCTTTGATAAAGAGAAACAGAGTCCTGTGTGTATTAGTCACGATTAGGACTGTCTGCAGGTGACAGAAAACTGAAGACAACAGTGGCTTAAACATGATAGATATTGATATCTCTCTCATGTAAACCAAATCTAGAGTTGGGCAATCTGGGACTGGTTTGGCAACTCCATGGTCAGCAGGAAACCAGGCTCCCTCTAGTTTATTCCTTCCTCAAACCTAGGGAGCTACTGGCTCCTCAACCTCCAGCCTGGAGGAAGGAGAAAGAGGGGAAGAAAGGAGCCCCCTCTTTTAAGGACACTTCCTCAGAAGTTTCAATTCCATATACATCCCATTGTCCAGAACACAATGGCTGAAACTAGTGGTGAAGATGGTTGGAATGTAGTCTTCAATATGGGCGTCCAAGTGTCCAGTGAAATATTGGGGGCCCTATTCCATACATACATATATGGACAATTAGATGTCTCTTACAGTGTCCTCAGAAAAGATGAAATGTTTTGATGCTGTTTTGATAACTCTAGAGACCTTAGCAAGCCTGGATACTCCTCTATTTATTTAGGTTATTTAGTTAGTTCTCCTCCTGCCATGAAAGGCACCTTTAAATAGATAGCATCCTTTATTTTTGTTAGCAGGAGTGTGAGAAGCAAGATTTCTCCATTCACTCACTCATTCACTCACTCATTCATTCAGGTATCAATACTGTCATGGCAGAGATGGTCAGCTATTCACCACATTTATGCCTCCTATCCAAAGCATAGAGTTGCTCCTGGGAAGTGGTTGTCCAGCTAGGGGCTAGACGTAGCCTGTACCATAGAGGTGGGCCCATATGACCAGCTTTTGCCAATGGAATGTGAGCAGAGGAGATGCATCCCTTCTGGGAGGAGGTGGTTAAAAAACAAGCATGCTTTCTTCATCTCCTGTTTTCCTACCTGCCTCTGGAAGCAAGGGATCCTGAGGCCTATCAGATGGCAGAGCCCCAGGTGGAAGGAGCCTGGGCTCCAGAATCACCCCAGGAAAGCTGCCCACCAAATATGCACACTGGACTGTTACATGAACAAGAAATAAACTTCTATCATCTTAAGCTTCTAGTATGAGGGTGTTCAGTAAGTAGCCTGCTCTGATACAACACTAGGTTGAGGGCTCAGCTCTCACATCAGATAGAACTAGATTCCAATGCCACATGCAGTACTTACTAGCTGTGAGATTTCAGGTAATTTCTACTAATCTCTCGGACATTTATAAAATGTGGCTTAATAATAGCACGTACCACATACAATATTTTTTTTGTGAGAGGCTGGTACCTATTAAATGCATCATTCATGTTGGTTTTTATTCTTATAATCACATCTTGTTGAGTTCCTCCTTTTCTATTCTATTAGGGTAGCTTTTGCTAATTTAGGGAGCAATCAAAAAGTTTGGGGGCTTCCCTGGTGGCGCAGTGGTTGAGAGTCCGCCTGCCGATGCAGGGGACACGGGTTCATGACCCGGTCCAGGAGGATCCCACATGCCGCGGAGCGGCTGGGCCCATGAGCCATGGCCGCTGAGCCTGTGCGTCTGGAGCCTGTGCTCCGCAACGGGAGAGGCCACAACAGTGAGAGGCCCGCATACCACAAAAAAAAAAAAAAAAAAAAAAGTTTGGGCTCTCTCACTTAGTTCTTCTCTTGTGCCCTCCAGGTTGTGGGTCTCTCTGCGGGTGGTCATCAGGGATTCTGCACAGCAGATGTCTCATTCCCCAGCTACTCCGTAGTAGGCAGAATAATGGCCCAAAGATGTCCATGTCCTAATCCCCGGAACCTGTGTATGTGTTGTTTTACGTGGCAAAAGGAATTTTGCTGATGTGATTAAGTTAAGGACTGATAGATGGGGAGATAATCATGGATTACCAAAGTGGCCCCAATGTAATCACAAGGGTCCTTAAAATATGGGAGAGGGAGACAGAGAGTCAGAGAAGGAGATATGATGATGGAACAGATGTTGGAGTGATGAGGTTGCTATAGCTTGCAAGATGGAAGAAGACCATGAGCCAAGGAATGAAGGCAGCCTCTAGAAGTTGGAAAAGGCAGGGAATGGACTCTCCCCTAGAGCCTTAGAAGGAACACAGCCCTGCCAAACCCTTCATTTTAGCCCAGCAAGACCCATATCAGACCTCTATCCTACAGAACTGTAAATAATAAACGTATATTGTTTGTCCTTAAGTTTGTAGTAGTTTGTTACAGCAGCAATAGGAAGCTAATGCATACCCTACTCCTAACATGCTTTGTTGCAACGTTCATGTGAATTTCTTTTTTTTCATCTTGGAATATAATTGCTTTACAATGTTGTGTTAGTTTCTGCTGTACAACAAAGTGAATTAGCTATATGTATACATATATTCCCATATCCCCTCCCTCTGGAGCCTCCCTCCCACCCTCCCTATCCCCTCTAGGTCATCATAAAGCACAGAGCTGATCTCCTTGTGCTATGCGGCTGCTTCCCACTGGCTATCTATTTTACATTTGGTAGTCTATATATGTCAATGCTACTCTCTCACTTCATCCCAGCTTCGCCTTCCCCAACTGTGTCCTCAAGTCCGTTCTCTACATCTGCATCTTTATTCCTGTCCTGCCACTAGGTTCCTCAGTACCATTTTTTTAGATTCCATATATGTGCGTTAGCATACGGTATTTGTTTTTCTCTTTCTGACTTACTTTACTCTGTATGACAGACTCTAGGTCCATCCACCTCATTACAAATAACTCAATTTCGTTCCTTTTTATGCTCTATTGAAACAGGAGGGAAAATCTCAGAAAGGACTCACAGTGCAAAAAGGACAAAGGCCAGGGTGGGGTGGCTAACATGAACTTTCCTTTGTATCATACAAGGAAAGGTACTTCAAGACTTGGGCTTGCCCAAGGGGGCTGTCCCCAACCCTCCAAGGATGCTCCTCAATTTCTGGCCAGGCTCTCCATCTTTGTTTTGTGTCATGGACACTTCATGGCACCCCTGCTCCAGCCCTCCCACTGCAAGCTGTGAGCCTGCCAAATCCCATACTAAGTGCCCTTTAAGTAAGAACATGTCTCCTATTTCCCTATTGGCAGGGCTCTGGCTTTGAACTTGAGCAATAGTGGATCCCATACTTGTAGTGACAGCTTTGGGATGTTTCTGCCCCTCCCATCCTTAGACCAGGGAGCAACATAAAAGGAACACACTGACTCTGTGTGTGCATGTGTGTGTGTGTGTGTGTGTGTTGAAATTCACAGAAGCCATTTTAAATTGTACAATTTAATGGCATATAGTACATTCATAATGTTGTGCAACCATCACCTCTATCCAGTTCCAAAACATTTTCTTTGCCCCAATTAAGTAGTTCTGATTAAGTCGTCACTCCCCAAGTGCCCCTTCCTCCCAGGCCCTGGCAGCCACCATCTGCTTTATGTCTCTATGGATTTATTTTGGAAATTTCAAATAAATTGAATAAAACAATAATACAATATATGGCCTTTTGTGTTTGGCTTTTTCCACTTAGCTTAATGTTTTTGAGGTTCATCCACATTGTAAAATGTTATCAGTACTTCAATTCCTTTTCATGACCAAATAATATTCCATTGTGTGGCTATACCACTTTTTGTTTATCCATTCATCCACTGATGGATACTTGGGTTGTTTTCCCCTTTTGGCTATTGTGAATAATGCTGCTATGAGAATCTGTGCATGAGTTTTTTCTTTGAATACCTCTTTTCAATCCTGCATGGACCTGTGTTTTCATATCTCTTGGGTATATTCGAAGGAATGGAATAACTGGGTCACCCTGGCCTTTGATACCTGCTTATTTTGTTGTCAAAGATAAATGTCTCCAGCACCACTAAATTACTTATTTTCAGGATCTTCTCTAGGTGGAAAGTGTGTACAGGGGCAGAGGGGGATGCTAATTTCTCTACCACATTGCTATTATCAAGCATGTTATCCCATGCATCTTTGTAGCCAAAGTGCTACCATGTGCTAAATTAACGGTGACCTGGAAGTGAGGGCTACAGGCTGCATCAGAACCCAAGACACCTTCTGTCACACTCTGACACATTAAGCGGGTTACTTATACATTCACTGTCTAACTCCTTTACCGACTATATGAGTTCCACAAGGGCAGGGATTTGGTATGTTTTGTTCATTTCTGTATCCCGAGTGCCTATGACAGTGCCTGGAACAATGAACACATGAACATTTGGGAGGTCTGACCAGCAATGTTCTCTGATTCAATGTCCTGTCTCTCCTTGAGGTCCCAATCCTAGTAGCTGGGTCTGATACCCAGATAGAGGGTAAGACTCACATCCAGGAACTCTTTAAATGGCAACTTTGTGTCCATTTTTCCTTTCAAGACTCAAAAATACCCTGGAGGTGTACAGAGTAGGTGTTCTTTCGTCACTTTGAAGATGAAGAAAATGATGATCAAAGGCATTAATTTGTGTCAAATAACTCAACTAGTGGGTGGTGTCAAAGAAAGGTAAGGGTGGTGTAGTAGTTTCCTAGGACTGCGGTAACAAATTACCACAAACTGGGTAAGTTGAAACAACAGAAATTTATTCTCTAACCATCCTGGAGGCCAGAATTCTGAAATTAAGCTGTCAACAGGACCATGCCCACTCTCAAGACTCTAGAGGAGGACCTTGCATCCAGCTTCTGGTGGCTCCAGGCTTCCTTGGCTCTGGCAGCCCAGCTCCAATCTCTGCCTCTGTCTTCACATGGCCTTCTCCCCTGTGTCTCTGTGTGTCCTTTCTGTCTCTTATAAGGACATTCATCGTTGGATTTAGGGCTCACACTAAGCCAGGATGATTAATCTCAGGATCCTAAACTTAATTCACCTGCAAAAGCCCTTATGCCAAAGAAGGTCACATTTTGAGGTTCAGGTAGACACATCCTTTGGAGGCCACCACTGGACTCACTGCAGGTGGGTATCCCAATGAGAATGTCTCCTGATTGAGCTCTTTCTCAGTGGGAGCCTGATCTACACTCCAGCCTTCCCAAACTGTCCATGTAACACTGGTTCCTTGAGACAGTAGGTGTTGTGAAAAAGAGGGCTGCAGGCAAATGAGTTTGGGAAACTCTGAGTTAAAGCTAGGCAGGAATTTTTACTGCAGGATTTCCCAGACTCTTTAACGTGCTAGCATTCACTGTAAATCTTCACGAGAGGAAAACATATGGAGCACTCCTCAAATTCCTTTGATCTGGAAATCCTTTGAAAAAAGTGTAATGGAGAACAATGGACCTCTCACGGGGTGAGGCTGCCTGGAATATATGTGGGAAGCGATGCTCCTCTCTTTCTCTTCCTTTTCTCTTGGGGGGACTCCATCCCTAGGAGAGGTCCCATCAGAAATGATATAAATCACCCCAGAGAGGCTAAAGTCAAGTGGCATGGAAACGATCAAAAATATAATGCCAGATGTATTCTTTCAATCAGTAAATGTCTAATTAAAAAAAGAAAAATCCACCAGCTGCCTAAAAATCCCATATGATTGTCATAGTGATCATGCATCCCTTAGTGGACCATATTGGAAGTTTGAAGATATTTGCTAGGATTATGTTCCTGTTAGGAATCTATTGCCTAGTGCCACGTGTGCCTATTCTAATTAGAAAGGCAGAGTTTCAGAGCTGCAAGAGGTCTTAGAAATAATCTCTTCTAACCCAGTAATTTTACACATTAGGAAACAGAGGCCCAGAGAGACAAAACAGTACAGTGGGGCTTCCCTGGTGGCGCAGTGGTTGAGAGTCCACCTGCCAATGCAGGGGACACGGGTTTGTGCCCCGGTCCGGGAAGATCCCACATGCCGCAGAGCGGCTGGGCCCATGAGCTATGGCCGCTGAGCCTGTGCGTCCGGAGTCTGTGCTCCGCAACAGGAAAGGCCACAACAGTGAGAGGCCCGCGTACCGCAAAACAAAACAAAACAGTACAGTGTAGAACCTGCTCAAGTTCACCCAGAGAACCAGGTGCAGAGCTAGTTCTGGAACTTACGTCAACTGATTTCAAGTCCAAGGCTCTTTCTGCTACCCCGGGCTTCTTTTCTTTTAAAATATTGCTGTAGAAGGAAAAAATTTTACAGTGATGTTTCACTGGAAATGTAAGGATTTGGGGATATTCTTATAACTGAACTTGCTGCCAAAAGTCCTTTTACCTCAACTTTTGATTTGAGGAAATACTTCTAACATTTATTGTCTTTATTCAAGATGCAATTTATTTTTTCTTTAAGTATGCATGATTTTACAGTGGGTTAGGTCTATTGTCTGACCACAGACTTAAGTGGAGATATAGACTGTATAGGAAAGAGATTAGCAGCACTTTAAAAGAGATGTCAAACTTTCACTGATTTTCTTGTGACATTTTAAGTATGTGTGTGGGGGACGCTATGAAAAGGAATAAAGCAACTGAAGGTTTAGAAGTATCTGGAAAGGTAGTCTGATAGGAGCAATTGTTCCACTTTTCAATAAAAATGGTTCCATGTGCCCTTTATAGCATTTGTGCAGTAATTTAGCCCACATTTATTATAGGGCATAGGGCTGAATGTTCAATGTTCAATGTTGTGATATCCCCTGAAATTACTGGTTTTTAAAAAATAAATCCTTTATATGAGCTTGTTTCATAGCAACTGGGTAGGATTTTTGTAGATTTTAATAAGCTATAAGTGATGTCGTAGAGGCTGCTCACAGACAGGAGCTTTGATGTCATTTTTTCATTAGGAAAGAGTGATTCTCCTAAAGGTCAACGCAATAGGGGCAAACGAGTAGCTTTCCCTGGATCCAGCTGGGAAAAGATGTGAAGATGTGTGGAATAGAACTCTTGTACCCACCGGCAGGCCTTGGAAGGTAAAAGTGAGATGCATTTTAGAGGCAAATAGTTGCTGTTCCCCAATCCCTATAATAGAGAGGTTATTTCACTGCTGCAGGCCTCTCAAAATCAGGGGTGTGGGCTCCATGATATCAGGGGTGTGGGCTCCATGATATCAGGTGAAACATAGTTGTGGATCCTCTCCAGGAATGAGGCGGGACCTCTGATTATAGCAACTTTTTGTCTGAAAGGCAGACTTATGAATTGGTCTAGGAAGGTTCAGGGTTGTTCAGAGGTAAAAAGGTGCCGCCCCCTGCCTTTGGTACTCCACATGTGGAGAATCTGGACATGGCATATATGAGGGCCCTCGATATACATCCCCACTGCTGTTTCTGACCACTTGTGTCCATCTCATACCCTTGGCCACGCCAAATTTCCTCTTCTGATTCCTGTGATTTGTTTCTTTCTCCAAAAAACAGGGCATGGCAGGGAAACAATTACTCCTAACTCAAGGGAACTGAGAGTTTACTTGTTTCTGTCTCAGGTCCTTTGTCCTATCTTTCAGTAAAATTCCTTCCCCAGATATCCTCCTCCAGATCTCAGCATGACTTGTGTCCTCCGAGAGACCTTCCCTGTCCCCTTAGATGTCCCATAGCACCTCTTGGAATTTGCTCTTTATCTCATTACCCTGGTTCATTTTCTTCAGGGCTCTGCTCTTTAACAGAAATCATCTCGGTTATGTATTTCCTTATGTGTGGTTGGCTCTGACTTCCTCCACTAGACTGGCAGGCACAGATGCTGTATCCCCAGGGCCCACACAGGGCCTGGCACAGGAGAGATGGAAGCAGAATCTAGGTGGGTCCCACTGGACTAGAAAACTGGGGGGTTGGGGGGCATGTCTGCTACTATAAGGATCTCTCACACCTAGACTTTTTAAAAGAGCTCTTAGCACTGTTTTCAAGTATATATTGGTGTGATTATTTCTCTAAGGCCTATCTCTCTTACTAGGGCAAGGATTCATAACCATTTTGTGCCAAGATACATTTTGGTATCTGGTGAAGCTTATGGACCCCTTCTCAGAATACTGTTTTAAAATGCATAAAGTAAATATATAGGATTATAAAGGAAACCAAATATGGAAGTAAAATCATCAAAATATTAAAATATAAATTTGCAATATAGTTACATATGCTTCTTCATTAAGTGACACATTAAATAACAAAACTGACCATAATTTTTAAGTGGTGATGAGCATAATCAATTTTTTGAGATGTCTGCAAAAACTGTAATGTGAGATAAAAATGTCTGTGATTTCTACTGGTGACAAAAGCATAGGTACTTTTAATACTGCTGTGTTTTGTTGCCTACATGCATGATTAAATCAAATGCTAAATTTCAGTTAGAGATTAGTGAAAATAAAGATGTAATTCTTCCCATTCAAGCTCACCGATTCCCTGAAGTCTTTCCATAGATTTGGGGGGGTAAGCGTGGGTGGGGAAGGGTCCATGGAGCCCAAGTTAAGAATTTCTGCACTAAAAAATATCAGATAAATTTGTTTCGCCATTTTAACCCTAGTCCCTAAGGCACAGTGGTAGATACTCCTTACATATTTGTGGAAGGAAAGAAAGAAGGAGAAAAGGAAAGGAGGGAAGGGCATTCTTCTTTGCGTCTGACACTTTTTGGTGCTTGCTTGCTGAATTAATGGATCCTGCAGGCAGGGCACTACCCTTAATAAGCTAGTCCTTAATAAATGAGAGTACCCCTTGCCCCACCTGTTCCAAATAGCAATTGTATTTTGGGTAAGGTCCTTTGTATACTACTGAAACCCACTGAGTGCCTCACCCATAGCTGACACAAAATACATATTTGAATGATAAAATGCCTCTTTGACTGAGGTAACCCCTACACTGTGAATTATCAGGTATGATGCATCAGTGCTTTCAGACTTCTATCAGAACAATCAGCTTTCCCCTTGGGCTGCCTTGGGCTTCATTTCCTGTCAGCAAGTTCAGAGCTTCTGAGGCCATGGCCCTTTTATCATGACAGCACCCTGAGTTGACACTAGCCACCACCACCCGCCCCCCACCCTTGGTGAGTCATTTGGAGGGACATTTTTCCTGCTTCATGAGAAGAGAAGGCCCATGGAGACAGCAGGCTCACTAGGAATCAGGCTCTATCATCTGACAGAGATTACTTCAGGCTTTCATGAATATCAGCTGGAAAGATCAGCGCTGTGGATTACTGCTCTCACTGACAGGACTTAATGAAAACTCAGGGCTAGTGGAGATGAAATCTAATTCTTTATTCAATGCTTCAAAAACAAATCCTAATATATCAGCATCACAGATGCCAACATGCATCTCTTGGTAGCAGACACTTTTGGAAAAGTTTGGAATGCTTTCTAAGACAGTTAAGGACAAATTAATATTTATGAAAGTGCTACAAAAATGAAGGGTCTATTTTTTTTAACATCTTTATTGGAGTATAATTGCTATACAATGGTGTGTTTGTTAGTTTCTGCTGTATAACAAAGTGAATCAGCTATACATATACATATATCCCCATATCTCCTCCCTCTTGTGTCTCCCTCTCACCCTCCCTATCCCACCCCTCTAGGTGGTCACAAAGCACCAAGCTGATCTCCCTGTGCTATGTGGCTGCTTCCCACTAGCTATCTATTTTACATTTGGTAGTGTATATATGTCCATGCCACGTGAAGGGTCTATTTCTTAATAGGGGAAAGATAAACAGCTTGGGAAATAGACAGCAATAAAAGTGGCTATAAAAACTAGACCTTATGCATGGAACTGTTTTATTGTAACTGCCCAGTGGAATCTTTCTATGTTATCACACAGATCAAATAGTAAATGTGCTCCGTTTTCCCTCACCCATCCTACCCTCAAATCGATTGACTTGCTCAACATAATACTAGGCAGTGACTAACTATAACTTCCTTGAATCACAGAGCCCTATGAGGGACTTCCCTGGTGGTCCAGTGGTAAAGAATCTGCCTTCCAATGCAGGGAATGCAGGTTCAATCCCTGGTCGGGGAACTAAGATCCCACATGCCACGGGGCAACTAAGCCCGCATGCCACAACTACTGAGCTTGCGCGCCTCTACTAGACCCTGCGTGCTGCAAAACTACAGAGCCCCCAAGCTCTGGAGCCCATGCACCACAAGAGAGAGATAAACCTGCATGCCACAGCTAGAGGGAAGCCCATGCTCCACAATTAAAGATCCCGTGTATCGCAACTAAGACCCGATGCGGCCAAAAAAATAAAAAGATTAATAAAAAACCCCAACACCCTACGAGTAATGGTTTGGGGCTAGAGATGCTTGTCCAGCTATATAATCATCAAATTATCTTTCTTTAAGTTTGTGGGGTATGTGCTTTCTCAGATAACATGGTCAAGATAATGGAATATGGATTAAGCAATGGAAGAAAGTGAACTTCTTGAACTCCATAAAATACCTGGTCTATCTGCAAATGTGGCAGTGGACTTGTGGATTCATGATCCCAAAACTGCTTCTTCCTCTCCATGTGGGGTCAGTGGTCTCCTGTTTGATGATTCCTCAAATCTGTGGTTTTCCATCCTGGAAAACCACTGCCCATTAGAATCACCTGGGAGTGATTTTCCAAAATAACCACACTGGGCCCTACTCCAGGTATTTTAAAAGCTCCCCGGGTGACTGCACTGAGAACAGTGCACTTTAGAACCACTGCTCTAAAATCTCCACCAACTACTCTTGATGACTTCTGTTCAGATCCCTGTACATGGCCCTCAGCCCACTCTCCTGTTTGAAAGAGATTAGCATCTGTTCAAACCAGATGAGCATCAAAATAGAGTCTTTTTCTCTGATATAATCAGGAAATTGAACTTTTGGGAGAGAAAGTGACAAAGAGACTCCCATATTTGAGGTCAGAAAGCAGTACTCCTGGAATTCATCAGTTGGGTCTCCATCTCCCTTTCTAGCTTTGCCTTGAGTCGACTGTGCACCATACTCTACCTTTCATTCCACCACACAGGGCGGCAACCTGTTCCCTGAAGAAGTCTGCAATGTTTCCACCTCTTGCCCTGGCTCATACTTCTCCTCCTACATACGATGCCTTCCTCCTAATCTCCACCATTTGAAATCCTACTCATTCATCCTTAAAGATCCAACTCAAATACTACCCATGAAGGCCATTCTCTCTTCAAGGCCTGAATTAGCATCTTTTGCCAATATGTTGTTTTTTTTTTTTTTTCAGTACGCGGGCCTCTCACTGTTGTGGTCTCTCCCGTTGCGGAGCACAGGCTCCGGATGCGCAGGCTCAGCGGCCATGGCTCACGGGCCTAGCCGCTCCGCGGCCTGTGGGATCTTCCCGGACCGGGGCATGAACCCGTGTCCCCTGCATCGGCAGGCGGACTGTCAACCACTGCGCCACCAGGGAAGCCCCAGCCAATATGTTTTTATAATACCATTTTGTATTTGTATTTTAGCCTTTTCAAAATTCTTATATAGTCCTTTCTAATTATTAGTTCAGAAGGTTTTACTAGAGCAAATCCTGTAACATCCTCTTTTTAACCTTCTCATTTGGGCAGCATTGTGATTTGCGTAAGGTTATAGTCTACATGTTTGTCTCTCCCACCTGAGTACAGTGACCTCAATAGTTAAAGCTAAGTTTCTTTCCTACAGTAAACATTTGTGGGACTTAAAAAACTGCTTCAGTATTCTCTAGCATAGTTTAAGGTTCAGGGTGGCTTATTCAAAGGACATCTGACTATACCCAGTCCATTTGTTCAGGATGGCTCATGAGTGACTGTTAAGTCTTGGTAAGAAGACTGAAACGTCCACCCAGTGGTTCTCAGCCAGGTGGTCCAATCCTAAGAGGGCTTTGGAAATATGTGGCTTTCATAAAGCCTGGAGGTGTTATAGGCATTTAGTGGGCATAAGCCAAGAATGCTAAATGCTTTGCAATGTGTAGAAAAGCTTGTACAAAATGAGTTGTTTCATTAAAAATACCAATGGTTTCCCAAACCTACACCCATCCTAGCAGATTCTAACCAATCCACATTATAAAATACTTAAAAAACAGAAACAAAACCCAATCGTGGTTTGGAGAAATGAAGAGGCTCATAAAACTCACTCTGAAATCACATGAAAAGTGTCCTGGGTATATTATCAGACAGGCAAAGGAAGCTTGATGATATCTGGTTGGTGAAATAGGAATTCTCACATTCTGTAGGTGAGAGTGTAACATGATGTAACCTTTCTGAGGACAATACTTATCAATATTTAAAACACATATTCCTTTAGATCTAGCAATTTCACTGCTAGGAATTTATCCTGTAGCTATATAAAGGCTCAAAGGTGCATGAACAGGGATGTTCATTACAATGCTGGTTGCCATCACAAAAAAAGTGAGAACAATCTATATGTCCATCAATAGGAGGATGGTTAAATAAGCATTGGCACATCCATATGATGGTATGTGAGCACATGGAATGAGTGCCAAGTTATATTAAGTAGAAAAAAGTGAAGCCAAGGGATGCATGATATGATCTCTATTTTTCTTCAAAGTATATACATGTACTTACATACATATATACACACAGAGAATATATATATATTCACTTGGCATGGTTCTGATATAAACAAATTTTGTTACCATGGGTGAGTTAAATAACACCAGTCCCACAACAACATGATTTCAGTTTTAGTTACCAAGGTATATTAACTGTGAGTCATTGGATAAAGTACAAACTTTGTTACTACCTCTTCAATCCACAAATCATTACATAAATAATACATGCACACTATGATCTGTAACTACTCACTAAGACTTCCTTCAATGTCTGCTGGCAATAAGTCACTGAACATTTGTTATCAGTTCACAAACAGATGGCAAAACAAGTAGTTTGTCCCTTTGTCTCCCAATAATAAACCCACGTGACATTTTAGAAAAATTAGGTGCAGCAAAGAAAAGAATAGTGATAACACTAGAAGGTAAATTTTGAATTGCACGAAATGGAGGTGTAGAAGCAATAGATGACCGTGGAAACATTGACGCTGCTGCCACTTGAGAGACTCAAGATACGCATCAGGAGAAACTCAGTGAAGACCGACTTACCAGGAGCAATTGAAATTGTTGTGAGAAAAGAGATGAAGGTGCCTCAGAGGAAGTGACACCAGCAAAAAATTTCACATGAAAGGAACTCTTGGAATTATTTCCTGACATTGAAAGCATAAAGGATAAAATGTTGGAAATTGATCCAGATTCAAAAAGGAGTATGACAATTTGCCAAGGCATAGAAAAGACACTCTCTCCATATCATCAAGTTATATGACAAAAAGACGGCAAGGATTCCTGCTACATTTTTTACAAAGAAATACAGCACTCAAATTCTCAGTGTTTCTAATGTTTCTAAATAAATAGTAGGTTTACTATTTTTTTCCTCTACATTTGTAACCAACAGTAAGAGAGTTTTAATGTTTTGATGAAAAATTGTAAAGATAATGAAACAGTTATAATTTTCCCCATTGATCATTAAGATCACTTTGCATGGTTTCAGTTTGCAGTTATTTTCACGGTCCAGCACTACTGTGCAAAGCCAGGCCTGCCTGTATATATAAAATGCACATATATCTACATGTACATATATGTGTAATTTAAAATGGAAGTATATACAAGGAATCATTAATAGCAGTTACTTCTGAGGAGTGGGGCTGAGGCAGAGATGGTAGCAAAGGGAAATTTTATTTTCATTTTATACCCTTCTGAAATGTTTGACTTTTTTCCCTTTAGTATCTATTAATTTTTGATATAAAACCGAACCTATAAAAATAAATATAACAAAAGAGATAAGGTAATAAAACATTAAAAAATGTCCTGTGAATGTGATTTGTGCTGTTGTCAGTCCCTCCACCCCCACCCCAGGGAGATAATCCAAAGTTTTCATTAATTAAGAATTTCAATAGAATTCATGACACCAAAATGGTTTAAAATCCATTGCTGTAAGGTCATATTTACCCTGTTCCCAGGCAGAAAGATTACAAAATGTGCAGGTTCTTCAGATGAATACGATCTTAGTTATTGATTTAATTTGTCTGTAGGGAGAACTAGCCTGAAAACAAGTCCAACTGATGGTGATGTTCAGGTGCAATTTGCAAACAGATGCCCTAAACAAAATGTTTCCACTGTGTCTGATGATTAAATGTGCATCTGTTTAGAAGGCAGCAGGATTGAGGCCAAGTATGACCTTGTGCACAACCTTGAAAGTTTACTTGCTGGCAAACAAAAAGACAAATACATAGCAAGGACCATTTAGAGATATAATGTTGAGATTACCGGTGTATTTACCCTGCCAAGACTTGGTATACTCAGAAAATGAAGGTCCCATCAGGATTAGGCTGAAAACTTAACCACTGATGCAGAATGAGCAACCAGGATTAAGTCTGAGAGAGTTCATAGGGTGGGAAGATCCTGAGATGCCTAAATTGACCTAAACAATATGTTTTGACCTTCTATCACATTCCCTGAGGCCTTCTGGATAGATGAGGAAAATGCAAACTTATTATAACCAGGAAAGACTCTTGAAGGTCTAGGGAGTGAGCAGGAATGACTAGGTAATCCTGAAGCATGCAGGATACAAGGCATCAATCAGTGTTTTATATGCATTATCTTATGTGACTATTAAAACCATCCTATGATTATTTTTACCACCCTAATATCACTGATGAGACAACCAAGGTTCAACCAAGTTCAAGGAGATTAAATAATTTTCCCATTACCACATAGCGGGTAACTGGTAGAGCTACAACTCCAAAGTGCTTGGAAACGCCTCTGGGCTATACAGGTTTTGCTGCATCTTCCATTTACCAGAAATCTTGCTACTGCTAGATTATCTAAACTAAAATCTGCCCAGCCCTGCTATACTGTGGTGCTTGCCATTATGGGCACTCAAGCCTTTTGACCTTGGATTCTGCCCTTTTGTGTTTCTCTTACATGGTGTCTGTGGCTGGGAATCTCCTTGCTTTTGCCAACTTCACATTCCAATCAGTTCAGAGGAAATGTACATAAGCCTTAGTGTTTCCCCTTAAAGGACAGTATGGTTCTGACTTTCACTGACTTGGCAAAGGCTTCTATGTCTACAAATAAGAAACATCTGACTAGGGGTCTATAAATGAAAATGATGACAAACTGGGCAGGGTGCAATTCTATAATCTGGCAAAGTTGAGCCATATTTGGATAGTCAAAACTTCATTTAGCAAAATCCAAGTTTTCATTTGGATTAAATCTTATTGGGTCTCAGTTAATAATTTGAAAACTGAAACTGTGTTCTTTTGGGGACATTATAAGTAATGGTTAAAATGGGCAGTGGAAAATATTCCCTACTTGGTATAAGACTCAGGGACATGGAGTCCCTTCCCCCATTTAAAGTCATGCTAGGTCTGGGTGGCACTGTTCAGGATGCTATTGGGGTTCCTTCCTAAATAACAGAGTCAAATCTGAGCTCTTTACAGAACTTTGTTAGCACACTGAAGAGTTTGACAATCTAACAGTTGTCCACAAGCAGGACATATTGAAAAGTATGTTTCTTGAGAGGTGGAAACTGGAACTTGCATACTCTGAGATAATACATAGCTGAAAAATTATCAGAGTTCAAAATGTGCAGTGTCAGAAGGCAAGCCCAGGTCTGATGGAAACTCCTTTTTTTTTTTTTATTAGAAAAGGGATTAAGCGTGAGACCATGAAACTGGAAGAGACCAAGAAGTCAATCAGAGAGGACTGCACTTCCCACAGTCATGTAGTCACACTAATGATGTAATTCAATGTACTAGGCATTATGCTAGGGTGGCTGTGGCTGATGTGTTTTAAGCCAATTGCCTACAGGTTATTTCTTTGGGAGCATTATTCTGCTTCAGAAGAGGAGTTTAGGTAGTTGAGCATAGAGCATCCAGCATGAGGGATCTCAATTTTCTCAACACCCCTGATTTGGGATCAGGGTGCTAAACGTATACCCAACGTCTCTGAGTTGGTGGGTGTCAAATGCAGAACTCAAGCCCAGGACTGACTCTAAATAGCACCCTTAGCATTATGATACCTTTCCTTCAGTAATGTCAATAAAGCATCATCGGGCTTCCCTGGTGGCGCAGTGGTTGAGAGTCCGCCTGCCGATGCAGGGGGCGTGGGTTCGTGCCCCGGTCCGGGAAGATCCCACATGCAGCGGAGAGGCTAGGCCCGTGAGCCGTGGCCGCTGAGCCTGCGCATCCGGAGCCTGTGCTCCGCAATGCGAGAGGCCACAACAGTGAGAGGCCCGCGTACCGCAAAAAAAAAAAAAAAAAGCATCATCTATTTGATGGACTGTATTAGTTAGGATAGTACCAGGGACTGAAACAAACAGACCCTAAATATCAGTGGCTTAACAAAAGAGAACTTTATTTCTTACTCATGTTAAGTCTAATTGGCAGCAAGGGGGTGACAAAAGAGGCTCATTCAGGGATCCAAGCTGACACAGGCTCTGCCATCTTTGACACTGGCTCAAGGTCACTCGGGGTACTAACATCCAGAGGCAAATGGGAGAAGAAAGATAGCGGGGGATCATATGTTAAGTTTTTATGGGCTGCACCTGCAAGTGACATATCCATTTTTGCCCTATTTACTGGTCAAATTCAGTCGTATGGCTAAACTTACCTCCCAGGGAGCCTTGGAAATGTAAACTAGTTGTGGGCCCAGGAGGAAAGGAAAAAGAGTTTGGTGAATAGCCAGCCAGTTCCTACCACATTTGTGTTTTTCTGTAGTTACCAGAATGTAAGTATTATAAATAAATGTTGCCACCTACTAAATACCAAATTCCACGCCAGGTTCTGAGGATTTAAAAGTGAATAAAACCTGAATTCAAGTCCCCAAGTCTAGTGGGGGACTAGACAGATACAAACATACAGACTGATATGGATTGTATCCTTTACATAGATAACGAGGCCATTTGGCTCTTAGGTTGCATTTATGGATGCGAGGATCCTCTCTTGTTCAGAATTACTGATTTGGCTCCTTTTGAGGCTCTAGAATTGTCTGCTGCAGGGTCTGAACTCAGGTGCCAGTCTAGGGTAGGTTTTTTCCCCCTTAAAAAAACTTTGATTATAAAAGAACCCATCTGTAGGCTCCCAACACAACCCAAAAGCCACACTGTCTACAGCTCACAACTCATTTTCACATTATCAAGCTGTCATAGCAGTATAAGCATTCCATCTTGCTAGGCCTAAATAGGCGTGCTTCTTAGAAAAGCACCACCTAACCTTTAGGCTAGCTAGCTACTGGGCTGTATAGATGGCAGGAAAAGCAAGATATTCTCAGAAAGTCACTGAGGACAGGGGTGCTATTAGAGACTTAGACAATTTTGTCAGAGTGACAAATCCATTATATTTTGGCCTACAACTGTAACTAAAAAAATAAGATTACCTTTCCTTTCTGTCTCTATGCTAAGGAGAAAAAGGAACTATTTCTCTCTTGTTCTAGCTTCCTCTTAATAAATGAAACAATAAATATTTAACTTATATGCAACCTAGTCCTTCAGATTTAAAATACATGGGGTTTTCAAGAAATTACTCCTGTTTTTGCATGTACGTAAAAAAAGATACTGAGAATCATTTATAGGCACTTGGGGACTGAGGAAATTCCAGTAGTCATGCCTGAAATCAGAACTAGCCAATAACAATGCTCTTATGTAGGCTTCCAGGTTTGCTTTCCCTGTGGCCAATATTATTTTTCTTTGACCATCTTTATATTTTATGACCAGTTCCCTTTTTCACATCTATAGTTTGTGGCTTATTATTTCTTCCTCTCTTGTTTTAACTCATGTTTAATAACTCACCAAGAAAATGACTGTTTGCAGTCAGAAGCATAATTTTATTGAAATTACTAGAATCTTCAGTGTTTCTCCTAATGGCTTTCATTTATGACATCATGCTGTGACAATAATTCTATGTATACTCTATAATGATCCATTTATACAAGTAAGCATGTTCACCTGTAGTAAATGACTGAGGAGACTTCCTGTAACCATAACAAGGGCAAATTCGGCCATAAGTACTAGCAAATAAAGTGGTATTCACAATTAGGAGATAATTTGCAGGAATATTTTTGATAACATACTCAAATATGTGGTACTAATATCTACACCACTGCATAAGTCAAAAATGGAGGACAACACCCTGATGTCCTCATCTCTGTCACACTCACATTTCATCGATCAAGCCCTACTGAGGTTTACCTCCTAAATAGCTCTACCCTTTGCGTCTCTATCCTTCCTGCTATTGTCCTAATTCAGGCCACCATCATCTCTCGTCCATATTATTTTAACTGCCTTCTAACTCAACTCCATCATTTTTCTCATGCCCTCTCTTGGATCTATAGCCACACAGAAGAGCCATCTTTTCTATAACGCAAACGTGATCATGTCCCTCCCATGCATAAAATCTACTCCTTTTCTTCAAACCCCTTATGTGGCTTCTAAGGTTCTTCATAACTGGAATCCTGCTTCCATCTGGGTCTTTTCTCATCCCATTGCCCATTCTCCCTCCTCCCCACCCCACTCCAGCCTCCCCTATCCTGCTCCAGCCATACTATATTTCTTTCTTATTGTTCCTTGAACCGACCACATGATCTCTCGTTTCTGAACTTCACACTGTTTCTCTGCTCAAATATTCTTCTCCCCATGTTTTCCTTCAGTTTTCAGCTAGAATACCATGCTTCAAAGTAAACTTAACCTCATAGCCAATGCTGAATTAGATGTCCCTCCTGTGGGTGCTCACAGCATCCTACACTTAGCACCATGGTATCATGTATCACAGTGTACTGGTGCTTGAGCAAAGGGACAAGGTCTTGGGAAAAGAATTGCATACACACACACACACACACACACACACACACACACACACTGAATGTCTAGTAACTAACTAATTACACCTGGCATTGTGGTTATAAAAGAATGTCAGCATGATACAGAGGAAAGGACATACCAGGGCTTGATCTTGCCTTTGCCTGCTGACGATCTATGAGAACTTGGACAAGTTATTTGATCTTCATGAGCCTTTGTTTCCTCATCCATAAATTGGGGTTATTGTAAAATGTTCTGACTCTGTACCCTCCCCCCTCCTCAAAGCACGAGGGAAGGAACAGAAGATAATCAAGGAAATCTAAGAACTTGACCATCTCAGAGTCCAGAGGATGGTACTGGGTGTAGGGTGAGGTGGGAGATGGGTAGCTGAGAAGCCACTTTTAGCTAAATGAAATCTACTGATCTGTCCCTTAGATGGAACCACTCTTCAGTCTGGGCTCAGGGTGGAGGATGAAGGAGCCAATTCACTCCAGCAGCCCAGGGGAACTCCAGCTTAGGTGGTAAAGCTGTGAAGATGGTGGTGGTGTGAAGATGGTGGTGGAGGGCATTTCAATGTGCACACAGCTCACTTGTCACTATTGTTAAAATGCAGATAATGGTTCAGTAAAACAGGTTGGAGGCTGAGATTTTGAATTTCTAACAAATTCCCAGGTAATACTAATGCTGCTGATCGAGGGAGCATACTATAAGTAGCAAGGATGTAGAAAATAATCATTTATGCCATCTCTTACTGGTGTAATGATATGGAAAAAGTATTAGCCTCTTAGTAGGTAACATAAGAATTCCTTTGGGGAAGAATACCCTATGTGTTAAAAAAACATACTCTGATAAATTACTGGGTTTGGGCTGGGGGACACTGACTCACCAAAGCACATATCAAAATAATTATTGACGATCTTAAACTGCCTTCTCAGGAGGCGGGGCGTCCCATTAACTTCAAGGCCTTTTTGTCTGTGCACCAGAATGAGTGGGGCATCTGGGTTTGAAGGCAGAGAGTAATTACTCTGCAGAGGAGGAAAAGGGAGCCAGAAGGGATACAGATTGAGTGGGGGAACTAGAGAAAGAGAAACCCACATTAGAGAAGTGTCTATATCATTATTTAGAAGTTCTTTGGTTGACAATATACTCATTTTTGTTCTTCCCTTCCAAGGAATCCTTTGGACTTCTCACCAATGCTTTTGTGCGTGTGGTTTCTTTCTTTCTTTGCAGGGGGTGTGGGCTTGAAGAGGTGGATGAGGGGGACAGCTCACAGCAGGGTTACACTAGCCGCAAAGGGCCCTGATACGTTCTCTTCAGCAGCTGGAGTGGGGTAGGCAGGAGCGAGGGTGGGACACATCCATCTTCTATTGTCGAGTAATATGGCTCTACTGCTATCAAAATCAGTAATTAAAGCCAAGAGCATTAATGGGTTAGCAAAAACACAGAGGCCACAATGACAAAGGAGATGAAAATAGGATGCTTGGGAAAAGGTTAACAGTGCCTGGAGTATTTACCTAAGAAAAGAGCAAAGCCATCGTGATGATCAAATTTTATCAGCCATATTCAGGCCTTCTTTATTTCATAACCTCACAAAACCATAACTCAAGGAACTGGCACTAGTTTTAAAACATAGAACCTTAACCTGGAATCCAGGAAAAGGCTTGGAGAAGTGGTAGCTTTGAATTTCCTAAAATTATGTGCAAAAATTATATGCATATGCATATCTTTCTAGGGAGAGGCTATGTAGCTTTCAGCAAATTGCATACTGAATGGACATATGAAAATAGTTAAGAATCGCTGATTTCAAAATGAAAACCAGCTAGTACTCTTGCCTAGGAAAATAATGAAAAAATGGGGGAAAAAGGAAACTAGGAATCTTGTCAATAAGAATTAAAAGAATCAGGCCAATGTTACACTGTCATTCTCTTAAAAATAGTGAGATCCAATAAGAGGAAGATGAAACTTTTGCATCTGCTTAGAAAAGTAAAACTGGCTTCCCTTGATATTATTCAACAGAAAATAATGTCAAATTAATCTCTTTCTCTACAGTAAATAAAAACAACAGCAGAAACATGACATCAGATTGTAAAAGTACAAATTCAAGTTGGATCAGTAGTTCTCTCCCCCAGGGAATATTTGGCAATATCTGGAGACACTTTGGGTTGTCTCAACTAGGGGTGTGCTACTGGCATCCAGTGAGGAGAGGCCAGGGATGCTGCTAAACCTCCTACAATGCACAGCACAGCCCCACAGCAAAGAACTCTCCAGTCCAAAATGTCAACAGTGTAGAGGCTGAGAAACCCTGAGTTAGAATACATGAAAACTTCCTGGCTATGAGGAGTATGAATAATTGAAATAGGTATCTTAGGAACTGTAAAATCTCCTTCTATGAGGTTTTTAATGATCACGAACCTCAGCCCTAACTCACAAAGCACCTTCATTTTCTGCAGAGGTGAAAGTACAATCTATGGAGATGAAGCTCACATGAGAAAGACTTGATATTTTTCAATTTCATGTCCTCACAGTTCCTGTGTTTGCAGAATGAATAAATATCTCTGTTTACTACAAGTGACCTGCCACTAATTCGACTGCTTCTAGGGTCAAATGCCTTTCTCAATAGGAAGGATAATCATATTTCACCAACTTGAAATTGTAAAGAAATTTAAATAGGAAGGCCATCACCTGATCTGGAATTTAGACAGACTGGTGGCAAGAGCCTGCTGGGAAGTAGTAGCAATCCCTGGTAAAGTATCCATATAAGCTTCTCAAAGGACCAGTTTGGCATGGGCTCAGCCCCTTTCAGAGGAGAGGTGTCACCAGTACCAAAGTGACCCATGAGTTGTGTGGGGATCCTTTCCCTTTGGATAGAGCATCAAAGCTGGCTGAGTAGCAGACACCACCACATACCTCAGGCTACCTTTTGAGCCTGAGGCATAAGATGAAAAGCAGATTGAAATCTCTGTAACAGGCATATGTTCACACCAAAATATTATAGTGAGTGAGTTGGGGGAAACAGAAAATCATGTCAGCACCTCAACAAAATTATCAGACTACATGTACAAATCACCTTATTTTGGAAGTCATGTACGTAATCACTGGTCAATGAATACATTTATATTCTGCTTGTAAAATACTGCCTTTTAAGGGAGAAGATGTGATTGGAGTTTAATAAGCTGAATTATTAGGATTTAAATTCATGGGCAAAATTTGTAAATTTATGAACATGGTCTGCATAAAACCCTCAACATTAACATTTCATAGGTTGGAGACATGCAATAGAAGCCCATTTTATTCTTAATGAATAATTGGAAAGCATTTTACACTGTTATAGACTTTCTACAGAGTCATGGTTCTGAATTTTTAAGTTAGCAATTAGTCATCTACTGGATATTCAATGCAATAATAGTACTCAGTGTGTTTTCCCAAGCCAGTCTGATTAAACAGCTAATTATAGTGCTAGCTATTGCAGCTTTGGCCTCCAAGCTTAAAGATATTCATAATAGCTAGACATGGCTATATTTGGCAGTGTTTTGCTATTGCTGTAATACAGAGAGAGCTATATGAGTTATAATCTTTTCTCATTGTTAGTGAACGGAATGAAGAGTGTGCTTGGATTAGTCTGTACTCTGTAAAAACAAATGTAGAGTCAGATGTGAAAAATCAGGAAAATCAAATGAATGTAGTGGGCTACCTTTTCTGAAAAACTTTGGCATGAGATACAAAGCTGACCTTTTGAATGGATATGAATTATTTCTCACATATATTTCATCTGAATTAAAGGTGAGTCTTCTTTCTTCCACCCACTCGATGGTACACAGCACCACTAAATTAAAGCTTGAAGGTTATGGTTTTCCTTTGCTTGTTGTTCAAGAATTATGACCTTAAAGAATTCTTCAATATTTGAAGCACAGATCCCAGAGCCTAACTCCATGTCCCTTGAGAGACTGAAGGTTCAAAACAGCCCCAGATCACTCCTTTAGTCCTTGAGTTGGGGCTCTGGAATAACGACGACGACTGAATTGAGCGCTCCTAAGAGAAAGATATGAAAGTCCTAAACCTCATCTCAAACCATTCTGTGCTTTATGCATTCCCTGAGAAGAATCCTGAATTGTCAGGGGGAGCAGAACAAGGCAATCACAGTAAATTCAGAAATAAATTCAGTCAAAAATAAACGTAGAATATGAAAGGGATTTTTAAAAAAATGTAGACCAGTTATCCTGGAATTGGGCCTTTAATGGAACCAGGTTCAGCAAGTCCCAGTTCTATGTCCTTCTGGTTCACCCAGAAGTACCATTTTCTGTTCCAGTTTCGGTTACTCTGTGAGTAGGGTAAAAAGTCCAAATTCAGGTGTACTGATCCATGAAGGTCACAGGAAAGATAATGCTTTAATTGGCAGTAAAAAGAGAATCTATTAAAACATAGCCCCTCTTATATTTTTAACAACAACAATGATAAGATAAAAACACTGTCTCCCATTAATTAAGTGATCAAAATTAATCACTAAAACAGACAAACTAACATCATGTGCCTCCTGATATAATGTACCAAGAAGGACACAACATTACTTCTTTGGTTTTCCTGACAAAAATGAATAAGCTGAATCTAATCATGAGGGAACATCAGGCAAATTCAACCTATGGGACATTCTACACAATAACTGGCTTGTGCTTTTCATAAAAATCAAGGCCAAATAGCACAAAGAAAGGCTAAGAAACTGTTCCAGATTAAAGAGGAATAAAGAAACATGAAAACTAATGCAATGTGTGATACAGGATTAGACCTTGGTCTGGGTAAAAACAAACAGTTATAAAAGATATTATTAGACAATTGATGAAAACTTAATATGGATGGTACTCCTCATTATATATCATCAGGGAAATGCAAATTAAGATGACAGTGAGATGTTAGTACATACCTATTGGAATGGCCAAAATCCAGAACACTGACACCACCAATGCTGGCGACGGATGTGGAACAACAGGAACTGTCCTACATTGTTGGGAATACAAAATGGTACAGCCACTGTGGAAGGCAGATTAGTGGTTTCTTATAAACCATACAATCCAGTAGTCATGCTCCTTTGTCCTTACCCAAAAAAGCTGAAAGCTTATGTCTACACAAAAACCTGCAAAATGATGTTTATAGCAGCTTTATTCATAATTGCCCAAACTTGGAAGCAACCAAGATGTCCTTCAGTAGCTGGATGGATAAAATGTGGTACCTCCAGAAGATGGAATATTATTCAGTGCTAAAAATTAATGAGCTATCAAGTCATGAAAGACATGGAAGAACCTTAAATGGATATTACCAAAGTGAAAGAAGATAATCCAGAAAGGCTACATACTGTATGATTCCAACTACATTCTGGAAAAGGTAAAACCATGGAGCCAATAAAAAAATCAGTGGTTTCCAGGAGTGGAGGTGAGGAAAGATGAATAGGCAGAACACAGAGGATTTTTAAGGCAGTAAAAATATTCTGTATGATATTATAATGATAGATATATATCATTGTACATTTGCCAAACCCACAGAATGTACAATATTACCCCTAAGGTAAACTATGGACTTTGGGTGATTATGATGTGTCAATGTGGATTAATTCTTAGTAAAAATAATGTACCATTCTGGCAAGTGATGTTGATAATGGGGGAGGTTATGCATGTGTGGGAACTAGGGGTATATAAGAAATCTCTGTACCTTCCTCTCAATTTTGCTGTAAACCTAAAACTGCTCTAAAGAAATAAAGTCTTAAAAAAAGAATATAGATTGTTGATAATTAGAATTGTATCAGGTTAAATTTCCTTTTTTAAAAAATTTTTGGCTGCATTGGGTCTTCGTTGCTGCGTGCAGGCTTTCTCTAGTTGCCGCGACTGGGGGCTACTCTTTCTTGCAGTGTTGGCTTCTCATTGCGGTGGCTTCTCTTGCTGCGGAGCATGGGCTCTAGGTGTGCGGGCTTCAGTAGTTGTGGCACACAGGCTCAGCAGTTGTGGCTCGTGGGCTCTAGAGCACAGGCTCAGTAGTTGTGGCACATGGGCTTAGTTGCTCCATGGCATATGGGATCTTCCCGGACCAGGGATCGAACCCATGTCCCCCGCACTGGCAGGCAGATTCTTAACCACTGTGCCACCATGGAAGTCCCCAATTTCCTGGTTTTGATAATCACAGTGTGGTTATAAGAGGACACCCTTGTGTTTGTGAAATACACAATGAATTATTGACTACAGGGGCACGGTGTCTCCAAAATTCTCTCAAAAGATTTAGGAAAGGAAAATTACAGATAGGGATATAAGTAGAAATAGAAATAGAGATATAAATAGAAATGTGTGTATAAGGAGAGACATGCATGTATAACAAATGGAGAAAAAAAGGAAAATGTAAGTAGTTGGTGAATTTATATAAAAGGTATATACAAGAATTCCTTGTACAATTATTGCAAAAATAAAAAGTTATCTTATAATATAAAAAATGGCTATTTATTTGAGCATTTACTATGTGTGAAGCCATGCTCTAGATGTTATATACACATTAGCTCAGGTAATTCCCACAACTGATTTAGGAGATAGGATGGCCCCATCTTACAGAGGTGGAAACTGAGGCCCAGAGAAGTTAAGTGATTGTTAAGTGACAGAGAGGCCTGGTCTCATCCTGGGTTGTCCAATGCCAAACCTGGGGTTTTGGCCACTATGCTCTCCTCTCCATGAGAGGCGTATTTTTATACTTATGCATGCCAGTTACCACCCAGACCTTTCTAAATCAAGATCCTCTGGCAACTAAAAGCTGGCTCTAATACACTCTTCCTCCTTCAATGTAAAAGCCTCCACACAGCCATGTGCACATATGAGGACTGGAGTTACTTCTGGGGCCAGAGGACAGCCAATCCCTAAGCAGATCTCTGGCCTCCTAAGCCGTTACCCCATCAGTAGAGCCCCCTGACCAGGCATCTCCTTTGATGTTCTTATTGTCTTCTTTCTTGGTGCTCTCCTGGGCCCCACATTTCTCCCTGATGCTCACTGAAACCCCCACTGATTTCCCTCTTTGTCATATATATATTTTTAATTTTATTATTTGGCTGTATCAGGTCTTATTTGTGGCACGCAGGATCTTCATTGTGGCACACAGGCTTATCTAGTTATGGTGCATGGGCTCAGTAGTTGTGGCACGTGGGCTTAGTTGCCCCTCGGCATGTGGGATCTTAGTTCCCTGACCAGAGATCGAACCCACATCCCCTCCGTTGCAAGGCAGATTCTTAACCACTGGACCACCAGGGAAGTCCCCACTCTTGCTCATTTTTTTAAGTGAAAGTTGGCTCCAACCTCAGGATGCTGCTGCCTGCTACGTCCCCCTCCAACAAAGATGTGTATTGTTCTGTTTCTCCTGTGATTCATGTTCTTGTGATAGGATTGGCTTTTCCAATTGTCCAAGTGTTGAATTGTGTCCCCCTAAAAGATATGTTGAAGTCCCAACCCCCAATACCTCAGAATGCCATCTCATTTGGAAATCGGGTTATTGCATTAGTTAAGATTAGATAAGGTCATACTGGAGTAGGATGGGCCCTGAATCCAATCGGTCTGATGTCCTTATAAAATGTGAAGACACAAGAGTAGAGAACAGCATGGACGATGGAGGCATCTATCAGCCAAGAAATGCCAAGGATTACCAGTGGCAACCAGAAGCTAGAAGAGCAGTATGAAAGACATTCATTTCAGAGCCTCCAGAAGGAACCAACCCCACTGACACCTGGATTTTGGACTTCTGGCCTCTAGAACTGTGTGAGAAATTTCTGTTGTTTTAAACTACCCAGTTTGTGGTACTTTGTTATGGCAGCTCTAGAAAAACTAATACACCAAGGCTGCTTCAAACTCCTTCTCCTACATCAACTGGTAAAAATCTCAGCTCTTTTAAGGGTCCTGCTACTAGGTTGTACCTCTTCTCCTGATCACTAAAAACTACCAGCCTCCTGGCCACTCTTTTTTCTTTTTTTTAATAAATTTATTTTATGTATTTATTTTTGGCTGCATTGGGTCTTCGTTGCAGCACGCAGGCTTTCTCTAGTTGTGGCGAGCGGGGGCTACTCTTTGTTGCGGTGCGCAGGCTTCTCATTGCGGTGGCTTCTCTTGTTGTGGACCACAGGCTCTAGGTGCGTGGGCTTCAGCAGTTGTGGCACATGGGCTCAGTAGTTGTGGCTCATAGGCCCTAGAGTGCAGGCTCAGTAGTTGTGGTGCACGGGCTTAGTTGCTCTGCAGCATGTGGGATCTTCCCGGACCAGGGCTCAAACCCGTGTCCCCTGCATTGGCAGGCAGATTCTTAACCACTGCACCACCAGGGAAGTCCCTCTTGGATACTCTTAACAGGTTCATTGACCCTTTGGCTCCTTTCTTCTCCACCCCCTCCCGTTACCTGCTGATATTCCATGTGTTCAAATGAGTCTGTAGATGAGCCATCCAACACCTGAGCCTCAGTTTCTTAGCCCCAACTCCAGTAAACCCCACTTTACTGGAGCTACCTCCATCTTTGGCTTGGAACCATTCCATATTAGAAATCCTAGGTAACCACTCTCTGACAAAACCGCAAGTCCTCCACAATATCACGTACCTCCTTTCTTTCTTTTTTTTTTTTTTTTGCAGTACGTGGGCCTCTCACTGTTGTGGCCTCTCCCATTGCGGAGCACAGGCTCCGGATGCTCAGGCTCAGCGGCCACGGCTCATGGCACGAACCCACACCCCCTGCATCGGCAGGCAGACTCTCAATCACTGTGCCACCAGGGAAACCCTACCTCCTTTCTTAAAACTCTTGTTCTCTAGCTTCCTAGTGTCCTCTGTACCCTAAATCTCAGCCTATTATTCCAGTCATCCCACTTCTAGCCTCACTTGTTTCCTTCCTTGACTTGGCCCACATGGTTGATGACCTAAGCTACAATTCCACTCAATCTCTTAATTCTTCTGCAGCCTGGCTTTTATGCCCCAGCCACCAGGCAAAACTCAATCTTGAAATTTGCAATGTGGCTTTCCTTCTGTATCCAGATTGTTAAGTGATAGGTTGGAGAAAATCCCATCTCCAGGTGGGTTGGCTCCACTACAAAGCCAGGGTTAGCATAGCGGCTCAACTCTTTTTCTTGTCCCCTGTCATCTTCTTTCCCTTTCCCCTCAGCAACTACTGTGACCCTCACTCTCCTCAGGTCCCTCATTCTCAGCAGAGAAGCTGTCTCCTTCATACACTACAATAGTGAGGTCTTTGGTGATGAACTATTCAACATTCTAGGTCCCCCTCTATAAACACAGCCACATCCATATGCACCTTTACCTCCTCCTGCCAATCTAAAAGGATAGAGTGCCTTCCTCCAAACCAAAGCCATTCCTTCTGCTTGTTCTTGTGATCCCAGCCTTCTCATTTCCCTCTGGGACCCTAATTCTTCTTTCTTATCATTTCAACCCACTGTTAAAGTTTCTCTGATCCTAAAATCAATCAGTTCTTTGATTCATTCCACTCTAATCACTGTGCTATCTTCCCCTTAACAGTTTCTTACCTCTCATTCACTCCTCAACTCACAAAAATCTGGCTTCTAATTCTATTGTACAATGAACTGCTTGTCAAGATCACCAATGACCTCCATCCTTGTAATCAATGGGTCTTTTTAACCCTATGTTACTTGTCTTCTGTGCTAAATTTAACACTGTTGGAACATTCTCTCTTGAAATTTTCTCCTTCCTTGTCTTCCATGACAATAATTCTATTTTTCCACCTATATTTCTGCCTTTTTCCTCCTTTTCAGTTCTCCTTTCCCAGTCTGTACATTTGGTGTTACCTGGGGTTCCATCCTTGGTCTACTACTCTTCCATGGGTCATGATTTTACCTCCATACGTTATTTCCTTAGAGAGAACTTCCACGACCCCAACTGCAAATCAGGTCCTTCTCTTAACTATCTTGTAGTAGCTTCACCTTTCCATTATTGCACTAAGCAAAAGCACAATTTTCAATGATATGTTTATGTGACTTTTTTTTTTTTTTTTTTTTTGTGGTACGCGGGCCTCTCACTGTTGTGGCCTCTCCCGTTGCGGAGAACAGGCTCCGGATGCTCAGGCTCAGCGGCCACGGCTCATGGGTCCAGCCGCTCTGCGGCATGTGGGATCTTCCCGGACCAGGGCACGAACCCGTGTCCCCTGCATCGGCAGGCAGACTCTCAACCACTGCGCCACCAGGGAAGCCCTATGTGACTTTTTTGATTAATGTCTGTCTCCCCCACTAAATGGTTAACTCTTTGAGGACAAGAACCAATAATTATTTTCTGCATCTGTTGTATACCCAGATTTAAGTGCAGTGCCTGTCCCATAAGATATGTGACTCCTAGATCCAACCAGGCAAGTATATTCTATGATTTCCAAGTTCACAGCTCCAGCCCTGACTTCTCTCCTGAGTCTCAGATTTACATGGCCAACTGCTTACAAGACACCTCTATTTGTATACTTCATAGTCATTCCAGACTTTTCTAAAACTAAACTTATCTTCCTCCTCCTGATGCACTTGTCTTCTATTATCTTCAACCACCCAGACATCCAAACCAAAAGCCTAGGAGTTATCTTACATTCTCATTCACACCCACATCTAATCAATTACTTAATCTTACCTAGTTTAGTCTAAATCTCTCTCAAAGTCATCCTTCCTCTCCATCTCTGTATCACTGCCCACATGCCGGCCCCACCATCTCTCATTGAGACTATTCCTCTGTCACCTGCCTGGACTCTCTGCCTTTGCACATATGTGTGTGTGAGACTGGAGTGATCCAACTGAAATGCAAATCTCACCATATCACTCTCCTTTGGAAAGCCTTTTCATGTCTCCTCATTGCCTGCAGGAAAAAAAAACAAAAACCCTCCAGATACCTCCAAATTCCACAAAACCATGTAAGGTCTTCTGCTATCTGGGCACAACTAGTTTTCCCAGTTGCATCGACTGTCTCTCATTATCTGGCACTTCCTACACTGATAATACCAAATGTTCACAGGCTCATCCATACATCCCCACGCCTTTATTTCCGCAGGTCCAGTGACCAATGATGCTCTTCTCTCCATAAAAGTACATCGCACCGAAAGTCATCATCACCAGCATTATCCTCCTCATTTATGTGTCTGCCACCCTCCCTATCTCCACCCAATTAGACTGAGTACCTTGACAGTTTAGCCGTGTGTAGTTCATTTTCATTGCTCCATATCTTACTAGCACCTTCCTGACACATAATAGTTGCTCAATAAATCTTTGACAGCCTGACCTGAATATACTTGGAACATAAACGTGCTGGGAGCTGGTAGTATGACAGTTTGGTTTTGAAACTGTTTTCCTGAGGTTCTGGATTATTGACCAAAGAAACTTCTTCCTTGTCCAAAGGAAAACAAAGACTTGCATGGTATCAGATATTTCCTAATGCTGCCTGTTCTGGTACATATTAGCCTGTTATAAATGGCCAAGTTAGACAATAAACAATAACTAGTCCACTGGGTCATAATGTCATCTTGAAGTGCTTTTTTACCCCCCTGATCACCCCTGCTCTCCTCACAATTAAAACAAATCAAGTTCTTTTCTACATTCTTTCCTTTCCAAATCTAAAAGGATAAATATGCGCCCATACTAACCAGCAAAATAATGGGAAAGAAAGAAAAATTTACTTTTAAAATTTGACCCTATAAATACTGTAACATTAAACAATTTTTACACACACCATTATTTTATTTTTGTCAAATCCCCCAAAGTGGGATTGCTGGATTAAAGGAAACTCCTTCACTTCAAAAAACAAATTAAGCTCCACTGTTTAGGGAATAGAACAAGCAGTGATTCAGGAAGAACAGTGACCTAAAGAAGCAGTTCTGGATTTTTTCCAGTTATTTCACTCTGGCAAGTGACATCTCTGTGTAGTCTTGTGTTTCCACTTGTTACTATAAGCACCAGTAGTCCTGACTCAGAGAATGGGGCTGCTTTGAGGTGCTCCCACCAATGACAGCAGAAATAAATGATTAATTCATCTAGAAACAAAAGGATATAAACTGTGTGTCCTTCCTGCCTTAGCTTCAATACTTTGAAAAGAATGTTGCATCTGGTGGGGACCGGTGATCTAGGTCATAAAAGTAAACATTAAAATCCTGGATTGGATAAAAAAAGAAAAAGCTGCAACTGTGTCCCCCGTTAGAATCTAACAATAATAAGGTTCAGGGCTGCACTGAGAGGTAATTGGCTTCAATCCCCTTTCCCAGGAGGAACCACAAACCCCAGCTAAGCCAGGCAGAGGCAGGTTCTACCTAGAGATCCTAAGGCGATGCACCTTTTGTAAGAATAATGATAGCCTCCAGGTATTGCATGTGTGTTTCCTGGTGCTAAGTGCTTTACTGAATCTCTTTTGACAATGCAGGCCTCTTTCTGGTTTTTCTGTCCTCAATGGAGATAGAGAAATTATTTGATTATTTGATTTGAATATAAATTATTTGATTATTTTTCAAATTTCAAATAAACATTTACATATCAGCTGGAAAAAAAGTGAACACCCCATCCTACCCTACTCAGCAAACGCGCACACACACACACACACACACACACACACACACACACTTCCTAGACTTTTATCAGTAAGAAACCTGACAATGAGGAAGAAACTATTTGAGTACAGTTCCATTGTCTCAGGTGACCCTAGAGTGATTTTTCAGTTAATGTACACAGCCTTAATGAAAACCAGGCCTGGAGAGAGGTCTAGTGTTACTAATTCAAAAGGAGCAGGGTTAAAGCTATAATAACAAGAGAACATGCTCCCTATATAGACTAGACAAGGTAATCTTTGGAAGTAACTACTTCTTTCACAGAAGGAGTTTGTTTGCCTTTAAGAAATGTCAGAAGGCAATCTGGAGGCAGGCCCTTTGGAGGTGAAGCACCCTCAGCGTAAGTCCTTTCACAGGAGAATGTACCCTATAGAACAATTTTACAGAAGGGGGATCAGAGAAAGCCTCCACTAGCATCCAGCTGAAACCAGAGCTTGCAGAATAGTCCAGACTCAACAACTGGCAGGCACCAGGACTCTACATCCTGGCAGGAATCACAGGGAGTGACAGAAAGGGTAGGGGAGATAGGGAAGAGTGGGGTCCAAATAGAAGAGGGGAAGACTCAAAGATAAGCAAACAGAGGAAGGTTAGGAAGGTAAGACGCATTCGTGGAGATTCTTTCTAGAAGCCCCCAAACATGGATGACTTATTCTCCTTCTGAGAAATAAACAGAATGTTAGCTTTTTTTTTTTTTTAAAGCTACAATTTCTGTGCCCTTAACCCTCTGCTTCTTTGGGTCATACATGACTCTTTCAGGAAAAAAAGTGATTTAAATTTTCTCCCAGTGGAATCTAGGGAAGGTGAGAAAGTATCAGGAGAGGTAGGCATGCTACATCTGATGACACCTGTTCTGTCCCATGATGGACTGCTGGGTGGGGAAGAACCACAATCAGCTGAGGGTTCTACAGCCTGAGGGAGAGTAAGGTGATTCCCTGTGTCCTCTGGCCGCCGCCCCACCTTCTCAAGAGGGTCACAGGCTACTAGCAGTTTCAGACTTTACCTAATATACACAAACACTGTCTGGGGTTTGTACCTCCACAAAATTTACTTATGCTGTTTACTTACGCATATTATGAAGTGTTGCACTCAATGCATAGTATGAGTTATTGCACACTTCATCCTCATCTGCTGCTTTTTTCCTGCAATTTTATTCTCCCCAATTTGGAATGCTGCACAGCTCTTCAAACCCACCATGATCTCTTAGGCATCTATACATGCATATGATCTCCTCTTCCTGAAATGTCTCTTTTTCTCTTTGCTGGAAAATGTACTTATCCAGGTTTTTGCTCAATGAAGCACACAGTATGTATTCAGGAAATGTTTATGGAATGAAGGAATGAATGACTCCTTTATCCCCAAAGAGTTAATCACTCCTTTCTCTGTGCTGTCTTAGAACCTTCTGTACATGTTAGTAGTTTCACTTATCATGCCATGTTGCCTATTTACTTATTTCTCAACCATAGACAGATTTTTTTTTTGGCACCACCATATCGAATTTTATTCCAACGACACTAATACAGCTGAAGATGCTCATGGTGACATGGCATAAGATTTCCTGCCTTCTAGTTTCTTTCCAAAGAGAATGTCTACCCACTTGTTCCTTCCTCCCTTTCTGGGAGAAAATCCACAATAGGCCACTTACCCAAATAAACCTCTTTATGTGTCTATTTTAAATTTTTTGGGGGGACATTTGAGTTCCCCTCCGAAGAAATGAACAAAAAATAAGTGTTGGGCGTCCCCCTCCCCTCCCCCACCTCCACCGGCCAAATAAGTACCTGCTGCGAAGGCATTCCTGTTGCTCCGAAACCTTTAAATAGATATGAAAAGAAACGTCATCAAACGTCCATGATGAGCAACGGCACCAAGTGGGCCCCGGAAGGCTGGTAGGCGGAGCATCTCGGGTCTGGACAGTCTCGCGAGGCGTCGTGAGGAGAACGAGAGGCTAGAGGTTGTGTGGGTCGCCGGCTGGACGCGGGTGCTGCGCAAGGAGACGTTCCCCGGCAGAGGCGCAGTGCAATATGCCGCTTCCAATCTGTCGTGGAAGTTGTCTGGCGCTGGGATTCCTTCCTTCAGGCCTGTGTGCTTCCACGTGTCCCCCACAGCCTGGCTGGGGCGACTGGTGTGGTCGAAGGGGTCTGCGAGCAGGGTCTGGAGGTGCCAGGAACGGGAAGGCCTGGCCGCTCGTGTGAGCCCTCAAGTCGGCCGTGAAGCCAATGGGCCTTCACGACAAGCATGGGGGTGCCAGCCACCTGGGACTCCTCTAAGACGTGGCCCCACTTCCTGTTCAGGATCCCCTCGATGCCACCAAGCCCTGTTGCGGACATCGGATCTCCACAGGTGGAGGCGCTCCACGGGCCGGGGCAGGAGGTCAGCACGGCATAGAGGCAGCGCCGGGCAGCGCCGGGCGTGGGGAAGCTCTGAATGGATCCACGTGCAGCGTCAAGTAGCGAATGTCGAAGCGTCCCCTGTAGGCCAGCCGCCACGCTGTCCCCATCTCGTTGAGGTACTGCGCGCCCTTGGTGATGTTGGGGAGGTGACGGGGCGGGTGCTTGAGGGCCCAAAGCACCGCAGGCTTTGGACCTCGGCCACGTCTCACTCATACTTCTTGGCCAGTTTGAGCCCTGTTACTTGAGCTCCTGGCGGGCGGACACCTCTGGTCGGTGTCCTTGGCCAAGGAGTATAGGAAGAGCCGTGCTTTCGTGTACAGCCTATTGTGCTCATTGGGGGCCTCGGACAGGCACCGCAAGTTAGAGTCCTCGCTGACGGTCTCGCTATACTGCACGACCGGCTAGGATTTCTTGGTGGGAATGCAGGTGTGGTTCTTCGGTCCTTCAGGCAGACCCACAGGTGCCGCTCACCACCCTGCTGATAATGTGCTCCCCCTATTCCTCAGTGGTGCGTTGTACCACGTGGACCGACTTGGCCGGCCTCTTCAGCCCCTCCACCGGCTTGGGCAGGTCAGCCAGTTGTTGGCCTCCGTGGTGACCCTAACAGTCAGGCTCATGCTGAACGTCATCACCCGCATGTTGTGAGCATGCTCAAAGTTGGTGATGGTGCCTGTCTTCACCAGGAACTGGCCCATGCCCAACAGGTCAGCAGTGTTCCCCCAAGGCACGTCCTCGAAGGACTTTACATAATGCTAGACAGATTCTTGGTGGCCGACACTTGATGGCACTTCTGGCGTCTCAGCTGGTACCCAGCCTTGTTCAAAAAATACACAGCCTGGATCATAGTCAGCAGAAGTTTTCCCAGTGGTGAGGACACGCTCAATGGTCTAAGGAAGAAAAGTTAAAGAAATCCTGGGCTTGAAAAAGACCTGAGTAGGACATGGGGATTGAATGACACTTGCAAAGGGCTGTCACATCACAGGGAGGAGGGATAATGTCTTTGTGGCCTTGTGGTCTAGACCTAGACTGGTGGTTGGTGGCTAAAAGGAAATAATTTTCAGTTCAGAATAAAAATGAATTTTCTAATTGTTAGAGTAGTCCAAAGGTGAAATATTTAGAAAGAGAGTTTACTGTCTTTAAACGTAGATAAATAAAGTGATCCTTGTAGACAGTGTTGAGGGGGTCACTCACATATCAGATGAGGATTGAATTTAAGGACTTTCTGGCTTTTCCCAATATGGCATCCTTTGGTTCACTGAACTTGAGTTGTTTTAGTAAAAACACTAGTCATTTACTCATTGTAGCACAGCGAGGGAATCCTCCTTTATTTTGTGTAATGGAAAGAGCACGGTTTGTAGAAATAGACCTGGGTTTGAATCCCTCGTCTGTCATTTTTCTGGTACACCTTTTGAGAGAACTCAAGTAAGTTTCCCAGCCTCAATTTCATCGTTTTAAAAGTGAGGGTGAAGAAAATAAATAAAAATAAAATAAAATAAAATAAAAGTGAGGGTGCTACAATATTTACCATCTAAGATTGTTGTGAATGTGAAGCATGTGACAGAGTACCTGACAGACAGTATGCTCTAGGAATATTTGTCATTAATATTAATGATATTGTTGTGATTACTCTTATTAGACATCTTGAAATTTTGATTGATTAATTCTATTTCTAAGACTATCTCAAAAAATATTCATGGCCACACACAAAGATTTAGTCAGAAAAATGCTATTACAGCCCAATAATACGTATTTATATAAGTAATTTATTATTATAATGGAATAACACTCTAATACTGTTTGGTGACCAAATTTTTTTCTGAGTGTGGTGATTATGGGGAGAGTTTATTTTTAGTATCTCTCTCTTTTTCCCCCCTTAGTTTTCTACTGTGTATATATGTTTTTATAATAAAGAGATTAATCATAATAAAGCATTAAGGAAGGAGTCAATTCCTCATGCCTAGGGGTCATTGGTCCCTGAGTGGGGAACCAGGAAAGATACCAGCATCAGATGGGAATAGAGGTGGATAATCTTAAGGTTTCTCTGTATCCTGAAGTATTTTATGCAGTCAATGAGTGGTACAGATGCTAAGTGCTATAGGAGATTAAAAGCTTGTGGGGCTCTCTGGACAGGCTTGGACTTTTGGAAATCCCTGAAGTTTGTATTTGCAGAGGGAAGCTGAGGAGAAACAGTGTGGGAAATGCAAGAGGTTGCAGAAACAGTCCTGCTATCAAACTGCAACAGATGGTACTCTAGCTGCTATTAGTTCACCGGGACAATAAACTGTCCCTGATGTGTGTCAGGAGATTTTCCTTTATTTAGAAATTTGAAACACACTTTAAAATCTCTCATTCTCTGGTCATTTTACAAGCATTTTCTAAGAGGCTGAGCCATCTGCCCTTGGTTACTGGCCCTCTGCAGGGCAACATCATGAAATTGGAGCAGCTGAATTTTGACAGGTGACTTGAAATTGTGACAGTGATGGTTATAACCCAGCACTGTGCAACAACATCTCAACTGAGGCTCATGTTCCCAATTTGGATATCAAGGAATAGAAAGTCTTTTATCTGATATGCTTTAGATACCAAGGTTGTGTCGGGGGTGGGGGCAGGACACAGAAGTCTGTAGATATTAACCAGCTGATGTTAGAAATTTCTCAAAAAGAAAGGCAGTTCATTACCTAGCTTTTGTACATACAAAAGGAAGCTGGTAGATGGAGAGTTAGGTCCTGAAGGAAAGCAATGAATGGCATCTTGCTGTTCAGGGAAGAAAGAAGAGAGTGGATGTTTTTTTGTTTTGTTTTGTGTGTTTTTTTTTAAGACCAGGAAAACAAGAAAGAACAAAAGAGAGAGAGAGGGGAATGAATTTCAGTGCCATTGGCCATGGGTAATAGTCCTTATTAAAGAACAAAAAGCTTAGATTGACAACTTAGAAAATTAACTTTTACCTTCATGTGGAGTCTCTGGAAAGTTCCTTGCCAGTGAGGGTAAGTCCTGACTAAATGAAGAGTATTGCCTAAAAAGCTGCTCCTGTCTTTTTTTTTTTTTGGCAGCGTTGCTGTTATTTCAAAAGAGGCCCCCATAACTGAAACCCAAAGGTCATCTAGGTCCAGCAACCTGGGTTCATTGCAAGTGTGGGTCCCACAAAGTACGTGGGAGGAAAACTTGTAAACACCATTGACACAGTCTGTGAACAGAGTGCTGGGAAGTTAACCCCCAAAGGCCACAGCTTCTTCAGTACTAAGTGGGGAACAGATGGGACTAGCTTGATGCCCTATAAGTGAAGTGACTGATGGGCAGCCAAGGACGCTGAAATTCCTCCAGAAGATCATTGTAAAATGTAAGTAGAGTCTGGCTGTTCACTGGGAAAATGGGGGTAGTTCAGTGGGTATTTAGGGGAGTAAGTCTTGAAGGAAAGGAATCTAGGGGTATTTAGGGATTCAGGGTCTCTCTAGGACCATCCAGCTAACACAGAATAAGGAGGGGGCCCGTTTCTACAACTGGAGAGCCATTTACCATTCAGTACCTCCCTCTTCATTGAAATTTAAGCCTCTGAATACAACAATTTTGTGGTCAGTCAGTATGAAGAAAGGACAGATTATCCAGGATATTTACTTTTGGAGAGGTAGATGCTCAAATGGAGAAGATCAAGGCATGATGTTACCTAAGAAGGGTTATAAGGGACCTTTGAAGGCCCCTTTTGGATCCATAAATCTAGAATTCAGTTCCTTTCAACCATCTTAATGGATTTTTAATGCAGTCGGAGAGCTGGAATTCAGAAATGTTAAAATATAGCCAGGTCTCAGCTTGTGTGGAAACTGCTTTTGGAAAACATGCAGTATTCAACCTGTTAGTAATTAAAATTAATTACTGAATAGCTTCTGTCATAGGTGAGGGTTCTATATCACCTTAAAAATAACATAATAAATAGCTCATGGTAAACCTAGATTGGTTTGCTTATCCAGGAGTCAGGAATAATTTAAGTCAATAATGTGGGAATAGTAGACCTAAAAGGAAAATTAAATTTTCAAATAACAACTCCAAATGTTATTAAACAGAAGGTGCATAAAAATGCAATCTGGGGCTTCCCCGGTGGCACGGTGGTTGAGAGACCGCCTGCCGATACAGGGGACACGGGTTCGTGCCCCAGTCCAGGAAGATCCCACATGCCACAGAGCGGCTGGGCCCGTGAGCCATGGCCGCTGAGCCTGCGTGTCCGGAGCCTGTGCTCCGCAACGGGAGAGGCCACAGCAGTGAGAGGCCCGCATACCGCAAAAAAAAAAAAAAAAAAAAAAATGCAGTTTGTTTGGAGTTTAGTTTTTCTTGCAAGCTCATTAAGCTTATTTCTTAAGCTTGTTCTTCAGAATGCTAATGCCAAGAACCTAATGCAGTGAAATCTCAGGCCTCAGGCCAAGGAGAGGCTTACTTCCGCTCTTTTTAGTTCTTGCTTCCTCACTTGAAGCCTGGCAGCCTCAGGACATGCCATCATTTACTTTCAGAGAACTCAGGTTATTTGCGCTGTTTAGGTTTTGCTGTCTATTTTCTTGGCTAGGTTTCTGCATTTCTCTCTTAGGAAAGAAAACTGATAGAAAGATGGATGAAAAGTATGGAATCAGTGAGTCCAGGGAAGGTCAAAGTTTACTACTTGAGATGCTTTTCATTGGGCCAGAAATATTAATTGGGCAGTTAGTGACACCACCTGGTCTCCTTGGGAATCTTCACTTAGTTCATTGAAAAATGGACAAATTTTATTGCCTCTGCATAAACTGTGTTAGGCACAGTAAAAGCTACATAAGAAATGAGAGGGCCCTGACCTTGAGGGCTTTATTATCTGAGGAATATATATATATATATTTTTTTGCGGTACGCGGGCCTCTCACTGTTGTGGCCTCTCCCGTTGCGGAGCACAGGCTCCGGACGCGCAGGCTCAGTGGCCATGGCTCACGGGCCTAGCCGCTCCGCAGCATGTGGGATCTTCCTGGACCGGGGCATGAACCCGTGTCCCCTGCATCGGCAGGCGGACTCTCAACCACTGCACCACCAGGGAAGCCCTATCTGAGGAATATTTTATATGCCTTTTCTACCCCATCTCTCCCACCCCTTACTCCAGAAATTCTGATTCAGGAGGTTAGGAGTGGGAGTGGAGTCCTGGCATCTGGATATATTTTTCTGAGGATTCTGATGATCACTCTGGCTTAGGAAGTGATTCAGGGGAAGACTCTGACTGATTATTTACCTGGAGAAATACTCTAGAAATGAGAGAACTGAAGAACCAAAAGAATTCAGAGTAAAGTAGATCAAGGCTAGCTGGGGTAATCAGAGAGGCTTCAATGAAGAGGAAATTCTTGTAGATCTGTGTGAAAAAGCAGAACGGATTAAAAAAACCAAAACAATATAATAAGGTAGTATGTGCTAGGAGATATTCTGGGATGAGAGGAAGGTATTTTATCCCCTACATATGCTATTAAATAATAACCTAATTCTCCAATTTAATTTCAGTTTCTATTCTGGATTCTTATGGAACACATGAAATTTTCTCTAATCTCTGCTTTTAATATCTAATGTAATCACGTTTCCCCTGATTTTACCAAGTGTGTCAGAGTATTGTCAAAAGAAACAAAAACCATTTCTGTTTCAAATAGAAGTTTCAAACAGAGGGAATTTAATACAAATATTGGTCTTATGGGTGTTGGAAGGGATTTAAGAAAAAAAGAAAAAGCAAGGGAGCTTGAGAAGTAAAAAAGATAAAGAGTGTTACCCAGAGATTAGTATTTGTAGGAAGCAGCTATAAACTCTAGGACTGGATCCCAAGATCAGGCTTCTAGGGGTTCCACCTAGCCAATGCTAGGGCTGTGGAGGATGGTCTCCCTGGCCACAGCTGGGACCACCAAAGAATAGCAGTTACGGCAGAAGCTTGGATCACTGACGGGATGCAACTACTTCCAGAAACACCAGCAGAAGCAAAAGAATATGAGAAAGAAATAATGGTTCTTTCTTTTGCCAGCTAATGAATGAGTGTGGGAAATGTAGTTTGTAGATACCAAACCCCTGCAATACAGAATAGTTGGAAAAAGGTGGATGTGGACCTGAGGGGAAACAGGTGCATCAGGTAAAATGAATCAAGATGTACTTCCTTCAGGAAGACAAATAAACATGTCCCAGTCAGAGGTTCATGCATGACTGCCAGCAGGTATTAGTACTAAAATATGCCAAATCTCGTAACAACCACTTAGCAGCTCAGTCCAAGAAAAGTAGAAAATGAAGCTTAGGAAGTTTGGTGAATACTATGTGAATGTGCAACTCTTCCCTTGGCTTTTCTCATTTTAACCTGATTCACCAACCCATCCATCTACCTACCCGTTCATCCATCCAGTTAGTGCCTACCATATGCCAGACATTGTGGTGCACACTGGGGATACAAAAATAATGTCATACAGGCCTCCTTAACTAGCTTCCAAGCCAGGCAGGCAGTGGACAGATTTGATAGTCACAGAAAATGCTTCAAGAAATAACCATATTATTTACTCCTTATGCTTTTCAAAGTAGTTTCTCATCTCCTATCCTAAAATTTTTGTAGGATATTTTTAAAAGATAATTTCACATTGAACATATTTTATTTCTTGCCCAAAACTTTCCATGAACATTGTATATCATTTTCTTATAAATATAAGGACACTCACATTTTTACTATTTTTCACTCACCTGCCTCTTACTCTCCTTTTTGATGAATAGGCTTTTTCCTCTGACCCGTGACCTTCCTGAATCTCTTCCTTCTTTGTAGGCCTGAACAGTGGTACCATGCAAAAGATTGCCACTGTTTATCCTGTGGCCATTTCTGTCCCTCTTCCCATGTTCTTCTTCCAACTTTATATGGCCTCTTAGACTCTTGGATTTGGCCTTTTCCTCCATTATCTTCGCCAGCTGGCTCTTGTAGATCAACTTTAAAGACTTTGAGAGATCAGACATTGCTATGAATCCTTCTCTCCTTGCCCTGCTCTCAGGAGGGTCTTGTCGCTCCTGTCCCAGAATTTATATTGAAACAAGCGTACTTTCTGCTTTCTACCATTTTCTTTTTAACTCATTGCCTTTAAAAATCTTAACTATATATTTGTAGTGACCAATGTTTCCCAAAGTGTTCAAAATGGACCAGCTGCCTCTGAATCACCCAGGGAACTTATTAAATATCCAAATTCCCTGGCCAACTCCAGTCCTACTGACTTATAATCAGTGGTGTGTGGTCCAGAAATTTACATATTTAACAAGTTCCCCAGATGATTCTAATCACATGAAAGTGTGAGATGCACTGACAGAGATCTTTGTCTTCAAGCTCTGAAGCTCTGAAATTCTCACCTCCTTTGGTGCTTTTGATAACACTGGTGTCTTTAACAGAATACTTTCTTATCATCAGACTTCCCCAATGGGCAATAATGATTCGAAGTTGTCCCCCTTATTTCTGAAGTCATTTCACTTTGAATCAGTTATAATTTCTTCTCATAGTAGCATACAGCCAAGATGACTTCTGGGTTTGAAACCTTGTACCAAAATACTTCTGTGGAGTAGAGCAATATTGATGTCAGACTACAGTTGGTGAATATGAGGCTCAGAAGGAGTATGGAGCTAGTGGAAGGTCACATAGCCAGATCATTGCAGAGCTGAGATTGAAGCCTAGGCCGCCTGGGACACTTTCCCTGTCTTCCCCCAGTTAAGACCTCCTCTTTTTGGATTGGTATCTGTATTAAAAGATAAAACCCACACACACACAAACACACATTTCCATCCTTTGCAACGTAGCATGAAATGTATTGAATACTGGCAGTTTTTGGTACCTACCTTTCACAAAAGTAAAGTGGCATCTTTTCCCCAACAGCAAAAAGATGCTTGAAAATGCCTTTGTCATCACTAGTGTCACTGTGAATTAACACAGTGATGTTGATTGTAAACGGGGAGGGATGGTGCACACTGAAGTGAAGCAAACAGTCGTGATCATTTCAAGCTCCACTGAAATAGCAGAAGACAAGTCAGCTGCCACTATCCAATGGAGATGAAGCAACTCGAGGTTTAGCTCCCAGATCTCGACATCTCATCAACTCAAAACAGCTTATAAGCATTTACATGTATTTACATGTTTACTCTCCTATCTCTAGATAATTTGCACTAAAAGAAGGGACTGATATTGTCAGTCTTCCAAAATGGCTGATAATTCCAAAGTCATTTAGATTTGACTTTGCAACTTTTTTTAATGTTTAGTATTTGAATTTGGGCTTAATGTATTCTGAAAAATTATAACATTTTAAATAACAATAACTCAGTAGTGAGAACCAGGTAGTAATATCTGCCTTTCTTATTCTGCCTCTTGATTTAACACTTCTCTTTATGGTCCATAGTAGGAATGCGGGTGATCTCATACTGCACCAACCAAAACTGAATCTCTGTTTCCAACTCTCTCTGTCTCTGCCTCTGTTTTTTTTCTCTCTGTCTCTCTTTCTCACATATATAATTATTATATTTATTTCAAAGGACTGATTTAGGGTTTCTAGATGAAATACAAGGTGCCAAGTTAAATTTTAACTTCAGGTAAACAACATAAATTTTTCGTATAAGTACATTCCAATATCTCAGATAAACAATGAATAATTTTTAGTATGAGTATGTGCAAATATTTCAGATAAGCAATAGAATAATTGCATTTTGGACATACTAAAAATTGTTTATCTGAAATTAAAATTTAACTGGCATTGTGTATTTTTTATTTCCTAAACTTTGCAGCTTGAAGTGAAAATTAGATGAGATAATGTGTGTACAGTATCTGGCTCATAGTAAATGTTCATTAAAATTATTTTCATAATTGATCTTCTGTAGACCCTAACAAATAATAATAATTAGCATTTGTATATTACTTTACTATTTACAAAGCCACCTTTGTGGCTTAATATTCATGACTCTTCTGATCCTCTTAGTGACTCTGTGGTATCCCCATCTACCTCATGAAGAAATTAAGCCTCATAAACATGTTTTACTGACTGTACAGCAATCCACAGTATGCTGTACAATCTTTTATTTCATAGACATGTATTTTTGAATATTGGCCTCATTTCTAATCATTGCTACTATAAATATTATTGAAATGAACATCTAAGAGCATAATTTTTTTATAAGTACTTTATGAGCTCCTTAGGTCAGAGACCATGACTATTTTGTTTTCCATTGCCCAACCAAAGATACTGCTCAATACATATTTCCTAAATGAATGCAATTTCCAGATTTACTGCTAGACTCTTCTAATGGAAATAACAACAATAATATTAATACTATTTTATGATGTACCAGGCATATTCTAGATTGCTTTCATTTACTGACAGTAATCTTCACAGTACTTTGCGAAATAGGTAGCATTATTACCAGACTTTATGGATGTGGAATCTGAGGCAGGAAGAGATTAGGCGATTTCCTGCCCAATTGTTTGGCTAGTAGGCAGTGGAGCTGGGAGACAATTTCAGGTGACCTGGCTCAGAGCCTGCATTCTTATCCATTTCACTCTTCAGCCTCCAGCAATGGAATTAATGGCTCAAAGAACATGCATATTTGTAAGCATCTTAACGCACATTGCCAAATTGCTTTTCAGAAACATTGCACCTATATATTCTTCTACCAGGAATTCATGAGTGTCTCAGCACAGCTTTTCTAACATTGAGTATTCTCATGAAAACTTCTTTTCACATCAGTTAGGTGAAAAATAGTATCTAATAGTTACAACATTGTATTTATTTGATTACAAATGGTTGAACTTTCTTTTTCATATAGTTAAAAAATATATTTCTTCTCTTATAAGGTATATATTTATATCCATACCCTTTGGCATATTAGGACTAAGCAAACCAATCACATGAGTCTTATTGTCATATGTTGCAAAGGACTTATGAAAATCAAGTTTGCTTGTCTTTCAGTTTTGCCTTTGGACCTTTGGCTTATGAAATTTAATTATAAAGAGAGAGAAATATGTCAGTCTTTTGTGATTTCTTCTGTTGCTCTTGTGCTTTGAGAGCATATAGGTCCAACATTTTAAACTGGACATTGTAATCCATTGCTTTTTCAAAGTCTTTACCTAGAAAAACTTCAGCCTTTGAAGGCTCTCCTTGTTATCCTCCTAATTTTTTAGATACTTGATACCTAAAAAGGTGGATTAATTTGTCTTTCTTAACCTTTCCCTACTCACCCCTTTTCCTCCTAACAACTTCTGAGATAAAAGCTTTGCCCCTCCTTCAGGGAATTCTTTCCTCCACTAGGATCATGTCTGAAAATATTTAAGGAGCAAGGCTAAACTATTTTTTAAAAAAAAATCCACATTGCTAATCCAGCTGTTTTGAACAATAATAAGGCTTTATATTCTGTCTGGTGTTTTAGCATATTTCAGCACCCTTTCTATATGTTAGGTGACCTCAGCATCCCTGTGAAGCCCATAGCACGGGTACTTTTTCCCTTTTACAGGTGAAGAATCAGAGACAGAAGTTAAGTGACCCAAGGTCACTGAAACTCATGTAGCTAGGACTGGAGTCTGGTTATTTTAACTCCTGCTCTTGTGATCTTTTCACTACTCCAAATTTTCTTATAAATGACTTACTGTCACAACAAGAAACCTAAATACTCACATAGTCATTTTTCCTCTCTCAAGTGTTTTAAGGTTCTGATACTTTCCCACTCATGCCAGAATGTTATCAGTTGGGGACAGTGAATTCTCTGAGCATTTGCTTTATGTGCACACATTTTTAAAAAGTCAACAAGCACTGATGTGTATATTCTATTACTGTAGAAGCAGATATTCCCTTAAAGAGGGGCTTGCAGTCATACTTAGCTGGTATTTCTCATAACTTCACACACTAGAAAGCCATGTGTCTTCTGATTATCTTCCGTGTCAGCCACAAGATGGTACCCTTGCACATGGGAAAATGTTCAAGATGTATTATAAAGTGAAAAAAATGATTTCAAAACAGTATATTCAATTGTGTGCACATGTGTGCATGTGTGTATGTGTGTGTGGAATTGGATGCACAATAAATGGCTAACAGTGGTTCTCTCTGAAAAATGTATCTATTTATTTTTTGACCTTTGAGTATAATCTACATTTTCTATAGTAAGCCTGCTTTGTCTATGTGATCACTCATCCAGGAGATGGGAAGGCTCTGCTGTCAACAGAGATTGCATTCCTATCCTTATGGTGGGGGAGATGTGATGCTTGAGTTGACAGCCTGATCAGAATCACACAGAGTTGGGAGTGGGCATAGTTTCCCAAGAAAGGGATGCCAGGGAGACAGATGCCACGTGTGAGCGTAGCTGTCTTGAGGGCCTCGGGCTGGGCCTGTACGAAATGTTCTTTTAGGGATTGGTCAATAATTGGCTGAAAGTCCTGTCTGGGTTAACCCCAATATTGGTTCTTCTAAAATATGCTATGAGGTGGAAATTTCAGGATAGCTAAAGTTGACCAACAGCACCTTCTATCTTTTTGTTTTAGAGGGGTGAGTAGAGTAGGAAGTAGGGCATAGAGGTTTTTGCCTACAACAGCCATTGATTCAGAGGAGGCAGTTGTTCTGACTCATTTTGTAACTGTTCTTGGAGCAGAAATACTTGGCAGTGATGGCAAATAATCAGAAAGCAATATCACTGAGGCAGTTTCAATAGGGAATTCTTTCTCTGTACTTCAGTAGGAAAATTAAATAGCAGAGGTATGCATTTGGACAAAGATTTCTTGTATCACCTGAGAGCCTCATACTACCTGTTCCATTCATTGTAAGATATGAAATGTAACTGTCAAAAAGGTGCACACATATGGTATAAATTGTTCAATAGTCACAGTCTGAAAATTTCGTGTTTTTCCCCAGATAAGGAAAAATAATTAATTTCACCCTGAGTGTTGAGAAGTCTTTTTAGACCCGGGAAGGAGTTTGACCAGGGGTTTTGCATAACATTTATGTAATTCAAATTGATTCTTGGTATAAATTGAGTTGGGCCTCAGAAACATATGCAGCTTCAACAGTTTGTCATCCTAGGGCAATGGTTCCCAAATGCTGGTTTGTATATCAGTTATATGAGAATCACGTGGAAGAGGTTTAAAAATACCCCACACCACTCGCAAATTCTGATTCAGTAGGTCTTCAGTGGATCCTGAGAACCCCCAACCTTCCCCAGGTAACTCTGATGCAGTTGGGGTGGGAAACCATTGATCCAGACCACAGGACGTGGAAGCTAACAGCTCATCTTCCACATTTAATGCAGTGGGTGATTGGTGATGTCTGAGAAGGGTGTTCTGCATTCCCCAGATCCCATCATGGCGCCAGAAAAAGTCCAGTTTTATGTAAGAAGGCAACGTTTCGGAACTCATAAATCACAGAACCCAATGTTTCCATGTGCTTGGGACCTAGGGAACACAGAAATCACTTTCCTGGAGGCAATGCCTGGTTTTGAAATGTGGCATTTAATAATCCAACTTGTGTTTTTCTTTCTAGTGTATTTTTGCCTTCTGCGAACATTTATGCAGTGCTACTAGTACTAGTTAGTGCATGAGGCATTGAGGTGGATAGAAATATCAGCCATCATTCCTGGCTCAGAGAACTCATTGTCCATCAGAGGCTGGGGAAGGACTGTTGAGTCCTGACATCACTACATGGAGTGACATCTGCCACGGTGGTGGCAGGTGGGAAGAATATGGGTGAAATAAGGACAATATAGCACAAGATTCCTTCAAGGGTTAGATGAACTATTATAACTTTAGCATCTTTCCCAATTCTTTTTTTTTAAGATTTACTTATTATTTATTTAATTTATTTTTGGCTGCGTCAGGTCTTAGTTGCGGCGCACGGGATCTTCGTTGAGGCATGCGGGATCTTTTATTGTGGCACGCGGGCTTCTCTCTAGTTGTGGCATGCAGGTTTTCTCTTCTCTAGTTAGGGCGCATGGGCTCTGTAGTTAGCTGCACGCAGGCTCTCTAGTTGAGGAGCGTGAGCTCAATAGTTGTTGTGCGCAGGCTTAGTTGCCCCGAGGCACGTGGGATCTCAATTCCCTGACCAGGGATAGAACCATATCCCCTGCATTGTAAGGCGGAGTCTTTACCACTGGACCACCAGGGAAGTCCCCTTTCCCAATTCTTGACTCTATTTTTAGGGTTCTTAGGAAAATCACCTATTTTAGCAGGTCTGGGCCCCTTCAAGCAAATACTACTTACAATAGGATTTTCATCTTTCAGTCATCAGACAGTCTCCTAAATTAGATGAAACTAGAAGGCTTTCTTGAAGCAACTTCCTAAAGTCTAGTAGTATGTGCAGTTGCTGTGTAATTTTTATTGGAGGGCAACTGTCCTTGGGTGGCCCAGCCCATGAATGCCTGGCTACTTACCATTAACATCCTGACTACACCCTCTGGCCCTCTCTCGGGCAGCCTGCAACAACAGGATATGTCCAGTGGTTCTTGCAGTTGGTGATACACCTGCTAGAAGCCACTGTGGATTTCCGACTTCTTTCCTAACTAGAGATGGCGGACTCATCCCCAAAAAAGTGCTCATCCTCCGCCCCTCCATCAGCATGCACTGCCAGTAGTGATGAGGTCTGTAGTCCTTATTTCTCCTGGGCTGGGACATCTCCCTTTTTCCCCACAAGGTCTGGGTGCTGTTGGTTCATTTCTGTCAATGCTGTGTTCCTTGTTTTAGAGACTTTGGATTAGAGGGAAAAGATTCTGTTCTTAATTTCCATTGGAACAGACAATTTAGTCTTAGACCAAAGCACAACACATAGTAGGCACTCAATAAGCCTTTCCCTCCATCTTTATAAGTGTAATTTGGGGTTTGCTGGTAGTCAGGATAGAAAGTGGTTCCTTTTTGCCTGTGAAGGGCCAGCTACCTAATTTGCAGGGTCCAGTGCAAAATGAAAGTGCAGGGTCCCTTGTTTAAAAAGCATGAAAAAAGTGCCATGAAAGGTACTAAAAAATACTTTCTCCTTTCTTCTGTAGACTCTCTCATGATTTGTCATGGTGTTTAAAATTTACTATTTACTGTCATTCTAAGTAATTAAAATTTTAAATTATTACCATGAATTTTACCATTCATAATTACATTGTGCAAATGTCAATCTAAAAGCAAATATAAGAGCATTTAACTTGTATGCAGAATCAATGTAGTTGCACATTTGTATTTCATAGATCATACATGCATATATATTTCATTCTTATCAGAACAGTAGAAATGCTACACAAAACTAACTCAGCTTTTAAATTTCACTTCTTGATATATGCACATTCTATCAACATTCTCTACCTGATAAGTAATGAATAACTTAAAGAAAAAGGAACCAAGTGTTACCCTACCTTCCCTTTCTTTCTATGTCATCTTTTCCACCATAAGTGATTGGGCAATTCAGGGAAGTAATGTGAATAAGGAAGGATATGATAGGGTCCTTGGGCGTTCATATTTCTGTCTTCTTTCTGCACTCAAAGCAAATTCTGGTTCCAATGGAAAGAGTGGTCTCCCTAAGGTGTCAGTTTACTCCATTGCGAATGTAACATGCTCACCTTGTACTGACTTTTGAGTCTTTCTGAACTCCCATGTATGTAGATTTACCAGAATTTTGTACTCATGGGGTATCACAAATGCTATATGTGATCGTGGTGGCAAGAAACAGAAGCAGACACTCATGTTGCATGTACCTCTTACACTCAAACTTTTGCTCCACTGTTCCATCGTATTTCAGTTACATAGCAGAAGTTCAAAGATAAAGTTATTAAAAATTTCAAGATGGCAACAGTCGAGTATTAAACCCAAGCACAGGGCTCTTCTGAGCAAAGGCCCTGTGCAGCTGCACCAGTGGTATGCCCAAGAAGTTCGTGCTACATGAATTCTTTCTAGACTAATTCCTCTTGCTTCAGGACACTTCAGCCACCCTTCATGGCATAAACAGAGCAGGCTGAGTAGAAGTTATGCTGCCACATCTTCAAAATATCAGGGATTCTGGAGGAGGGGAGGGGGCAGCATGCAGTACCTGAAACTACCCATGGAGGCTGGACTAGAAGGGGACTGAAACAGACCCAGGTGCAGTTATGGCTAGAAAAGGTGCAAACAGACAGGCAGAGCTGAGGATCCAAGGAAACACTGTTCTGTCCACATTTATTGTGAAACAGAAGGACTAAGAGGTGGCCTATACCCTTGAAGGAAAGAGTCAGGTCCTTGGGGGAGACTTGAGCCAGGCAACAGATTTGAATTTCACTTTGTAGGAAATGCGGAACCACTGAAAAGATGAGGAGAGTTATGGGATGATTTCTATGTTTTATAAAGATGACTTTGGCCACAGTGCAGTAGTGGGTGGTGGGAGAGACAAGGCAAGGGGCAGGGGCCAGTTGGAAAGCTGTAGCAATAGTCCAATATCTTGTAGATCACAACGAGAGGTCAGCAAGGAGGGCCACAAACTGGGGGTGTTGGGTGTCCCAATGGCAAGTCCAGGCAGGGAAAAGCACTGGAACTGCCTTCACTGGGCTGGGATTTGTGGGCAGGGTTCCAGCCATCAGGTGGGTGAGTGGTCAGAACAACACAGACCACATACAGAAGCTTGAAGGAGAGAATTAACTCATCTACGGAGGAGTCTGGGGCTTAGGACTGAGGTGGTATCTAGTAGAAGAAGTGGAGTGAAGCTGAGGGGACAGCTTATGAGAGGCAATGTACTAGGGCTACTTACATGCCTTCTGTCCCCGTCAGTCAGGATTTGTCATGGGCATGCACTGAATCAGCAGGGAGAAATACCGTTCTTCTTTTTGTGAGGAACAGAGGAGATGTCAAGCCTGGGAGCCAGACCTGACCACACAGTTTATATATGAATCTTTTTAAGAACCAAAAAATTATATCTTTTTCTATCACAAAAATCAGGACATTAGACAATACAGATGAGTAAAATGAAAAAATCAAAGCAAAGTATAATTCCAACCATCCTGGGTCACTATTAACTTTTGGGGGCATACACATTCAATATTTTATCTTTGCAAGTTCCCCCCTTCATTTACAAAAATGTTAGTCTTTTGAGCTGAATCTAGGTTGGAGGAGGGATATCTTTTACCTTTTGAAGTTTCACTCATTTGTGGTTCCTATATAATTCATACATGTTTATCTCAAGTCCCTCTCTCTAGAAGCAGGACCAGTTCTGCTGTTTTGTTTTGAATTCCCCAGAGGATTCTAATTCTTTCTCCAGAGTCTTCATGAAATAATGTCTTGTTGACTAGAGGACTAGTTACCTCATGAAATGTACATTGAGTATGGTGTGGATCTCTTATTCCTTAGTTGAAAGAAAGAGAAAATATATAATTAATTAAATATAAAATGTTTTATTTATATATAGTTATATAAAATACTTAAATATATTTGTTATATATAAAATACATACATGTTAAATATAGTATATTTAGTATCTAGAAAACCTGACATTGTGCAGCTCCCATTCCTTCAGTCCTTCCACATGACCCATAGTTTGAGATCCCATTGCCATCCAGAGGAAAAAAGACTGTGAGCAGATCAAAATCCCTGAAGATTTTGAAGATCTGGAATAATGAACCAAATGAACCAAGTTTAAAGAGCTTTATTTAAAAGAGATAAAGACCTATATTTGCAACCAAAAATCTAACAAGACCTGTAGAAGAAACACACAACTCTGAGATGGTGATGAGGCAGCAAACTATGGCTCAGGGGGAAGGATTGGAAGAACAGGACTGTTCATCATGGAGAAGTCTGAGAAAGTGATGCTGCTTACTTGTCTGAAGATGGTCATGCAGGAGAGGAAGCTCCTTACTGATACAGAAGCCCATGCAAATATTACTTTGGATAGCCACAAAGTGCTGTTGATTTGCATTTCGCTTCCAGTCTCCAATTCTTTTCACTGTCTCTTCATTTATGTACTCCTGCAATTTCACGTTTCCTTTTTAGTTGCTTGCTTTTTGGCCATGAACATAGGACTTTATTAGATAAACTCTCTTTAGATCTGGTACATGGTTCCAACTTGTCAAAATCCTTTGGGGGCTTCCCTTGTGGCGCAGTGGTTGGGAGTCCGCCTGCCGATGCGGGGGACGCGTGTTCGTGCCCCAGTTCGGGAGGCTCCCGCGTGCATGGAGCGGCTGGGCCCATGAGCCATGGCCGCTGGGCCTGCGCGTCCGGAGCCTGTGCTCCGCGGCGGGAGAGGCCATGGGGGTGAGAGGCCCGCGTACCGCCAAAAAAAAAAAAAAAAAAAAAATGCTTTGGGATTCTGATTTGTTCAGTGAGCATCTAAACCAGCTCTTGCAGTTGTATGCGCATTTGATCAGCATGCCATTATTATGTTATAATCCTCCATGTATTGATGAGAAATAGATCCTTAAGAAGGATAACTACTTGCCCAAGGCCTTACAGCTAGGGTATGTCAGAGCCCAGACTACACCTGGGTCTTCTATTCTCAGGCCAGTGTTCCTTCCATGGAACAGTACTCTCTCAACACAATTTTGAATTTTTGGTAGAACTTGAAGATAGATGCCCCAGGCACAATGTAACAGAGACGTGCCCTTTGAGTAGTGCTTTCACAAACATTTCACAATAAATTATTTTAATAACTTTAGAGTTGGTATTGTTGCTCTCATTTTATGAATAAGAGGCCCAGGAAGGTTAAGTATTTTTATTCAAGGTCAGAAAGCAAACTACATATCAGTTGCTGCAGAGAACAGTTAGGTTGGGAACATGTCTTACCTTCCTGGGATTCTTAAAACATCTTAGGGAATACTTCTTTAGAAGACCTAGAATAGTAGCTGAACAGTTCATCAGGAATTATTGGAGGACCTCAAGGTCTGATCAGTCAAGATACTAGAGAATCTTTTTATGGTGTACAGAAATTCTAAGATGAAGCAAATTTCTAAAAAGATGCATAACAAGAAAGCATGTAAGGACCATTTGGGGTCTGATTAGAATTCTGAGGCTAGTTCTTTACTTTTAGAAGTATAGTAGTTGGAGAGAATTTTCAGGGAAAAAGAAAACATTCTTTTGGACATTATTTGCTCTGTTTAATTAAGACTTAGTTAACATAAACAAGATTTTTGTTTTTCTGACTGAAGAGTTTGAAGAGGTCTTTTAACACCAAGCAAAATCACCACCTTATTTCAAGTATAAATCAGCAAGTTTGTAGAGACGAGCTCCACTTTGAATTAGAACAATGGATTCCATCCTCTTCTTTTCAAAAATGAGGAACCAAGTTTCAGAGACATGAAATAGCTTAGTCAAAGTCATCCTTCAGGCTTGGGCTAGTGCTTACCTCCTAACTTTGTCCTCTTCCTGTTTTCTGCTTCATGATGCTTTGTTGCCTTCTGGTTGGGAAAGCTCACCAGGGTGACTTAGTTATTTTCTTTGTAGATATTCAGAAATTGAATATCTCATTTTAAAATATCTCTTTTTAAATGGAAGAACAAAAACACCACCTAAAGTAAACACCACCTAGTAGAGATGATTTTAGCATTATTCACTATTTGAGAATAGTCAAGCCATGTGATGCTTTCATTGACAGGAATAAGCAAGAATTGACTGTGGTCAACTTGGGCTACGTAAGAGGAGGCATCATGCAGTAGAAAGTCCATGGGCTTTGGAATTATACTTGGGTATGAATTCTGGATTTGACATATTCTCTCTTAGAGCTTTGGCCAAGCTACATAAAACCTCTCTGAGCTCCACTCAGTTTCCTCACTATAAATTGAAGATGATAATACTTTCCTTAATTGTATTAAATGAAGATTAAATGAAATAATAGATGTCCAAATATCTAACCTAATGCATTGTCCATATTTGACACACAATAATATGTCGGTCCTCCTTTTCCATCCTAGAATTTGCTTCTTCAAACACATTATTTCAATAAATATCTAAAGTCCCTGTGTTTGGTGTAAAGGATAAAGAGATGACAAGCACAAGCACAGTATCTGTCCTCATAGAGGACAGACTGGGGAAGGTACACATTAAATAAGCAATTACAATTGAGTGTTATGAGTGATTAGGTAAGGAAATGCAGGGTGCTAAATTTGGACTGAACAGGGAGATCTAGTTTAGGGAATCAAGAAGGGCTTCTCTGAGGAGGTGATATTTTAAGTTAAATTCTAGCACATGCATAAGATTTAGCCAGATGAGATGGGGTGAGGTTGGGGAAGGGAAGTCACAACTATTCCTAACAGAGGCAGCAATCAAGTGTGAAAATATTGAAGAGAGAAAGTTCAAGAAATGTAAAGTGATGGGGAGAGTGACGATTGATGTAGCTGGGGAGGTGAATAGGGGATATATCCTCAGGGTTTTACAAACCATGGTAATGATTTTAGAGATTAATGTTAAGGGCAATGGGGAATCATTGGACAGTTTATGAATTCAAGTGAAATGATTTTTGTCATTGAAATTAAAAGACTGTAGATATTATCTCTCTGGAAGTGTGTAGATAAAGGCCATTACTCAAATGGGCTGATAGGATTGCTTCAGGAATTGCCTTCATCCTTCGTTCGTAGAATTCAGGGATGTCTTTCTAATGGGAATGTGCCAGGATTTAGCCATTGTGCTCTGCCACAAGAGGGAGCTAGTGGTCTTCCGTGGTCAAGTAATTTTCTGTTGGTCCACTGTCTAATGACAGCATGGTAGCACTGGCAGTTGGCTCAACAGCCGGCAGTTTTCCAGGGACAAGGCCGTTATGGCAGTTGGTGGTTGGTAAATTCAGTCCCTACTCTCTGTGCCCAACCATATGTCCAGACCTTCCTAGTCCTGAAGCCTCCAGCCAGCTCAGAACAAAAAGTTAGTCTGAAAAGGCCTCTCCCTGTCACCATCGCAATAACTTGATCATTTATGCTCAAAACAGCTCTCTGACAGGAAAACGTTTGTGTTCCTCCGGAATGTGAAGGAAGGTTCATGGTTTTTAAAATTCATGAATTGCGTGGAATGGAACGTTCCTTTTCTGAGTACAGGAAAGAAACAGAGAGGCTGTGTCTTCATGACATCCAAGCTATGGGTCATCTCAGGCAGGAAAAATGTAGTCAAGCCAATTATTTGGCATGGTAAAGATCCCTTTCCCTTCCATTCCAAGAAAAGGTTGTAAAATTTTTTCACTTTCCAGCTCGTTGCATTGGGTTCACTTGAGAATATTCAGGCTTAGGCAACCAGCCGAAGAAATTCAGTATTTCTTTCTTCTATTTAAAATTATACAAAGGCAGTGATTCAGGCTGGGTATATGATCAAGTAAAATCCAATTAAAAGATTCAAGTGGACTGATTTTCTTTGGTTGGTAAAATACAGCTATGAGGATACGATAGAGCCTTGGGAAATTGTGGAGTTTATCTTTAACCATTCTTATCACTCTTTCTACGTTCTCTCCTGCCTTCTTGGGTCTATTTCTTCCTTCTGGATGCCAGATCCCCTCATACCCAAATCAGACTTCAGTTCCCCACCAAAGCATATCCAAGGACCTCTCCTACCCTGTTTGTTCTCTCATCTACACTTTTGAATGAAATCTTAGAACCTGTGAGTTTGAAACAAAGACATTTGATTAAATTGATTTACTGTAAGTTTTTAATAAACTCTAATGTGTGAATGTAGTAACACCCAGCACACTCTCTAGCTTCTTGACCCTTGGGAAAAGATTTTGATAGCCCAAATGAATACTTGGTGGTGGCATTTTAGGAACACAGTATTTTGGCAGCTGGTGGAATGGGGTGAGTTGGAGCAGGCCTTCTCACCACTGTGAGTGGGTAGTAATCTACGTTGCTGCTTTTGGAGTCTTAACTTTTGTCCTTCCATGTGAGCAAGTCAGGGTGATAAGATGCAGCTCAGGTTTTCATTATGTTTGATTTGATCTTTCTCATTTTCATGTAATCTTTTTCATATAGTTAAGCCATCTCTTTTTCAACTGCCTTCCTTTCCCCATACATAATACTTAATAGCATGTTTGTGGAAACTAGAATTACTGTTTGATGATAGTGTCTGAGAAAGACCTACGACAGACAGAATTTTCTGTAGAGGGAAATACCTCTTTTATAAAGAAATCATATTGAAAGGACGTGGAATTTTTTTATCAGTTAAGAATATCCCATGTCTTCACTTTATAGTTTTATTTTAAAAGCAATGCATGGGCTTCCCTAGTGGCACAGTGGTTAAGAAGCCGCCTGCCAATGCAGGGGACACAGGTTCGAGCCCTGGTCCGGGAAGATCCCACATGCCACGGAGCAGCTAAGCCCGTGTGCCACAACTACTGAGCCTGTGCTCTAGCCACAACTACTGAGCCCGTGTGCCACAACTACTGAAGCCCACGTGCCTAGAGCCCGTGCTTCACAGCAAGAGACGCCACCTTAATGAGAAGCCTACACACCACAGCGAAGAGTAGCCCTCTTGCTGCAACTCAAAAGAAAGCCCGCGCACAGCAATGAAGACCCAACGCAGCCAAAAAAAAATTAATTAATTAAAAAAATAAATAAATAAAAGCAATACGTGATGACAGCATAAAGATATAGAATATATATAAAGTGTAATAGAAAATATAAAGAAGAAAGTAAAAAAGTAAGTGTGATCACAGTTTTAGAGAATAATCACTGTTAAACTATTAACATTTTGAAACATTTGGAACTTTTCAGATATTTTTCTATGCATACATAGTCATTTTTCAAACATAAATAAGCAATATTATATTATGGTTATTATTTTGTAACCTGATTTTATTCACTTCATTACACATTGTGAGCATTGTTCATATCATCATTTTAAATGGGATCACACAATTCCTTTGCTTGAAGGTAGTATCATTTACTTAAGCAGTGTAACTGATCTCCTGTTAATGGAACTGTTTACAATTAAAAATGGCCAAATATCGCATCCTGAGATTTACCCTTGCCGGGGATATAGCACACACTATTTCTTTTTTTTTTTTTTGGCTGCGCCGGGTATTAGTTGTGCCACGCAGAATCTTCGTTGTGGCATGTTTTTAGTTGCAGTATGCAGGATCTGTAGTCACAGCATGCAGGCTCTTAGTTGCGGCATGTGGGATCTTTAGTTGAGGCATACAGACTCTTAGTTGTGGCATGAGAACTCTTAGTTGCGGCATGTTAATTCTTAGTTGTGGCATGCATGCAGGGTCTAGTTCCCTGACCAGGGATTGAACCCGGGCCCCCTGCATTGGGAGCACAGAGTCTTATCCACTGGACCACCAGGGAAGTCCCACCACACACTATTTTTGAAGAGGGAGTTTTCTAATGTTCACTAAAAATACTGTGGTCCTAGGTTCTATCTAGTATTTCAGAATGAGCTTCAGAGAGAGACCAAAGGCCTACAGAGATTTAGAGAGGGATTAGCTGTCCTTTTTGGTAATAGTTCTTCAGTAGACTCAAGGATATCTTAAGATCAAATGAGAATAATCAAGTGTTTCCACTCTTACAAAGAGACCCTTGAGTATACCATTCAGTTTTCAGCTGAGGTTTAACCCAGAAGGGCAGATTTTTAACTTGACTATGCATTTTGTGTCAACTGTATGTGTTTCAGCATTTAGTATACAAGTCTCTATAGGAATTCTATCCAGACTACTGTTGAACCAGAGTTACTAAAGGGGAATTTAAGCAAAGGATCGAGGACTATAGAAACCTCTTTTGTAATATTGGACTGGGGGTCCTGCTCTGTGTCCTCATTCCTGGGAACGCTGTTGGAGCCTGGCATGAAGAATTGCCACAAGAGGTTGTAACCAGTTTATTAACCTCAACAGCCATCTAGCCCTTATGAGATTATCTTAGCTGGTACAAAGTGTTGATCAATGACAGTTGTATGTGTATATGTGTGTATTTTCAGAGCAGAAGAATTAAATGAATTTACTATGGGTAGAGCAAAGATACAAATGAAAAACCAGTATACTTAGAAATGTTGCTGAGTACCTATTTGTTGAGGATGTGATAGAGGTGGAAAGAATCCAGTCTGGATTAAATAGTGCTGGAGAAGCTGACCATTAAGGGGCCTTTTAATATTAATAGCTCAGACACTAGGAAACATCTCTTGGACAGGACCGTTGCTACTGCAGTATATAGGATTTCTGCTCCAAAATTTGTGTTTGACTTCTAAATGCTTTAGATATTCTTTTTTTAATTAATTGATTGATTTATTTACTTTTGGCTGCATTGGGTCTTCATTGCTGCATGCGGGCTTTTCTCTTTAGTTGCAGGGAGCCGGGTCTACTCTTCATTATGGTGCGTGGGCGTCTCATTGCGGTGGCTTCTCTTGTAGCAGAGCACGGGCTCTAGTCGCACGGGCTTCAGTAGCTGTGGCACGCAGGCTCAGTAGTTGTGGCACACGGGCTTAGTTGCTCTGTGGCATGTGGCATCTTCCTGGACCAGGGATCAAACCTGTGTCCCCTGCATTGGCAGGCAGATTCTTTTTTTTTTTTTTGCGGTATGCGGGCCTCTCACTGTTGCGGCCTCTCCTGTTGCGGAGCACAGACTCCGGACGCGCAGGCTCAGCGGCCGTGGCTCACGGGCCCAGCCGCTCTGCAGCATGTGGGACCTTCCCGGACTGGGGCATGAACCTGTGTCCCCTGCATCGGCAGGCGGATTCTCAACCACTGCGCCACCAGGGAACCCGTGTCCCCTGCATCGGCAGGCAGACTCTCAACCACTGCGCCACCAGGGAAGCCCCCAACAAATGTTTTTGATCATAAGAATAATGTTCAGACTTTTCCCCTATGAGGTAAGATCCTTTCCCATTGGAGTCACTGAAGGTGGCAAACATATGACTATGAGCAACTTTAAGGGAAATTCATCATAAGGTGCCTTTTTTAGTGTTGTTTGAAAAATAAGCTGTTGCTATAGGATTTTAATAAAACTGGCCCCATGCCGAGATGGAAAGCATGTGGTCATCAACTACAAAGGGAGCTTCAGCTGAGAGGGCTCATTTGGGGATGAAAATTGTCTTCCTGTTTTCTTACTGCATCAGTGATACAGCAGTTTCTTTTATAATTTCCAGTTGTGCACAAGCCAGTCAGAAGAAAAATGAATTTCCTTTCCTCCCTAGCTGAGAGAATATTCTTTTAAACCAGGGAAAGAAAGATAAACAGAAGAAGGAAAGAAAGAAGTAAGGAAAAAATCCATGGTACAAAGTATATTTAAAAAATCCTCCCCCTCCACTGGTTTCATGGAAGAGAGATTAGTTTGATATACAGCTTGTTTTAGATCTTATCTTAACCAGATAAGTTGCTTCACCAGGCACATGAGGTTACTGGGGGGAACTGATGAGCACTTTTTAGTGATTCAGTATCGTGTAAGTAAATATATCCTCGTTCACTGACCATTTATCTCGTTTATTTCTGCTTACAAGCTAGAAAAAGAATATCAGTTGATCATTGGAATTTCACTTGGATTTTCTCATAAAACTGTTCACACATTTTATTTCTTTTGGATGGGGAGAAGAGAGATAACATTCCAAACTTGCAAAAACAAAATAAAAACTTCATAGATTACAAGGTCCTTCTCTTCATCGTCAGGGAAGGATCTTCAAATTAGGCCGTAGATTTTCTACTGATGTGCAACCAAATTCAGGGTTTTAAGGTGTAATAGAGTCATCGTGTTACAAGGTCAGGAAATGTGGTTAGGAGCTTTCACTGACTTTTGATGCCAAGCCTTCCCAGATATATTTGCAAGGTTGGAGCAAGGTGAAGTGAGAACTGCTTATAGAGTGACTAGGGTAGGAATGTGGGGATCTGGAAGCTTGAGCTTCCACTCAGGGTTTATCTGAGGATTGATCTTGGCCCCTTGGGTGAATTACCCAGGAAGGAACAGTTCATACACCACAACTTTGTAAATCTAAATCTCTGTGCATGTAGAACCCTGTTGACACTCGGTATGGAAGGGAAAGAGACCAACCATCAAATAATTTTTTTACAAGAACTTTTGTCTCAGATTGAGTTCCCTAGGAAAATGGGACATTACCTTCAAGGGAGTGAGGGAAACAGGATTGGGCAGAAATAGAAATTGAACTGCCCTGCAATTGCAAGAGAGATTTCAGCCAATCCTTGGGATCATCAGAGGGATCCTTTTTTGACGCTAGAGGGCCAGACTCTTGGTACTCCCCTCCATCCACCAGCCATTACATACAGACTGCCCACAGGGAGGGGTATAACCTTGAGTGAAGCCGCTCCCTTCTGCAGAGAGCAATTCCCCAAGAGGGGCAACTGGGAGCTGTCAACGGCCACCATTGCCAGCAGCAACACTCTCAGGAATGAGGGGTTTTGTTTGTTTTTTTTTTCCATTTATAAAATAGGGCCAGTACTATCAACTTTATGGGGTTAATATAAAGAGTAAATGAGGTAATCCTTGTAAAGGGCCAAAGCTGGCATGGTAAATGCCAAGAGCTTAATGCATATTAGCAGTTATTATTTAAACGATAGCAATTTAATATTAATAATATTTGTAAAAGTGTTATTAGCCATCAGCCACATCCATCTGAGAGTGTGTATTTTCTGGGTGCAAGATGCAGGCGGACTTCGGGAGAGTGACAGTGTCTCTGAGATGGATCATGTTTTTCTTATAACAACCAAATGTAGTCAGTCATGTGTTCTTCTGTTGTTGTATCCCTTCACTCTTGGAAGACATGTTGAGACACAGAGCCCTTTGCTGTCAAACAATCTAAAAGCCAGGGGTGGGTCAGACGCTTAGATGATGCCTCCAGTGTTTCTAAGCCTGCTGCCTCCTTGGGAACAAACAGTGCTGTCTGTACAAGGCAAGTGCCCTTGTTGAATAAGGATGGCAGAGGGAAATGATGACTTCGTTAGGAGATGGAGAATAGCATAGGTAGGCTTTAATTTCAGTAATTTAAATTTTTGCAAATTCTGGTAGTCTATTAAAATTCTCTCTATCTGACATTTGTGTCAGCATGAAAAAAAGTAAGAATACATATATTGGTACTTGCTTTTTTTAACATGAAGCTTAATTATTTTTCAATGTAATTATTGACTTGAGGTGGAGACTGAGGTGGAGACCAGGGTAGCCTACAGTTCTCAGTTCAATAACTCTTTTTTTAATTATAAGTACTTTTATTTATTTGAAATTGATTGTTTTTAATTTTTTTCTCTAGTTGTGGTGAGTGGGGGCTACTCTACGTTGCAGTGCGTGGGCTTCTCATTGTGGTGGCTTTTCTTGTTGTGGAGCATGGGCTCTAGGCACGTGGGCTTCAGTAGTTGTGGCTCACGGGCTTCAGTAGTTGTGGCTCACGGGCTCAGTAGTTGTGGCTCGCGGGCTCAGTAGTTGTGACACACGGGCTTAGTTGCTCTGTGGCATGTAGGATCTTCCCGGACCAGGGCTCAAACCTCTGTCCCCTGCATTGGCAGGCAGATTCTTAACCACTGCGCCACCAGGGAATTCCCTCAGTTCAATAGTTCTTGATGTTAACTTCAGCAGAAATCTATGTCTGCTTATTGTACTCCCAGGAGCCATTGCAGGCAACTCTACCTTTTAAAATAAATGTTAGTTCTAAAATTAAATTAAAAGCTGGGTCTTGGCATCTCATGAGTACTGTGTACTCCCAAGTTATTTCTACGAAATGTTAAATAAAACATTTATTGGCTATGTTGCCCCTGTCACCAGGCAGAAGCTGTTATTCCTCTGCATATGGGAGGGAATCATTGTAAGGTGATGAAAGGTGAGCAGTAGCTCCTCAGAGGAGTCAGCCAGAAAGACTGTAGGCCTTAGTCTCATTATAGTAGAAATAACAATCAGAAATCTGTCCTGATCTTTGCCCTGAAGGAATGTAAGCAGCTGTTCCTGACTTCCTGAGGCTACTCGTTCCAAAAGCAGTTCAGGTGAATCTACAAGGTCAAAGTGGAAGAGGAAACAGAAAAGGTCTGATGAACCATATGCCAGTTCCAGGCACTCCAGCGGTGGAGCCAGTAAGAGGTTGGGAAAAAGTAGGTACAGGGCTTCCCTGGTGATGCAGTGGTTAAGAATCCACCTGGCAATGCAGGGGACATGGGTTCAATCCCTAGCCCAGGAAGATCCCACATGCCATGGAGCAACTAAGCCCGTTTGCCACAACTGCTGAGCCCATGTGCTACAGCTACTGAAGCCCGTGCACTTAGAGCCCGTGCTCCACAACAAGAGAAGCCACCACAATGAGAAGCCCGTGCACCACAACGAAGAGTAGCTCCCGCTCGCCACAACCAGAGAAAAGCCCGTGTTCAGTGAAGACCCAACGCAACCAAAAATAAAATAAATTTAAAAAAAAAGAAGTAAGTGCATGAGGAGATTCACATGTATGTATCTATGGGTGTGCACAGCTGTGGGCATTCCTGACAATTGGGGTTTAGTACATGCTGGAACAACTGTTAAAATTGACTTGGTTGGAGGGAGCTCCTTTCAATCCCCAGAGATTGGTAGCTAGGATGACAACCCAGATGAGGTATTTGAAGTCTCCGTTTGGTGAATGCAAACCTCTGTCTCTATAAGCTGGCATAGTCTTACCAGATGGAAATGCCAAGGATGGGACTAGTGACAAGTTTTAAGGATTTAGGGACCCAGCCATCTCCTAAACTACAGCCAGCCTGGGATTTAGGGACTTGGCTGTCTCCTGAACTGCAGCCAGAGTGGAAGGTTTTGGAGTGGAGGAGTTCAGGCAGCAGCAGCAGAGGGAGCTGCCTGTGAATTCTGTAAGATAACTCTGGTTGTTAGTAAGATTTTACATGTTATGGGGACATTTTTCACACCCATGTAATCTGCTCTGAATAGAGACTTCACTGTATAGGGTTGTCTATGTGAATGCCAGACAGACTGTAACCCAGACACATATGTTAAAACACACATATGCACACACATGTAATGTGCACAGATACCTGTGTGCTCATCCCTCTGGGAGCATTTGTAGAGATTCTCACTGTATGAGGTATATCAGGACCACATGAATGTGATGCACAGACTGCAAAATTTCTGATGTAAATAGGTAGACTTTAAGAATGATGAAGGCAAAGGTTTTTGTCTCTTTTGGTCAATGATATATCCCCAGTACATAGAAGAGTGCCAGCACATATTAGGTGCACAATAAATATTTGTTGAATGAGATAGGTAATATTTCACCACCAATAATAGCAGCACCAGGCTTCCCTGGTGGCTCAGTGGTTGAGAGTCCGCCTGCCAATGCAGGGGACACGGGTTTGTACCCCGGTCCAGGAAGATCCCACATGCCGTGGGGCGGCTGGGCCCGTGAGCCATGGCCGCATACTGCAAAAACAAAACAAAACAAAACAAAACAAAAAAAACAATAATAGCAGCACCACCTATACTACCAAGAACAATTACACCAGCGAACTAGAGAATTTCACAGGACGAGGAGCACTTTAACTTGGGAAGGTACTTAGCATGTTGCTTGGTATATGATCCTTAATTACTGAATGAATGGGGGAACTTTTGTATTACTGTAGGTTTTTTTAAATACAAAAGTAATACCTGGCCATGGTAAAAAAAAAAAAAAAAAACCCAAACATTAAAAAAGAGTATATAACAAAAAGTAGAATTCCTCATCACTCTGGCCACTAGTCTCACTTTCCAGAAGCAACTAGTATTTACAGTTCATGTGTGTGTAGGGGAACATACTCTACACTGTTCTGTCCTTGCCTTTCTTGTGTTTGATGTCTTTCCTTATCAGATTATATACATCTACCTCATTTTTTTTCAACAAAGGCATAAAATACCCATAGAATTGTATCATGTAGATGTAACATAACTTATTTAATTGGCCTCTAGTAGTTGAAAGTTGCACCCTTCTGAAATGTCACTTGACATTTCAAACAATGTAACAGTGAACATCTTTGTCATGCTTCAAGGGCACCATTGCCAAAGCCTCAGTGGGAATGGTGCCACCTGGCCCAACCCTGTGTAATGCAGTGGTCCTGAGCCTTATACTTAGTCTTTGCACACATGTCCAAGTGTTTCTGTAGGATAAATTTCTAGAAGGACAACTGCTTGCTCAAAGCCTATGCTCAGTGTGAAGTTTGATAGCTAATCTCCATAATGTTGAATGATGTTAACATGACATAAACTGATTAGTCATTTGTGGGAGTCTGTATTAGCCAGAGAAATAGAATGTCTACCTATCTATATATATCGATATCTATTTATCTGTCTCCTATTGGTTCTCTCTCTATATATGTGTGTGTATGTATATAAAGAGATTTATTATAAGGATTTGGCTCATATGATTATGGATGGTGAAAAGTCCTAAGATTTGCAGTTGGCAAAGAGGAGACCCAGGTGAACTGATGCTATAAGTTCCAGTCCAAGTCTGACTCTGAAGGCAGGAACTGGATGTCCTAGCTAGAAGAGAGTCAGGCAGAGGGAGCAAATTCTTCTCTTACTTACCTTTTGTTCTGTTGAGGCCTTCAGATTGGATAAGGCCCACCCACATTGAGGAGAGCAATCTGCTTTACTCAATCTACCAATTCAAATGTTAATTTCATCCAGAAACACCCTCACAGACACACCCAGAATAATGTTTAATCAAACATCTGAGCACCCTGGGACCCAGTCAAGTTGACAGATAAAATTAACCATTGCAGTGTACTCACTTTTATTATTTTTTAAATAAATTTATTTACTTATTTATTTATTTTTATTTTTGGCTGTGTTGGGTCTTCGTTGCCACGCGTGGGCTTTCTCTAGTTGCGGCGAGTGCAGTGCAACAACTTTCTCTAGTTGTTGCAGTGCACAGGCCTCCCATTGCAGTGGCTTCTCTTGTTATGGAGCATGGGCTCTAGGCATGCAGGCTTCAGTAGTTGTGGCACTCGGGTTCAGTAGTTGTGGAGCACAGGCTTTGTTGCTCTGTGGCATGTGGGCTCTTCCCGGACCAGGGCTTGAACCCGTGTCCCCTGAATTGGCAGGCGGATTCTTAACCACTGCGCCACCAGGGCAGACTGCTACTCACTTTTTTTTTTTTTTTTTTTTTTTTGCGGTACACAGGCCTTTCACTGTTGTGGCCTCTCCCGTTGCGGAGCACAGGCTGTGGACGCGCAGGCTTAGTGGCCATGGCTCACGGGCCCAGCCGCTCTGCAGCATGTGGAATCTTCCCGGACTGGGGCACGAACCCGCGTCCCCTGCATTGGCAGGCGGACTCTCAACCACTGCGCCACCAGGGAAGCCCTGCTACTCACTTTTAAAATGCAACTTGAGACTAAAGTATGACTTTTATTTTTATCCTATTTGCATAAGTAAATGCACTAATACTCAATGATTTGTATGTGTTAAATTTTGTTTTCAGATTCTTGGTCTTTGAACACTATAAGATTTAGTGCTAGTGAGTATATTCTACCTTTTAAAACACTTGTTAATGTATTACGATAAAGCTAACCCTAGCTCCTGGCATAATGCTCTCCCATGAAAGTCTAATTTAACCTTCCTTTTACATACGTAATATTGCAAACATCAGTGGACATTTTACATCCAAAGGGCTTTGGGTTCAAACCTTTAGAGATTTCATTACTGATGTTTCTCAGCTGTTACTTCAGCAAATTCCAAATTCACTCTTGGTGATTTTTATAGCTATAATAGCCATTCAATTTCATTTATAAATGAAATAAGTGGCCTTTGATCATATACTCTTTGCAAAGCCTGATGCACTCTGTTGAATGTGTTTTGTTCCCTCTGTATTTTTAAAAGCAGTAGCTGCACTAGAGACAGCTTGACCTTACCGTGAGAAATAGCATTTTATCATGAAACTTGGCAGAGCCTTCAATTTCCTCCCGTTTATTATCTGTCATTCATTCCCATTGTCCAGGAAATATTCTCTCTGCTCTCCATGTGAAAGTTGTTATCTCTGGTGGCAGATACAACTTCTCTGAGGCCAGATCATCCTCATCCCACAGCTCAATCATGTAGCATTGCCCGATCCCTGTGGAAAACCAATCATGTTCTTTAAAGTGCGGCTGGAAAGTTAATGATGCAAAAGAAAGACACTGGATCCCCTCAACATAGCATTAAGTTCCTGCCCACTTCCCCTAAATTGTGCGCCAATCTCTTTGACCCTGCTTATGAATCCAGCAGGCATAAAATAGAGGCTGAAATGAAAGGAAGAGGTCTTATTTACCATATCAAAGTATTGAGCTAGAAGGGACCTTAGACTTTGTCTAATCATAAACCTTCATTATAAAGACAAGAAAGCTGAGGCCCAGAGAGGGGAACTGACTTGACCAAGACTACTCAGCTAATTGGTGTTGGAGCTGGGGCTGGAAAACATATATTTTTATTGACTAATTTAACTGATATGTAATTTGCATGCCATAAAATGCAGAGAACTGAGATGTCCAGTTGATGCATTTTGACAAATGGATATATCTATGTAATCATAGCTAACACACCCAAGTCCAATCAAGATATAGAATATTTCTGAGGAATTTTCCATATATTCCTTTCTAGTTAAAAGTAGGTTTTTCACTCCTGATCTAGTGTTTTTGCTACCACTGACCTTTTCACCATCATATAGGTATGCTTACCATTTGAGGAAAAGAGCCCAGGGCCAGAAACAGGGTATATGGGTTCTCTTTCCAGTTCTTGTTCAATTAACTGTATGATATCAGGCAAGCAGTTTCACTGAGTCAGTGTCTCTAGCTATTATAGGATGGCGTCCCGTGGGGAGCCAGATTGTAAAGGTGATAAAGCTTGCCTTTGGTTCTTCCTACCCTTCTTTTCTGAAATCTTTCTTATCTGGGCCGTGAAGTGTTGCTAGTTCTATCTAATTCCAACTACATTCTGTACGTTGTTTTGATCTAGCTAAGTACCATTACAAAGTAAGCTGAGTAGTCTGTTTTATGTCAAGGTATTAATAACTTTGTTCCTGGAAATGCTTGTGTTTAATAATCATAGGGACATCTACAGTTTATTGGAACCTACACTGTATATCAGGCATGTGTTTAGTACTCTATATATGTTGCCTAAATGGATGTTGCCTTATAGGAGCTCTATAAAGTTGTTGGGTCTATAAAGTTGTTGTTTAGGAGCTCTATAAAGTTGTTGGTTGTAAGGCCAGTCTGAGGCTCAAGTAGGTTAAGTCATTGGCCCATAATTGCACAGCTAGTAAGTAGCAGAGTTTGCACTGGGACCCAGATCTGCCCAACTCCACAATCAGGACACTTTCTATTCCCCTTCCTGCCTCAGGGAACTCTTGAAGATGACAGTGACTTCACCCAAAGGAATAACTCTTTGAAGTTAGAATTTGAGGTAGTATATCTTTATGGAGGGAGAATGACATCTGACCGGGGAGCTCATGGACAACATATGCATCACCCCAGGGCTGTCAGTGTGGTTGTTCTCCTGGTCCCAGGACCACAGTGAGAAAGGCCTGAGAAAGCCCTGTGAACAGTGCACATGAGTTCTATGTTTAACTGTGTCTGGACAATTCTGTGCACTGGGGTTTTGGACTCAGTAAGATGGAGCAAATGGATTTTGGAGGGCAAGTAGTTATTACAGCCAATATCACCTATAAAAATTGAGATTGCAGGCCAGAGTATATAACTATGTTAATTACAGGAAAAGAGAAAGGAATCATCATGCACTCAAGGAATTAACTCTGGCTAAGGACCTCATGCCTACTAAAGGGGTGCTCTGTCCTCTTCCCCACAACATAAAGAGAGGTTTCCTGGTGTAAGGGTATGAACTGAATCTTATTCACAAAGAAAATGATTAGGAAGTTTTGCCTGAGGGAATACTCAAGAGTTTCTATTGGGGTATCTAATTTCATTCATATACCTTTGCTTCTAGTTGTCTGACTTGCAAGTTTAGCATAGTATTCTCTTTTAAAAGCCCTATTTTAAAAGCCCTATTGGGGGCTTCCCCAGTGGCCAGTGGTTAAGAATCCGCCTGCCAATGCAGGTGATGCAGGTTTGAGCCCTGGTCCGGGAAGATCCCACATGCCGCGGAGCAACTAAGCCCGTGAACCACAACTACTGAGCCTGCTCTCTAGAGCCCACGTGCTGCAACAGCTAAAGCCCACACACCTGGAGCCCGTGCTCTACAACAAGAGAGGCCGCTGCAGTGAGAAGACCACGTGCCGCAGTGAAGAGTAGCCCCCGCTCGCCGCAACTAGAGAAAAGCCCACGTGTAGCAACAAAGACCCAAGGCAGCCAAAAATAAAATAAATAAAATAAATAAATTTATTTTAAAAAATATACTAAAAAAAAAGCCCTCTTGGGTATTAAGAGTTTTCCTGAAGTGGTACAGAGGAGACATGAGAAATAAAGCAACTCAACAGATAGAGGTGCCAAATTAAGTACAGCATATGTAATTCAGAGCATACTATCCCCTTGCAGGGGATATGCAGGCCCCAGGAGAAACAGCTGAGAACAATTCTGTTGTGTGGTTTATGGGAGGAATCTAGATCTAGCTCAAGAGCATCCCAGACTCTAGCCTACTACTGATTAAGACCCCCTTTTGGGTAACTTCTTGACCTTGGACCTCTTGAGAGACACTCTCAGGCAAGGAATCAGGGTGCAATCCTTAGTTTTGTTAGTAATGCACAGATACACATGCCACCCTTTGGCCAATACCCAGAAGCAGTTCTGGAAATGCCTTAGTCATTTTTGAGCTGGGCTGAATCCAGAGACAAACCCTGGCCCCTGAACTTTGGAAATGCTGAGGCTCACTAGACTTGATTAGTTTTGGTGCTGGTGAACTTCAACACCTCCTTCTAATCTTTTAAAAAAAGCTGCCTGAGGTCAGAGGCCTGAGACTTCAGAAAAGCAGATCATATAGCATGCAGCTGCATTCACAACAAGACAGTGGAGGCTTTGAGGGTTGCTTGCCTATAGAAGTTTGCCCCCAACTGTGCTTTTGCCTGGTCAGTGGGGCACAGAAGTCTGATCGCCTTTGCATCAACAGTTTTAGCCTGTAGTGGCACAGAGGTATCAAGACAGGACAGTTCTCAGAGTCTGAGAGAAAAAGAGGTTGGGTCAAGTTGTGTTTGTTTGCTCAGGGATAAAAGATGAAACCGAGTCTTGGGAGGTGGCTGCCATACTCCAGGCTGGCATAACTTTCCAGAGAGCTAACTGACCTCCTGACCAAACCAATAAGCCAACAAACCACTAAGGACTAGAGCTCTGAAGGAGGACCCCATATCTTAGCCTGAAGAGTCGTCACTTACACCTGCTAAATGTATAGACAGTAGGACTTGTTTTGCGCAAAGGGATGTTTTTCTTTCACAGTTCACAAAATCTTTCAATGGTTCACCAAGCTAAAAATATTTATTTTTGGCAATGTCTGAGAATATTCGTTTATGACCAATTCATTCTTTTGACCACTCCATCAAAGTGTTGTTTCCTGGAGTCTGTGGCACAAAGGTACAAGGGCAAGCTGAACTGCCCAATAACACACCTAGCCCTTCAGGCCTGCCTTGGTCCTGATTATCTCTGTGCCCATGAAAGCCTATGGGTGGCCAATGGAAGAAATCTCTCTACATAGAGACAGCCTAATCCAAGACAGAGTTCATTTAATGACCATCTGTAAGAGGCATGGCTATTTGGTTACCATTCTGTGCTCTCTGATACTGGAGATCAGGAAAGTCTCTTGGTTTTACCCCCAAGATGCCCCACTGTGCCTCAGCCAACTGTGTTCTGGTGCCCTCACAGGCCAAACGATCCAAGCTGAACTGTGAGCTACTTTAAAATTGGAGATCAATGATGGAGACCTTACATAAAAAGCCTAATGTAATTTTAGTAGCCACGGGCCAGCCTCAGGTTTTCCCCTTGTTCCTGAGCCATATGCCTTCATGACCTTGAGAATATCAGTTAGCCACCCAAAAGAGGGTGTTACTGGGTGTTGCCTGAGCTTTACTGATGTTAGCAAGGCTCAAGACAATGGCTGCATTTTTTATTTAAAGGAGGAATACTGTGAACCAAGACAAGCTTCTTCTATAATGACAAAAATACACCTTTCCACATCAGTTGTGAATCTAACTTCATAAACATGATAGTTCAAGTTTACACTGAACACCTCATGAATCGGAGGATATTTTAAAAAATGATCTAGCTTACTTATTTCTTAACCAAGAACAGCTATTAACCCTCTAGAGATTAAATTAAATCTCTTAGATCCAAACACAACTCAAATAGAAGCACTATTAGTTTAATTTTTTCTCCAGATTCAGAATCCAGAAATTTTTTAAAAAAGAAAACTGTGCATTCATTTTCTCTGAACATGACTTCTTTGTGGTCCAGATTTCTAGCTCAGATAAAAAATTGGATTCTTTGAAGAGGTTCAGAAACTAATTTTGAAAACCTAAGGCTTATCAATAAGTGACAGACAGTACTTTGGGTACCATTTTATGCTCCCTAGTTCTAGGCACCACAATATTTTGTTCAAAACAAAATCTTTCATTGTCATTTAATGTCCATCATTAGGCAATACAGATTATAAACTTTTTGCTCTTTTTGCCCATGAAAACTACTAATTCTTGTCAGTTAAATGGAAAGTTTATTTTCAGTGTAAAATCTGAATAATAAAGAATTCTTAGAGAAAGGTATTTTTGTGTTTTAAAATATATATTTGATTACTTTGTAATAAGCTCAAGCACTAAACAGTATTTTCTGAACTGTGTAAAAGATTTTTCCTCACCCCTCCCTTCTTGATTTATATTTTGTTTGTTTTTAATTTTGGAAATTTAAAAAATACAGAACAGTGTGAAAAATAATAGACCATTACCCAATACCCACTAACATTTTATTATATTTACTTTTAGTATTTTTTTAATTAAAAAATAAGACATTTTAGATCAAATTGAAGTCCCCTTTGTTCTACATTCTCTATCTTATCCCATTCCCAGGGACAGTTGCTGTTATGAATTTAAGATATATTCTTAAAATATTTTTAATACTTTTTATGTGCATACTTATATATCAAAGGAAAATATGTACTAGTGTGTGTGTTTTTTAAAATTAATTTTTATTAGCGTCTAGTTGCTTTACAATGTTGTGTTAGTTTCTGCTGTGTGTGTTTTAAATGTGCAAGAGGGACAGTTTACCCTATATATATTTTTTTGTATATATCATCTTACAAGTTGCTTTTGTCATTCAATATTGATTTAACCATGAATATCTTGATTAGTGGATGAGTCTTCTTTGCTTATATTATTTATAGTATATGACATATTTGGAATTACTTACACTATTTTAGTTTTTTTTGTTTGCTTTTGTTTTTCCATTTTGCTTGCTTTTCCCCTCTCTTCTCATCTTCTATTAGATGGTCACATTTCTTTATTTTCCCTTTTTTACTAGTTTGAAAGTTACACATTCTATTTCTAGTCCTTTAGTAGGTACCTTTAAAATTTTGTTATACATAACTCACATTATTTTAAAATAAATACTGAAGTTAATTTATACTATCCTTCTAAACAAGGAATTTAGCACATTTATATTATAGACAATCCTCTTCAGTCTCCCATATTAACTGTTGTTTAGAGTTCTACCTTGTTTTTAAATACAAAAGAGTGTTTGTTATTGTTAGCTAACATTTTTACAGCTGTTTTGTTTGTTTTCTTTTCTCACCATTGCTGTTGAATTCCATTCTTCATTCTGCCTTCTTGTTCTTTCTTGCTAAAGTCTCTCTTTCAGTAGTTCTTTTGGTGAGGATCAGTTAACTCTCTTGGGCTTTGGATGTATAAAATGTGTATTTATATTACTTTCATTCTTGAGTGATCATTTATCTGTGGATAGAATTCTATTGTGTCAGTTTTTCCCCTTGAATACTTTGAAGATGTAATTCATTCTCTTCTGGTATCTGTTGCTTCCAAAGAGAAGTTTGCTGTTAGCCTGCAGCCAGTCTAAATGTGTGATTTTTAATTTTTAGATAATCTGCCTTCTCTTTCTGTTCGATTTTCTCTTAATATTCTGTAGTTAGTTTCACTACAATGTGTCAATGTTTTGGAATTGTTTTTATTTATCCTGCTCATGACTCAGTGTGGTTCTTATTTATTTTTTAAACTTAAGTATTTCTTTGGTTCTAAAATTCTCATCCATTATCTCTTTAAATGTTGCCTCTTTCCTATTTCTCTATTCCATTCTTTTGGAATTTCTACTAGAATTATACTTTTCCCCTTTCTTTCCTCCATGTCTCTTAGTGTCTTGTTCAAATTCTTAATTTTTAAAGTTTATCTGTGCTATGTTTGCTGTTTTTTCAGCTCTCAGTTCACTAATTCTCAGTTGTTTCTTTTTTTATTTAAATGAACATATTTTTATTTCTTGTATTTCTACTCAGTTCTTTTTTTTATATATAAATTTATTTATTTATTGGCTGCATTGCGTCTTCGTTGCTGTGCACGAGCTTTCTCTAGTTGCAACAAGTGGGGGCTACTCTTTGTTGTGGTGTGCGGGCTTCTCATTGCGGTGGCTTCTCTTTGTTCTGGAGCACAGGCTCCAGGCATGTGGGCTGCACGCAGGCTCAATAGCTGTGGCTCGTGGGCTCTAGAGCGCAGACTCAGTAGTTGTGGCACACAGGCTTAGTTGCTCTGCGGCATATGGGATCTTCCCGGACCAGGGCTTGAACCCGTGTCCCCTGCATTGGCAGGCGGATTCTTAACCACTGTGCCACCACGGAAGTCCCTCTACTCAGTTCTTTTCCAAATCCAATAGTTCTGGTTTCATAATCTATTTTTAGATTAGAGGTTTCTATTTTTCCCCTTTGTGATAAGGATACTGTTTTAAAAATATTTTCAGGTGTTTTATTTTCCTGTCCTGAAAATCTTATCACCCACATTGCAGTGTGACTGGCAGAAAAAAGGTTGGGAAATGCTCACTATATTTTAAAAAGACATTAATCGGTTTTTATCACCAAGTTAGGTTTTCTCTGAATCCACAACAAGAAAATAAGCTTGAAGTCCAGACTCCTTTAAATGTAAAGAAGTTATTCTAACCAGCCTTGAGGTCTAAGCAAGAAGCCAGAATCAGTAGGGAAAGTGAAAGTCCAAAACCCACCACTTTAATACCTGTGTACAGGCAGGACCAGCTACATGGATGTGCAACCTGGCCAGTCACACAGGGACTCATGCTTAGAAGGGACCCGTACTTGGTTTAATGCTCTGCTGTTACCATCTTGAAATTCCTAATAATTTTTATGCAAGGGGCCCTTATTCATTTTGCACTGGGCTCTGAAAATTATGTAGCTGGTTCTGATACTAGGGGAAGTCCTGAGAGACAGGAAGAGGAAGTAAAAGAAAAATTAACTTTTGTTGGCCCCAGGGCATCATGGGTAGAAGAGGCAAGAGAAACAGTGAGTGAGACATATATAGATTCACTTCCTCCTTGGCACAGGAAAGAGGATATTATAAGATGGAGAGGAATGCCAGGAGGGGTCCTTTTGTCCCATTTCACACTTTGGACTCTGGAAGGGAAATTCAATCCCCCACCTCTAAAATGGAGATAATAAAGCATTCTGAAAAAGGCTTTAAAATAAAAATGTTTTTCAAAATTTCAAAGAGATACAAAGCAGTAAGATTGTAAATTTACTCATGCGGTACTCAGGTGAACAGAGAAAATGTAGTTTAAAGAAATTTTCTATTAATTATCCAAATTTCATTAGTAGGTCTCATCATTATAGAAGTGGGAAGAAAAATCTGAATTTTAAGTCAAATCCAGTAAGCCTGGTCCAGTGCAGTAATTGAAACAATCCTTCTAAGCTTTTGTTCATGATTTAAACATGCCCAATTGCTCAGAAATCCACCTAGTCTCCCTTTGCTCTCCCAGGTGCTGAGTGATGTCTAGAGGATGTAGCAAACATGGTTGTGCCATGGACCTTGAAGGATGGAAACGATTTCCTGAAGATGGTGAACTGGCAAGATAGGAACCTTGGTTTCTGAGGACACTGAAGATTCCATATCAGCCCTGGATTGCCTACCTGCTCTGAACTTCTTTTAGGTGAGAGAGAAATATATTTCTATTTTGTTTAAATGATAATTATTTCAAATGTTCTCCTATATGCAGACAAACTTAATTCCGATACAGATACTTAGGCTGATTCTAATTTTTTGCTGCTATAAACTATGCTGCAGTTAGCATACTCGTCCAAACATTTCTGCACATTTGTCTGAGAAATTTTAAAATATATTCCTAGAAGTTGAATTATCAATTAAAAGATTTATGAACATTTTTTATTGTTTTGTGAAATATCTTGCCTAACTTGGGAAGGCATTCTGAATGGGGATCCTCTTGGGCAATGAACAAATGAGGTGGGAATATGTGGGACACTGATACTGGGAAGTGGTTGACATAACATGGGAAACGTAGATGAGAGCCAGATGTCCCCATGTCAAGCTAAAACTCCATTCTACTATTCCCTTTACTAGAATGGCTTAATCAAAGTCAAAATTATAAAAAATAACCCAATAAAATAGTTGCATTTCAAGCCTGTCAGGTGTTCTTAAGATATTCATTTGATATAATTGTAAAGCAATAGACACACACATACACACACACACACACACACACACACACACACACACACAAGCTACTATGCTGGATCCACTTCCATCTATGATTTTTAGGTCACTCTGGATTATTGGGAGATTATTAGATTATTATTGGATTATGTAAATAATTAGTTCTCAAACTTCAGCACAGTTAAAAATCTATCTAAAAGCCTATTGGAAAAGTACATTTCTGAGCTTCACATATTCTGATTCAGTTGGTCAGGGGTGGGGCCCAGGAATATGCGTTTTAACTGGTATACCACTTTGAGAAGCACTTATCTAGATACTTTGAAGATTAAACTATTGGTTCAAATCCCATCCATCAGTAAATCTTACTGCCTCACTGTTAATTAATTCCTTGGTCAGAGAAGCTGACCAAAGATGGGCATAGAGGTGCAACTGAAATTGGCAGTTCTGGTCCTTTCTCTCAGTTGATTGACACTTTATGATTGTGGATTTAAAGTAATAGCCGCACTTATGAATAATGAATATGATGTTTTAGGAATTATTTAATGTATTTTTTATTCCTCTTAAATCAAGATGCCATATGGCTTCCCATCCTTTTAATCAATGAGTTTCAATGCTTCAGAGGCAGGGTAGTTACTGGCTAGAACACCAAAGTCATCCCTCAGCTTTGATTGTCAAATGAAGCTTTTTAAAGTATTGTGTCCCCAGGGAGAAAGTGCTGTTGAAAGCTGGGCTGTATCAAGAGAGGAAAGGAATTTCTAATTTTCTAAGCTCCCTTTATATATCATTTATTTCTAATGGTATTGGATTCTTATTAGAAAATGAAGTCTGTAAAATTTCTACTTTCATACTTTCTTGAGGTTTTTTTGCAGCCATGTTCATGATCAATTTTTATAATATGTCTTTCCTTTAAAGGATGTCAGGTTCTTTAGCAATTAAAACAAGTGAGTTGATTGTAATATTCAGTTCCTCTGTATCTGTATTTATTTTTTGTCTCATAGATCTCACTGATTTGAAAGAAATATATTAAAATCTCCTATATAACTGTATTTTATCTGTTTCTTTTTAACTTTTGCAGTCAAATTATACTCTCACGCTTAAAGAACAAAAATTAACAACAAACAAACTGAGCAACATAATCCCTGCCTTACTCCTTCCTATTCCCATATCCTCACTCCTCAGAGGCAACCACTTTCAACTCTGCTTATCTTCTGGTGGTTACTACCATATTTCAAAATTACATGTAACTTTGATTTTAAATTTAAAAAATTATCTATTGACTTTATACTTTGGACAGTGAGTTTGGGGATAAATGGAGATAAACACCTGCATTCAATCTGCCACGCTTAAAGTCTTTAAGGAGGGGGAAAATGAGGAACAAAGGCAAGTGGTGAGATATGTGGGTCCTGATTGCTCTTTTGCAGGTCAAAACGTCAGCTTGGGGGTAATGAATATTAGAAATAATAAGACATATTAAAAATATTTATTGAGCACTTACTGTTCTAGTAAAATGCCCTCATGAGCTTGTATTCTATTGAGAGAGCCAGACAATAAATAAATATGTAAAACACATATGTCAATCGGTAAAAAGAAAAAAAAAGCTATGGAGAAAACAAAGCAAGGAGGTAGATAGCATAAAGAGGTGGGGTTGGGGGTAGGCTTGTGATTTTTAACTAGGATCATTATAGAAGGCCTGACTGAGATGGCAGCATCTGTGCAAATGCCTGAAGCAGGTGAGGGTACTGGCTAAGGGTATTTCAGGAAGAGCAGAATGAAAGAAAGGCAGAAGTAGGAAATGAGATCAGTGAGGTAATGGTGGGGCCCAGTGGCAGGAAAGGGTGAGAATAGATTGTGTCTGACCTTGTAAACACTTTGACGTTTACTCTGAGATGGAAACTTCTGGAGACTTTTGAAAAGAGGAGTGACCTAATTTGATTGTTTTGAGGACAGACTGAAGGGAGACAAGGTGGAAGCAGGAGATCAGTCAGGTGAGTAATGCCATAGTCCAAGTGAGAGATAAGTACAAGTTGGACCACAGTTACAGTAGTGAAGACACTGAGAAGTGTGAATTCTGGATATATTTTGAAGGTAGAGCCAACAGGATTGCTAATGGATGAGCTTTGGCAATCTGAGAGGAAGGACATTTTGCCTGAGAAACTGGAAGGAGAAAATTGCTACTTCCTGCATTGAGGAAGATTGTAGACAGAGCTAGTTTTAGGGAGAAAGATCAGAATCTGGTTGTGAACAGGTCAGGTCTGAGATGCCTGTTGGTCATCCAAGTGAAACTGTGGACTAGACAGTTGGATATTGGAATCTAGAATTCATGGAAGACGTTTAGACTGAAAATGAAATTTGGGAATCATTAGCATAGATGATTTTTAAAGCCAGGAGACTAGATGAGAACACCAAAGAGTGAGTGAGTATAAAAGAGGAGATAGGAGAGAAGAGGCGTAAGGACTGAGCCCTGGGTCACTCTACATTTGGAGGTCAGAATAGGAGTAGAAGATGAGTTGATAATGAAGTCAGAAGAAAACCAGAATTTCTAGGAAGCCAAGTAAAGACAGTATTTCAAGGAGAAATCTCAATCAACCTTGTCAAATGCTGCTGGCACGTTAAGTAGGATGAGGACTGGGAGTTGACCACTAGACTGAGCAATAGGAAGTCACTAGTGGCCTTACAAAGAGTAGCTTCAGTGGAATGGTGGCAGGGGGGAAAAAGGGGAACCATGGAGGAAATCAAAATAAATATAGCCAACTCCTAAGAGGAGCTTTGCTGTAAAGGGGAGCAGAGAAGTGGGGTGATAGAAGGGGATGGATGAGGATGTAGGTTCAAGGTAGAAAAGAAATTTCAGTATGTTTAAGTGGGATTAAATTAACAGAGAGAAAAAAGGTGATGATGCAGGAGACAGGGGAGAATTGCTGGCAATGGGATCTAATGTTCAAGTGGAGTTGTCTTTAATTAGGAGAATGAATTGCTTGTCCTCAGTAACAGGGAAGGCAGAATATATGGGCACAGCTGCAAGAGCTGGGTAGAAGTGATGGTGTAAGCCTGTGGATGCTTTTCTATCAGTTTTCATATTCTCAGTGAATTGAATGCCCCTTCATCAGCTGAAAATGAGTATTGATGAGGAAGTGCTAGGAGTTTGGGGAGATGATAGAAAGCATGAAATAAGTCATGGAGGAGAATGGGAGAGAAAATGATCTAGGGCAGCATTAAGGCCTACGTGAGATGAGTGACTTCAGATTTAAAATGAGACCAGTCTTCATAATCATGAGTTTTTCTCCAGCCACACTGGAGCTGTGCACATGTTAGCCTGGGACAGAAAGAGAGTTAGACTGAACCAGGGTGAAATGTCGCCAGACAATTATGAGTTTGGAATCCAGAGTAATGGAGCTTATCCCTTACTTCCTTGGGTGCATGCTGGGAAAACTCTAAGCTCCAGTGTTGCCAGAGTGCTAGTTTAGAAATGGCTGAAGAAGGGTGGACGTGGTTGGGCAGAGAGCACTCTTGATTCACAGAATGTAGCACATGCCTGTGAGGTCAGAGAACGCAACTAGGAAAATCTGTCCCCCAAAAGAGAACACAGGAATGCTAAGAGCAGCTATGGACCAGAAGAGATAAGAGATCATTTGGATTAGAGGTAGGCAAGATTTGCAGCCAAGAGGGTACCTCAAGGATAATGGACTCTAGGCATGGGTGTTTGCAGAGTTTCCAAAAGAATCAGGTGGGATCAGGCCCCCACAATGGTCAGCAGGTTCAGGTATCCAGGGAAAAGATGCCCAGTCTCCATGTCCCCATGGTGGGCAACAGCAAGGACATGTGAGCCGTCCCTCCTACTCCCACCCTCCTGCCACCATAAATACCCCCAGTCCAGGAGCCACCTTGGTAAGGAAAATGGGGAAGAAGCATACACCCTGAAAGATGGAGCATTTCTTCCAAAGACACTGGGGTGAGATAGAATTTTAAAATGTTTCATACTGGAATTAAATGAGTTATATTTAGTTAGTTCGTTGAGTCTTCCCCCACCCTTCTCACTTCTACCCCTTGGCACACCAGGAGCTCAAAAGTCAGATGATAGCAGTTGTGGGAAATAGAGGAAAGTGACATAATTTTTTCTCATTTGATTTGTAGTTCATAAACTTCTACTTGGGTGTAGACATTTTGGATTATTTAGGGATTTAAATCATACATATTATTCCATGTAACAAAATATTAAAAGTATGAAGAAGTCTGGAGAAAAAAGGAGTAGATCCAGACATTCTAGGGGAATACTAACCTCACACTAGACCATGAAGCCATGAAGATCTTGTGAATTTTCCAATGAGCAAGAAGCAAAGCCACTTGTAACCAGGTGGTATTAGATCTTGACTTCTCACCAATCTGTGTATATTGGTTAATATCAACATGAGAATGTCTGCTCTGAGAAGTCCACTCTACCACCAAAAACATCCTGTTTTTTTCTTTTTTCTTTTTTTTTTTTTGAACAAAAATTGCTATGGAGCTTTCACACCCATTAGGGAGATTTCCAGTTTTGCACTTTGACCCTGAGGTACGTTAATGATCCCTCCGCCCCATTAGCTCTTGGACTGTATCTTAGATGTCATCAGCACCCTAATGGGCAGTGTCCTGTGATTTGACAGTGCTACAGCTGTTTGAGGATTTTGTCTTTTTAAAATCCAAGCCAAAGGCCACTGCAGCTCAGGAGAATCATGTGTGCTCTAAGAGTAGAGGTAAAATGAGGGCAAAGTAGGTTTTCCAATGGCCTTGTGCAGTGCTCAAAGTTGTTATGTTCATCAGTGACCCAGTGGGCAGACAAGGGCAATGAGGAAGCTTCCCTGTGGAATCAAAGGCACTAGTACCTGAGAGAATGGGCCATTCAGAACCATCTTGGGCCACATCTCTATCTTTACCAAGAGCTCAGCATGACAGAATGTCCTGCCTTAGAATGGAAGCTGTTAGATGGCATCTGGATTTGGACAAAGCTACTATTATCCCTACTTTCCTTTCAGAATTCAGTCCTGCCAAGTTGCTATAAGGATTAGTGATAACGTATTTAAAGCAGAAGACATATACTAGGTGCTCAAGAAATGCTTGCTGTTATTGCAGAAACAATGTGAATAGTATTAGTATGAAGCAGTAGTTTTCAAAGATCTTCTCAAAAGTCCATGGTTAAAAAAGGGAAATTTAATTTAGACCAATGTTTTTCAAATCTGGCTGTGGTCAGAATATTTTCTGAGGCTTGTTAAAAACACATACCCTGGTGTCAGTCCTAGACATTCTGATTCACTTTGGGGTAGGGAGTGGGCATCTACATACTGATAGTTTAACAAGTTCTACAGGTGATACTGATGCACAAACCAGTGGTTCTCAGCCCTGGCTGTACATTAAAATATTAAAATAACTGGGGAGCTATGAAAATTACAGATGCCAGGGCTGTACCCTGGGCCAACTGAATCAGAATCTCTGGGCAAGCAGACACTGGTGTTTAAAAAGCTCCTCATGAGATTCTGATGTGCCACTAAAGGGTCTCTGGTTTACATCATCATCACCTGAGGTGCTTGTCAAAAATCCCAATGCACAGGCCCCACCAATGCTATTCTGTACTAGATTTATTTGAGTGGAGGCCCAGGGATCTGCATTCTAGCAAACTCCACAGGTTTTTATGCATAACCAGTATTAAGAACCACAGTTATAGACAATAATTCTCAAACTTAGCACATTGGAATCTCCTGGAATAATTTTAAAAGTACCGATAGTTTGGTCTCACCCCCACATATTCTGAATGAATTGGAATGGGCTGTGGCCTGGTCATAAAGATTTTTTAAAGCTCTTTGGGTGATTCTAATATCCAGCAAAGCTTGAGAAGCAGTAGTCCCTGGGTCAGTAGCATCAGCATTATCTTCTGGGAACCTGTTAGAAATGCAAATTCCCAGGCTTCACCCCAGACCTACTGAATCAGAAATTCTGGGGGTGGAGCCCAGTTATCTGTTTGGGTTTTTTTTCTTAATTTTTATTGGAGTGTAGTTGATTTACAATGTTGTGTTAGTTTCAGGTGTACAGCAAAGTGAATTAGTTATACATATACATATATCCACACCTGTTTAAGATTCGTTTCCCATTAGGCCATTACAAGAGTATTGGGTAGAGTTCCCTGTGCTATACAGTAGGTTCTCATTAGTTATCTATTTTATATATAGTAGTGTGCATATGTCAATCCCAGTCTCCCAGTTTATCCCTTCCACCCTTATCCCCTCGTAACCATAAGTTTGTTTTCTACATCTGTGACTCTGCTTCTGTTTTGTAAATAAGTTCATTTGTACCCTTTTTTTTAGATTCCACATGTAAGTGTTATCACATAATATTTGCCTTTCTGTGTCTGACTTACTTCACTCATATGACAATCTCTGGGTCCATCCATGTTGCTGCAAATGGCATTATTTTGTTCTTTTTTATGGCTGAGTAATACTCCACTGTATATATGTACCACATCATCTTTACCCATTCCTCTGTTGATGAACATTTAGGTTGCTTCCATGTCCTAGCTATTGTAAATAGTGCTGCAATGAACATTGGGGTGCATGTATTTTTTTGAATTATGGTTTTCTCTGGGTATATGCCTAGGAGTGGGATTGCTGGGTCATCTGGTAGCTCTATTTTTAGTTTTTTAGAAACTTCCATACTGCTCTTCATAATGGCTGTACCAATTGTGCTTCTGGTGATTCTATTGCACACTAAGGTTTGAGAACCAGGGACTAGATCTTGCTAATTAGCAAGAATCAATTAGCAAGAATTCATGGATCAGATTAGCTGGTTGACACTTTGATTCAAGGGGCTTGACCCAGTCCGTTTCTACTGAAACAATGGGAAAGGCTGGCGGTGTGCAGCCCAGTTGAGGGGTGCCTAACTCAAGGCTGCCCAGAAAGGTTAGCCTCTGGGTGTGTGTGTGAAATGAAGAGCTCTGATCAGCCCTGAACACATGGGTTCGTTCTCATTTGAAAAGCCATGTTCGGGGCTTCCCTGGTGGTGCAGTGGTTAAGAATCTGCCTGCCAATGCAAGGGACACACGTTCCAGCCCTGGTCCAGGAAGATCCCACATGCCGTGGAGCAACTAAGCCCGTGCGCCACGGCTACTGAGCCTGCTCTCAAGAGCCCGCAAGCCACAGATACTGAGCCCATGTGCCGCAACTAGTGAAGCCTGCGTGCCAAGAGCCCATGCTTCACAACAAAGAGAAGCCACTGCAATGAGAAGCCCACACACGGCAACGAAGAGTAGCCCCCGCTCACTGCAACTAGAGAAAGCCCATGCACAGCAACGAAGACCCAACACAGCCAAAAAATAAAAACAAACAAATAAATACATTTATAAAAAAGGAAAGAAAAGCCATGTTCTACCAAAGGAGAGCCCAACCCTCTCAAGGGCTTTCAGCAGCTGTTCCAAGCTTTGGTAAGAACTAAACCCTAGACACCATGTTAAAATTCAGCTTCCTGAGCCCCATGCCAACAGATTTTGGTTCTCTGGGTGTGGGGTAGGCACCAGGAAATAGCATTTTAAACAGGCACCCACGGTGATGCTGATGTAAGTGGTGTGTAAACCAAGCTCTGAAAAACATTGGTTTTATGGGCTGCTATCTCAACACTTTGTGAGACCAACTTCTGAGACTTTCAGATTTTAGCCCTGGTTCAGCTTCAGAAGCTCTGGGCTCCTCCACCGGCGTATGGGTAGCAAACCCAGGTCACTGTGCAAAGTCACTGGCCGAGCTCTTCTTCCAGCACCTGGTTCCAAAGTGAGGCTTTTGATGTCAGCGAGAAGCTTCTTTTGTTCCAGGCCTTCCCAGCCCCATTGTTTCACTGCAGTCTGGCTTTGAAATGTCACTCTAGTGTCCCCACCCTTGCTTAGAAAACTTTGCTATATGCAAAATCCAATGTGCTTCACCTGACCCTAATTCCTTGTGACTGAGGCCAGAAGCAACAGGTCGAAGAGGCTCCTTCTGAAAAGAAATCCAAAATGCTGCACATATTTGGCCTCCAGGCGGCGCCAGCCTTTTGGAAAAGGAGGTTGTTTATGTAACAGATTGGCAGTTTCAGCGGCTGTGTAAATGTCATTCTTTAAAAATAAAGATAAAACTCTCAGTTAACTCAAACAGGAGCAAATTAAAAAGTAGAGTGAAATATCTATTTCATGAACACAGTTCATCTGCTGTCTCTGGTACTTCAAAATGATACCTTTTCTCCAAATGATAACTGGCACCCTCCCACTGGCTTTAGCTAGGCAGTGACAAAACAACAGATCAATTCACTCACTTCAGTGAAGAAGAAAAAATGCAGTCAGTCAGGATGGGCTTCATGTAACTCACACACATGGAGACTGAATCCTTTCTATGCAACCAAACATATGAGCAGAGCCACTGAAACATGACTGAGGTGTTAAGTTTGTCCCCCAAAATGCAATAAGGAAGTTTGTAATGAATCTCAATTGTTTTTAAACCCAAAGGATGATTATTCTTTGTGAACTCACCAGGAGGGTCTTTGAAATATCAGTTTTCAGCCATTGTAAGGGTATGTCTTTAACATGTAAAGCCATCTCATTTAGAGGGCTTTCTGTCCCGTGTGCTAATGCAAAATCTCAACCTTAGCTTCAAAATGGAATCGCTTGGGAAGCTTTTAAAAATTCCAAGGTTCAGGTACATATCCCAAGCCAATTAAGTAAGGATCTGGAGGTGGGACCCAGGCAACAGTCCTTTTTTAAGCTCCTTAGGCGACATAATGTGAAACCACCCCTTTCTGTTTGCAGCTATTTTCTCTGGAGTTCAGACCCTAGTCCTTGGGGCTGGGTGCAGGGACCAATCTCTAATACTCACACTGCTTTCTCCCAGTTTCTCTTCTCCTAGGGTCTGCTCCAAATCTCGTGCAGACCAGTCCCTAGAGGGCCCATCTCCAGTATCTTATGCCTATTATCCCAGGTATATCTGAAATCCAGTTGTGGCTACACCTTGACCTCAAGCTTGGGGCCCCACCACATAGTAATTGACTGGTCGATATGAAAGATAGCTTATTGTCTAGTATTGATGGTTCCCAAATACCAGTCCAGAGTTAATTCTTATCCTGAATAAGAATAGCTCAAGGAGCTTGTTAAAATATGTATTTCTGGGCTCAACCTCAGAAAACCCCATTCATTTGGTCTGGAGAAAGACCTGGAAAGTTGTGTTTTAACAAGCTAAGCTTCTGGGGGAAACTGATTTAGTCCAGTGCCTCCAATACATAGAGGTAACAGAATCTCAGAGGAGATGTGACTTGTTCAGGGTCATTTGTCTAGTTAGGAGAAGAGGCAAGATTAGAAGCAGGTGTCCTGACGACCATGAAAAGAAGACATGCTATGGAGAAATACAATTTTTGCATTTCAAAAATATTTCAAAAATCAATGAATTTTCTTTCCAACCTTACCAATTAGATATTCCAGAAAGAGCAGAGCCTTCTGAAGTCAGATCTGTGTTCTAGTCCCTGCTTAGCAATACATTAGCTGTGTGGTTTGAGGCAAGTATTTTCATCTCTCTGAGTCCCAATTTCTCTATCTTTCAAATGGGATGCTACTTGCCTCATAGGGTTTTGTGAGGATTAAATGACATAATGTTGGGCTTCCCTGGTGGCGCAGTTGTTGAGAGTCCGCCTGCCGATGCAGGGGACACGGGTTCGTGCCCTGGTCTAGGAAGATCCCACATGCTGCGGAGCGGCTGGGCCCGTGAGCCATGGCCGCTGAGCCTACGCGTCCAGAGCCTGTGCTCCCCAACGGGAGAGAGGCCACAACAGTGAGAGGCTCGCATACAGCAAAAAAAAAAAAAAAAAAAAAAAAAAGACATAATGTTGCAATGGAGAGGACTTACTTTGAACCCACATGAGATACTGTTTGGAGACTCCCAAAATTAGGGCAGGGAGAGGATTTTGCAATGGGTGGGAGCCAGAGAAATATGGTTTCTGCTGCTTTTGTGATCCCACTTTAACATCGTGCTATGTGATGATAAACAGATTGGGAAACGGAGGCCTACCAAGGTGCAGTGACTTGCTCAGGATCACATAGCACATTGCTTTCAGACACAGGTCTTCTGACTTATCAATCATTGCCCTTCCTTCTACATCTCCTACATGTCACCAAGGAAATTGATTCAAGTCAGTAAGTTTTTACATTAGATGATCATAGTACTATATTATCTACTTGAATTTCTTGGAACTAGATACAGACACCAAGGATAGGTTGAGGGAAGGATCACTCAGCCCCCTAACCTTATATTCCTAAATCTGATTCAGTGGGGGAAGGGAACTTAGGACACTTCAGCGAAGAACAAGGACCCAGGGGAGGGCCTCTTGGATCCTTCTAGGATACGTATAAACAGATCCTGATGTTTCAGGTTTAAATCTTACCCTAAGCAATGTTGAAAATGCTCCCTGTTTAGCCCTGGGCTATCTGGGACCCTGCAGAAGAGATGCTAGACAGAAGCTGGGTCAGTGCCTTCCTCAGGCTAGTGGGGTGGGGATGGACCCTGGAATCATCACATTCTCCCCGTTTTCCACACCTGAAAGCTTTGTCAACACAGGAAGAACATGGAGTTGAGATGACACTTCAGTTTGAGCAAAAACCCTTTGCTGAGTAGTGTTGCTGGATATTTCCATCTGGTAAATCTGGAAACCTTATGAGCGACAGAGGATTTTTTTTTTTTGAATTTTTAATTTTACTTTATTTTTTTATACAGCAGGTTCTTATTAGTTACCATTTTATACATATTAGTGTCTATATGTCAACCCCAGTCTCCTAATTTATCACCCCTCCCCCCCGCCACTTCCCTCCCTTGGTGTCCATACGTTTGTTCTCTACATCTGTGTCTCAATGTCTGCCCTGCAAACGGGTTCATCTGTACCATTTTTCTAGGTTCCACATATATGCGTTAATATACGATATTTGTTTTTCTCTTTCTGACTTACTTCACTCTGTATGACAGTCTGTAGATTCATCCAGGTCTCTACAAATGACCCAATTTCGTTCCTTTTTATGGCTGAGTAGTAGTCCATTGTATATATGTACCACAACTTCTTTATCCATTCATCTGTTAATGGACACTTAGGTTGCTTCCATGTCCTGGCTATTATAAATAGTGCTACTGTGAACATTGGGGTGCATGTGTCTTTTTGAATTATGGTTTTCTCTGGGTATATACCCAGTAGTGGGATTGCTGGGTCATATGGTAGTTCTATTTTTAGTTTTTTAAGGAACCTCCATACTGTTCTCCACAGTGGCTGTATCAATTTACATTTCCACCAACAGTGCAAGAGGGTTCCCTTTTCTCCACATCCTCTCCAGCATTTGTTGTTTGTAGATTTTCTGATGATGCCCATTCTAACTGGTGTGAGGTGATACCTCATTGTAGTTTTGATTTACATTTCTCTAATAATTAGTGATGTTGAGCAGCTTTTCATGTGCTTCTTGGCCAATTATATGACTTCTTTGCAGAAATGTCTATTTAGGTCTTCTGGCCATTTTTGGATTGGGTTGTTTGTTTTCTTAATATTGAGCTGCCTGAGCTGTTTATATATTTTGGAGATTAATCCTTTGTCCATTGATTCGATTGCAAATATTTTCTCCCATTCTGAGGATTGTCTTTTCGTCTTGTTTGTAATTTGCTTTGCAAAAGCTTTGAAGTTTCATTAGGTCCCATTTGTTTATTTTTGTTTTTATTTCCATTACTCTAGGAGGTGGATCAAAAAAGATCTTGCTGTGATTTATCTCGAAGAGTGCTCTTCCTATGTTTTCCTCTAAGAGTTTTAGAGTGTCCGGTCTTACATTTAGGTCTCTAATCCATGTTGAGTTTATTTTTGTGTATGGTGTTAGGGAGTATTCTAATTTCATTCTTTTACATGTAGCTGTCCAGTTTTCCCAGCACCACTTATTGAAGAGACTGCCTTTTCTCCATTGTATATCCTTGCCTCCTCTGTCATAGATTAGTTGACCACAGGTGTGTGGGTTTATCTCTGGGCTTTCTATGCTGTTCCATTGATCTATATTTCTGTTTTTGTGCCAGTACCATATTGGCTTGATTACTATAGCTTGGTAGTATAGTCTGAAGTCAGGGAACCTGATTCCTCCAGCTCCGTTTTTTTTCCCCTCAAACTGCTTTGGCTATTCGTGGTCTTTTGTGTCTCCATACAAATTTTAAGATTTTTTTTGTTCTACTTCTGTAAAAAATGCCACTGGTAATTTGATAGGGATTGCATTGAATCTGTAGATTGCTTTGAGTAGTAGAGTCATTTTCACAATATTGATTCTTCCAATCCAAGAACATGGTATATCTCTCCATCTGTTGGTATCATCTTTAATTTCTTTCATCAGTGTCTTATAGTTTTCTGCATATAGGTCTTTTGTCTCCCTAGGTAGGTTTATTCCTAGATATTTTATTCTTTTTATCGCAGTGGTAAATGGGGGGGTTTTCTTGATTTCTCTTTCAGATTTTTCATCATTAGTGTATAGGAATGCAAGAGATTTCCGTGCATTAATTTTGTATCCTGCAACTTTACCAAATTCATTGATTAGCTCTAGTAGATTTCTGGTGGCATCTTTAGGATTCTCTATGTAGAGTATCATGTCATCTGCAAACAGTGACAGTTTTACTTCTTCTTTTCCAATTTGTATTCCTTTTATTTCTTTTTCTTCTCTGATTGCCATGGCTAGGACTTCCCAAACTATGTTGAATAATAGTGGTGAGAGTGCACAGTCTTGTCTTGTTCCTGATCTTAGAAGAAATGCTTTCAGTTTTCACCATTGAGAATGATGTTTGCTGTGGGTTTGCGGTATATGACCTTTATTATGTTGAGGTAAGTTCCCTCTATACCCACTGTCTGGAGAGTTTTTATCATAAATGGGTGTTGAATTTTGTCAAAAGCTTCTTCTGCATCTATTGAGATGATCATATGGTTTTTCTTCTTCAATTTGTTAATATGGTGTATCACATTGATTGTGTATATTGAAGAATCGTTGCATCCCTGGGATAAATCCCACTTGATCATGGTGTATGATCCTCTTCATGTGTTGTTGGATTCTGCTTGCTAGTATTTTGTTGAGGATTTTTGCATCTATATTCATCAGTGATTTTGGTCTGTAATTTTCTTTTTTTGTAGTATCTTTGTCTGGTTTTGGTATCAGGGTGATGGTGGCCTCATAGAATAAGTTTGGGAGTGTTCCTTCCTCTGCAATTTTTTGGAAGAGTTTGAGAAGGATGGGTGTTAGCTATTCTCTAAGTGTTTGATAGAATTCACCTGTGAAGCCATCTGGTCCTGGACTTTTGTTTGTTGGAAGATATTTAATCACAGTTTCAATTTCATTGCTTGTGATTGGTCTGTTCATATTTTCTATTTCTTCCTGGTTCAGTCTTGGAAGGGGATACCTTTCTAAGAATTTGTCCATTTCTTCCAGGTTGTCCATTTTGTTGGCATAGATTTGCTTGTAGTAGTCTCTTTGGATGCTTTGTATTTCTGTGGTGTCTGTTGTAACTTCTCCTTTTTCCTTTCTGATTTTATTGATTTGAGTCCTCTCCCTCTATTTCTTGATCATTCTGGAAAATGGTTTATCAATTTTGTTTATCTTCTCGAAGAACCAACTTTTAGTTATATTGGTCTTTGCTATCGTTTTCTTTGTTTCTATTTCATTCATTTCTGCTCTGATCTTTATGATTTCTTTCCTTCTGCTAACTTTGGGTTTTGTTTGTTCTTCTTTCTCTAGTTCCTTTAGGTGGAAGGTTAGATTGTTTATTTGAGATTTTTCTTGTTTTTGAGGTAGGCTTGTATTGCTATAAACTTCCCTCTTAGAACTGCTTCTGCTGCATCCCATAGGTTTTGGATCATCGTGTTTTCATTGTCATTTGTCTGTAGGTGTTTTTTGATTTCCTCTTTGATTTCTTCAGTGATCTCTTGGTTATTTAGTAACATATTGTTTAGCCTCCATGTGTTTGTGTTTTTTACGTTTATTTCCTTGTAATTGATTTCTAATCTCACAGTGTTGTGGTCAGAAAAGATGCTTGATATGATTTCAGTTTTCTTAAATTTACTGAGGCTTGATTTGTGACCCAGGATGTGATCTATCCTGGAGAATGTTCCATGCGCACTTGAGAAGAAAGTTTAATCTGCTGGTTTTGGATTGAATGTCCTATAAATATCAATTAAATCTGTCTGGTCTATTGTGTCATTTAAAGCTTGTGTTTCCTTCTTAATTTTCTGTTTGGATGATCTGTCCGTTGGTGTGAGGTGTTAAAGTCCCCCACTATGATTGTGTTACTGTCGATTTTCTCTTTTATAGCTGTTAGCAGTTGCCTTATGTATTGAGGTGCTCCTATGTTGTGTGCATATATATTTATAATTGTTATATCTTCTTGGATTGATCCCTTGATCATTATGTAGTGTCCTTCCTTGTCTCTTGTAACGTTCTTTATTTTAAAGTCTATTTTATCTGATATGAGTATTGCTACTCCAGCTTTCTTTTGATTTACATTTGCATGGAATATCTTTTTCCATCCCCTCACTTTCAGTCTGTATGCATCCATAGGTCTGAAGTGGGTCTCTTGTAGACAGCATATATATGGGTCTTGTTCTTGTATCCATTCAGCAAGCCTGTGTCTTTTGGTTGGAGCATTTAATCCATTCACATTTAAGATCATTATCGATATGTATGTTCCTATTACCATTTTCTTAATTGTTTTGGGTTTGCTTTTGTAGGTCCTTTTCTTCCCTTGTGTTTCCCACTTAGAGAAGTTCCTTTAGCATTTGTTGTAGGGCTGGTTTGGTGGTGCTGAATTCTCTTAGCTTTTGCTTGTCTGTAAAGCTTTTGATTTCTCCATCAAATCTGAATGAGATACTTGCTAGGTAGAGTAATCTTGGTTGTAGGTTCTTCCCTTTCATCACTTTAAATATGTCATGCCACTTCCTTCTGGCTTGTAGAGATTCTGCTGAGAAATCAGCTGTTAACCTTGTGGGAGTTCCCTTGTATGTTATTTGTCATTTTTCCCTTGCTGCTTTCAATAATTTTTCTTTGTCTTTAATTTTTGCCAGCTTGATTAGTATGTGTCTCGGCATGTTTCTCCTTGGGTTTATCCTGCCTGGGACTCTCTGTGCTTCCTGGACTTGGGTGGCTATTTCCTTTCACACGTTAGGGAAGTTTTCGACTCTAATCTCTTCAAATATTTTCTCGGGTCCTTTCTCTCTCTCTTCTCCTTCTGGGACCCCTATAATGTGAATGTTGGTGCATTTAATGCTGTCCCAGAGGTCTCTTAGGCTGTCTTCATTTCTTTTCATTCTTTTCTCTTTATTCTGTTCTGTGGCAGTGAATTCTACCATTCTGTCTTCCATGTCATTTATCTGTTCTTCTGCCTCAGTTATTCTGCTATTGATTCCTTTTGGTGTAGTTTATGTTTCAGTTATTGTATTGTTCATCTCTGTTTGTTTGTTCTTTAATTCTTCTAGGTGTTTGTTAAAGATTTCTTGCATCTTCTTGATCTTTGCCTCCATTCTTTTTCCGAGGTCCTGGATCATCTTTACTATCATTATTCTGAATTCTTTTTCTGGAAGGTTGCCTATCTCCACTTCATTTAGTTGTTTTTCTGGGGTTTTATCTTGTTCCTTCATCTGGTACATAGTCCTCTGCCTTTTCATCTTGTGTATCTTTCTGTGAATGTGGTTCTTGTTCCACAGGCTGCAGAATTGTAGTTCTTCTTCCTTCTGCTGTCTGCCCTCTGGTGGATGAAGCTAAGAGGCTTGTGCAAGTTTCCTGATGGGAGGGACTGGTGGTGGGTAGAGCTGGCTGTTGCTCTGGTGGGCAGAGCTCAGTAAAACTTTAATCCACTTGTCTGCTGATGCGTGGGGCTGAGTTCCCTCCCTGTTGGTTGTTTGGCCTGAGGCGACCCAACACTGGAGCCTACCTGGGCTCTTTGGTGGGGCTAGTGGCGGACTCTTGGAAGGCTCATGCCAAGGAGTACTTCCGTGAACCTCTGCTGCCAGTGTCATTGTCCTTACGGTGAAACACAGCCACCCCCCGCCTCTGCAGGAGAGCCTCCAACACTAGCAGGTAGGTCTGGTTCAGTCTCCTATGGGATCACTGCTCCTTCCCCTGGGTCCCGATGCGCACACTACTTTGTGTGTGCCCTCCAAGAGTGAAGTCTCTTTTTCCCTCAGTCCTGTCGAAGTCCTACAATCAAATCCTGCTAGCCTTCAAAGTCTGATTCTCTAGGAATTCCTCCTCCCATTGCTGGACCCTCAGGTTGAGAAGCCTGACATGGGGCTCAGAATTTTCACTCTAGTGGGTGAACTTCTGTGGTATAAGTGTTCTCCAGTTTGTGAGTCACCCACCCAGCAGTTATGGGATTTGATTTTATTGTGAATGCCCCCCTCTTACCATCTCATTGTGGCTTCTCCTTTGTCTTTGGATGTGGGGTATCTTTTTTGGTGAGTTCCAGTGTCTTCCTGTCGATGATTGTTCAGCAGTTAGTTGTGATACCGGTGCTCTTGCAAGGGGGAGTGAGAGCACGTCCTTCTGCTCCGCCATCTTGAACCAGTCTTGCGATTGAGTATTGGCTTTAACTGAATCGTTTCACTTAGCTATCTACAATTAATTGATCAAATTCACAAGTTAATTGGCTTAGGGCTTCATTTCACTGTGTGGTATAGACGTTGATGATCTCTGGAGGTATTTTTTATGCTTGTAATTTGTGTGTTTTTTTTTTTTTTAAGGTCAGCAGATTTTTTAAAAGAAATTTATTTATTTATTTATTTATTTTTGGCTGCGTTGGGTCTTCGTTTCTGCACGTGGGCTTTCTGTAGTTGTGGTGAGCAGGGGCTACTCTGCATTGCGGTGCGCTGGCTTCTCATTGTGGTGGCTTCTCTTGTTGCAGAGCAGGGTCTCTATGCAGGCTCAGTAGTTGTGGCATGCGGGCTCAGTAGTTGTGGCACACGGGCTCTAGAGCGCAGGCTCAGTAGTTGTAGCGCATGGGCTTAGTTGCTCCGCGGCATGTGGGATCTTCCTGGACCAGGGCTTGAACCTGTGTCCCCTGCATTGGCAGGCAGATTCTTAACCACTGTGCCACCAGGGAAGCCCCTGTAATTTGTTTTAATTATGGCACTGGGGCCTTCAGTAAAAATTGGTGGAAAGGCGTGTTTCTTCTGAGAGCTGTTCTGATTTTAGTTGTAGGTTTATGGGAGTTGGCATGACTGTCCATGGCTGGCCACACTTTGAAACTTTGAAGGTCAGAAGTAGAAAAGAACCATGGGACACCTCCCAACCCGCCCCCCCCCCCCACTACAGAAAGCCTTCTATAGTGTCTTTGTGTGCGAGAATGAAAGCTGCTTCTCTTAAAGGCAGTGGTATGGCTGAGGGAGTGAGGAAGTGAAAGGAGAGGGCAGGCTAGGCAGCCTGGGGACAGCATATAGCACTAGGCTGACTGCTTACTGGGCCTGGTCAGGCTGTTTGGTCTTCACCTAGGTAACCTGTTGCCAGGAGGATGACAATAACTTCCCCATGACAACACTGGAGCAAGGTCTCTGGCATTGCAAACAAGGCCAGAAAAGTCTGCCCTTCATTAGGCCTGCTGGTTAATGAGCATGCATTTGTGCTGCAGTCATTTCCAGAGGGGTGGAGGGGGCAGAGGGCACTCACCAGCTTCCCAGTCTCTCCAGCCATAAGCTCCTTGACAACCCCACTTTTTCTGCCCATCTGCATACCCTGGAGCTGCCTGTTTTTACAGTTGCTTGTTTTGATCTGGTTCTGTGCTTTCTTTTTAAAATTTGTATAAGGACTGAATACTATATCCAGAAAACACCTTTAGAAACAGACGATTTACAGCCTGCTTGGGAGTTTCCCTAATACAGATGACCTTTCATTGTCCCCTTGACTCGATTTCTTCGCTTGTAAAATAGTCAATTCCTAGTTCCGATATTTGACTGAACTTATGTGATATCACACTGCTGAGTGACACTTGCTGTAACTATTGGTCTTGAGATTCAAACTCAAACCCCCTGTATTACAAGACTAGCATATTGCCTGCCTCATGAAGAAGTCACTTTTGTTTCTGAGTGCTTAAGCCCCTAGCACTAAATCTTGTCCTTCCCTCTCCTTAAAAGGTCAGCAGAGCAGATGTTGTGGCAGCGTTCCAGGTAGGATTTGAGGAATCAAAGAATTTCTCAAAGAAAAATGGTTTTCTCTGGTGTGGCCCGAATTCCACCTTTTTGTAAAGCATTTTTTGAAGCTTTATATGAATATAATTTCTTGTAGGAGGATATTGCCAATCAGGTGTAACACCTGGAATTGATGGGGACTCAATTGATGGGGACTCCTATCTCATTGCATTGTCTAGAGCAGCCCTTCCCCAAAGTTCTGAGGAAAAGTTAATAGCATGACTTGAAAAAAAAGTGTCTCATAGCCAAGTTCACTTGGGAAACATTGTGTTAAATCAAGTTGAACAGGTCTCTTTTCTACAGGTGTTTGTCAGTGACTTTAATATTTAAATGCACAGTATGAATCTCTTTATTATGCAGTATTTCTCAAACTTATTTGACTAAGAAACCATATTTCTTTCCCACAGAGCAGGAGACCTGTTGTTCAATGGATTGAATTTGAGAAGCTAGCTCAGAGCAATGTCGAAAGGCCTTTGATAAAGATCTTGTTCTGTCACTCTTTACTGCTTAGAAAATGCTAGAAATCTCTCCCTGTCTCTTAAGATTATATTATTTGCTGATTCTTTAGGAAATTAAAGTCCATTTTTAAGAAAAGGCTTGGTTTTTTAATTTGTAAAATGAGAATAACAGTAACCTTTCTCACAAGTTGTTATGAGAATTGAGGGGGATACCCCAGATAAGGCAGCTGTCACAGAGTAGGCAATGTTATAAAGACTAACAAGGAGATGAAAAGACTAACATTGAACCAAGAGTCCCTTGGTGTCACAACAATAAAGATTGTAAACAGGGACTTCCCTGGTGGCACAGTGGTTTAGAATCTGCCTGCCAATGCAGGGGACACAGGTTTGATCCCTGGTCCGGGAAGATCCCACATGCCATGGAGCAACCAAGCCCGTGTGCCACAACTACTGAGCCTGTGCTCTAGAGCCTGCAAGCCACAATTACTGAGCCCGCGTGCCACAACTACTGAAGTCCGCGTGCTTAGAACCCCGTGCTCCACAACAAGAGAAGCCACCACAATGAGAACCCCATGCACCGCGATGAAGAGTAGCCCCCACTTGCTGCAACTAGAGAAAGCCCATGCACAGCAACAAAGACCCAACACAGCCAAAAATAATAAACAAATTTTTAAAAATTGTAAACAAAGAGCAATATACTGCCCATCCCAGAAATATTGATACCACCACGTATAACATTCAGAATACATAGCATCTAGCACCTGGTAGATGGTCAGTGTATTTACTGAACAGATGGATGGGTGGATGAATGCCTAAATATACATGTATACTGAATGCAATCTATATCAATAGGGACCACATGAGGATGGCTCTTGCATTAGTTACAGTGGCTCAAAAGATTATAGAAGTTTCTTTCCACCTCATCTAACACCCAAGAGGTGGGTGGGCCATCTAGCCGGGTAAACTGCTGTCTGCCTCAGGAAGTCATCCAGAGACCCAGGTGATCTGGTCTGCTCTGCTATCTTCAACATGGGGCTTCCATCTCTGGGCACAAGGCTGCTATATTTGTCCCTGTTTTCAGCCAGCAGGGCAGGGGAAGAAGGAAGACAAGAGTAAGTGGCTTGTTAAAAAGGTTGTGGACTAGAACATAGTCATATGACTGTACTCAGATACAACGAAAGCAGAGATGTTAGTCTCTAGCTGGGCAGCCATGTGCTCAGCTAAAACTGGAGTGGGGGGTGTTATATCACTAAGGAGAAGAGAGTAATAGTGGATATTGAGGCCCAGTTAACAGTCTCTGCCTCAAAATTCTGCTCCAGTTTTATTCCTAGATCTAGGAAAGAAAGGTGCTGTCAGTAAATGTTGATCATTAAGGTCAAAGTGTTGATCCTGTGGTATTGGGTTGGAATATTTTCTTCCATTTCAAGGTTTTACTTCAAGAGATTTAGGCAAGCTCTAGTGGGTTTGGAGGACTTCAACCAGGATAGTTAGTGGTGAGATGAGACTCCAAAGGATATGAGAAATCCTTGGAGGAATTAAGTATATTTAACCTGGAAAAGAGAAAATTTAGGGATAAAAATATACCTGTCTCTAAATGCATAAGGACTCCCAAGCTGGAGAATGGTTAGGATTATTCTGTGTGGCTTTAAGAGATAAAAGACAGGGGCTCAGACTTCAGTCCCAGATGCTCTCCCTCCTAGTCCCTTGTACCACTCTACAACTCAGCCATTTTGAATATCTTCGTACTCCTGTAATGAATCATATTCCTCTCACTTCTGAGCCATTGTCCATGTGTTCCCTCTGTCTGGAACACTCTTCCCCAGTGTCTCTCTTCCCACCAGATCTTCATCTGACTGTTTCCTTCCTGTCCTTCAGGTCTCACCTTAGACGTTCCAAACTTCAGGAAACCTTGCTTAATACCCAAGTCTGTGTTTGGTGCCTTTTATGTTCCTGTGGCAACCCACATTTCCTCACCATAACCTATTATGTTCTATCATAATTGTGTAATAGGTGGGATTTACCACCAACCACTACCACCCAAGTGCAGGCTCAGGATTTTCCTGCCACTCAGTCACTTCTCTGGATGTCAAGAATTCCACCTTCTATTTCAAGGGACCAATGAGTGTCCTGAGCTGTTTGAAAAGGGAGGGTGAGGGAAGTTCAATAAAGGTAGTTTGCATGGTATAGTGGATTGAATAGTGTCCCCCCAAAATGTGCACCTAGAACCTTAGAATGAGACGTTATTTGGAAATAGAGTCTTTACTGGTGTAATTAGTTAAGATGAGGTCATTCTGGGTTAGATGGGCCCTAAATCCGATGACTGGTGATGTCCTTATAAGAAGAGGAGAGGACACAGAGAGACACACACAGAGAAGAAGGCCATGTGAATATGGAGGCAGAGGTTAAGGTTATGTTCCCACAAGCCAAGGAATGCCTGGGGCCCCCAGAGGCTGGAAGAGGTAAGGAAGGATCTTTCCCAAGAGTCTTCAGAGGGAGCAAGGCCTGCTGATACCTTGAGTACAGAAGTGTTAAGAATAAATTTTTGTTGTTTTAAGCCACCTCATTTGTGGTAATTTGTTATGGTAGCCCTAAGAAACTAATACAAGTGGCCCAAGGCATGGCCCTTTCTACTAGACCATCTTAGGGTGATCTAGTAGATGTGCAAGTAGCAGTCAGTAGTGGGTACTAACCATACAGCAGGGGGCAGAACAGCTAACATTATCCTTTGCATGAGTGACATGCAGTGCTTGCTTAAATGGCAATTGGTGACTTGTATGCACTGGCTTAGCTCCCTTCTGGCTCCCCTGGTGCTTGTGGTGGGTGATTATGAAAAGTTTCTCAGTGTTTACTCCACTTTTTCCAAGTTACCCTGAGTCCAATCCCTCTTCTTAGAGAGCTCCACCCTTTCCCAGGTATGGCCTTCTACTTCATCTCTAGCTTGCTTCCCAGGCCAGGTGGAGGTCATTTAGTTTCCCTTACACCTTAGACTGGATCTTTCTCTTTTCAATCCACTGTCAAAGGTCTAAATCCTACACTAACGGTTTTCTAAGTGTGGTCCCTGGATCAGTAGTAACAGCATTACCTGGGAAGGTTTTAATAGTGTAGGTGCTCTGGTTCATACCAGACCTACTGAATTAAAAATTATGGGTAGGTACCAGCAACTTGTGTTTTCGTAGGCCCTCCAGGTAGTTCTGATGTGCACCAAAGTTTGAGAACCATTGGTCTCCACCTTGCTGTCTTAGGGACTGCCTTTGATTTTTAAGAGACTTTTCTTCTCTTGGCAGTGTCCAGACTATATGAATCAGAATGATTTGGCTTTCAAAACTGTTGTTTCTTCTATGAGCCTACATTGGATATCCCAAAAGTAAGTTTTGACCAGTTTTGTCTGTTAGCATTTCTGCTGGAATACTCCTCATTTTCATGAGGATATGTAAAAACCTTTGACTGACTTGGGGAATGGTGTTATTCTAGGAAACATGGAAAAGAAAAGCACAAAGATTAATTAAGCTCAATATGATATATCACTGCATTCATTTATTCATCTGTGTTTCCATCTAAACTATAAGCTCTTTGAGGACAGGGATTGTTTCAGTTTGGTTCACCATTGTATTACCAGCACCTAGCTGTGGACCTGGTCACTTGTTGAACAGATGAAAAAACTAATAAATTGTAAAGATTATGAGTTTCCTATCATTGGAGGTGTTTAAACACAGAGTAGATGCTACTGGTAGAGATATTGTATCAGATAGGTGGTCGGACTAGATGGATTTTAAAGTTCTCTTCCACCCTGGAATGTTGTAATTCTTTGTTATAGGACCCCACAGGGATCCCGCAGTCCTTGGTACAGTGTCTAGATTTTTTTTTTTTTTTTTTTTTGCGGTATGCAGGCCTCTCACTGTTGTGGCCTCTCCCGTTGCGGAGCACAGGCTCCGGACGTGCAGGCTCAGCGGCCATGGCTCACGGGCCTAGCCGCTCTGCGGCATGTGGACTCTTCCCGGACCAGGGCACGAACCCGTGTCCCCTGCATCGGCAGGCGGACTCTCAACCACTGCGCCACCAGGGAAGACCTAGCATATTTTTATTGATAAATGCTTTATAGCCTTTTGACTTCTCAGTGAGGTTGGTGGGGTTACAGTGACGCTGTTACCAGCTGCTGGACACCACCTAATTCTAGGATAAATTCTGAGATGTTAGAAATACCCATTGGGAAGTATTTTACTATTCAGAGGTATCTTTTTTTCCGCTGTCACATTTGTAAATTGGAGGATTATTCTGACTTCGGTATCAAAACGTTGATTATCAGAAATGAGCTGGAAAAGAAAATAGTAAGAGCCTCAGTGGGAAAGAAAAGAAACTTCACACACAAGCACAAAGGTGCTCCCCTGGTTTTATGCAGGCCTGGGGTCACAGACTCAGAATGTTATTGCTGGAAGGGACCTCAGAGAATTGTTTACATTCAAGTAAGCTGAGGCCCACAGAGGTGGAGAACTTCTTGAGCCCACACAGCTGTCCAAGTAGACAATATATTGGGAGGATGAAAAAGGTTCAGTGTTAAAACTATAGCCTGGCAATAAGGCAGGATTTGACAGTCTTATTCCTCACCATAAATAAGCCTTTTGTGGCAAATGCTGTTGGTATCTTGCCCGTGTTCCTTTGGAACTCACCTGACAAACTGTGGTCACTGGAGCTTAAAGGAAGCAGTCAGGGAACTGCAACCTGTCAGCTTGTCGTTGATGGCCTGAGAGCAGTAAGTGTCAGACTCCTGTTCTAACAGAGTAATAATGCTGAACATTTATTAGATGCTTACCATGCCAGGCACTGACCTAAGTTCAGTGCTCCATGTGTCTAATGCTTTACATCCTCACATTGCTCTCTATGATAAAAACAAGTAATATCATCCTCATCTTACAGATGAGAACACTGAGGCACAGAAAGCTTAAGAATCTCATCCAAGGTCACATAGCTAAAGACAGGCATAGCAGGATTCCAACCCAGGCTGTTCCAGCCAGACTTCAGGATGACTCCCCTATAAACTGCTCCTTAACATACATGATCATGCTGGGTTCAGGAGTCAGAAGACTTCATCTTTATCAACACAGGTTTTGGCTCCTCTAGGTTCCCCTGCTTCTCGGAGGCTGATCTGCCAGTGGATCATGCTTTGGGCTGGAGCTACAGTTTATCTGTCCACAGAATGGCAAGTGAGGGTCCCTAGATTCCACCCAGTGCAGCCTGTTTTACTGTGACTTTCTGAGGTGTGAACACCTCTACCTGCTTCCATTTAGTGGGTGGAATGGGTCCCTGTCTGGCTTTAGTCAACTGGAACCTCAGGAGGAGCTGTGTCCAGATCATTCTTTAGGGGCCACAGCATCATGTGGGCTACCTAGGAGTCCCCAGAGGAGGCCTGGAGGGGTCTTTGTTCTCTTGCTCCAGCCTTCTTAAGCTGCAAAGGGTGCGTCAGTCTCGGGCCTCTGGTCAGACTCTGTGGAACATGACTTAGTGGCACTGAAGCCCTGGAGTAGCAGCGTGCAAGGCTCTTCCCATCAGCAGACCATGTGACCAGAAGACGTATGTGCTGGGCTACACGAGCATTGCATTGATAACAGTGATAAGTGGGGAGAGAGTGAACAACCCTCCAACATGCCTCCAGTCATGTGTACATGGAGGCTTTCTTCGTCCTACTTTCTATTTGCCCAGAATTTTTCTAAAGGCCGAGGTTCAAGATGTGATTTCAGTGGAATTTGACTTGAACAGCTAAACACAAAACATTTGATTGCATTGGGCTTCAGGCACGTTGGTCACTGATCACAACCTACAGGTATACCAAGGGAAAATGGTAGATAGGAAGAAGTTAGACCCAGGTTAGGTAGCCGAATTGTCTCCCTAAAGGTCACATGTCATATGGGGCTGTTGCTTGTGCACAAGGTCAGGAGCATCATTGCCACTGACTGAAAAGTGGATGGTAGCCACTGGAGTTGTCCAGTGTGATGACAGTGATCGAGCCTTTATTCAGTGAGTTTGAAGGCAGTATCCATCCAGCTTCACAAAGCAGAAAGTTCAGATTTATTTGTGACTTCTCCTTGTCTTTCATCCTTCATACTGCCTGATTCTGCATCCAGTTCCAATGTGGGTTTTTTCCCCCACCAACACGCAATTCTCAGGTACCAGCTGTGTGTCCTACAATTCAACTTAATTCTGACACTATCTACCTGGAGATAGAGCCAGATTCCACAGGTTGTCCTCCCACACACATTTCAGATGCCAGTTACAAGTCCAGATTGTTGACTTGTGTGTTTGACCGACCAGCTATAGATCAGAGGTTCCGATGACCCATTCCTTGGGTTCTGTTAATTTGCTAAAGCAGCTCACAGAACTCAGAGAAACTTTTTGCTTTCTAGATTCTTATTTTACTATAAAAGGATATAACTCAGGAACAGCCACATGGAAGAGATGCATAGGGCAAGGTATAGAGAAGGAGCAAGAAGCTTCTATGGACTCTTTGAACGTGCCACTTTCCCCAAATCTCCACATGTTCACCAACCCACAAGCTCTCTGAATCCTGTCCTTTTGGGTTTTTGTGGAAGCTTCATTACATAGGCATGATTGCTTATATCATTGGCCATTGGCGATTGATTCAACCTTCAGCCCTTCTTTCCTCCTCAGAGGCCTGGGGTGGGGCTGAAAGTTCCAACCCTCCAATCATATGGTTGGTTCTCTAGGCAACTAGCCCCCATCCTTAGGTGTAGTCCAAAAGTCACTTCATTAACATAACAAAAATCACTGTTATTACTCTCATCACTTAGGAAGTTCCAAGGGTTTTAGGAGCTATGTACCAGGAAAGGGGTTGAAGGCCAAGTATATATTTTATTAAAAGATAAGCTGAGCATATTTAAATTTTTAAGAGTTTATTTGAGCAAAAATTGATTTGGGTAGTGCCAAACCAAAAGTGTTTAGGAATGCTCCACTAGCAGGAGCTTGGGGAGAGGCTCTTATAGTCAACATGGCATTAGGGCCACATCAGTTTAATGGACTCTCTGTGTAATTAATTTCCCCCTTTTTGTCATCCTCTCATACATGAGAGATTGATCAAAAATTGGTATTAGCACCACTCTCAGTCACTGTCAGAGTTAAGTTGCTCTTGTCTCTTTCTGAAACTCGGGTTGTGATGTCACATCTGTGAAAGAATGGTTTTTGCTGTTCATCTCATTACCCATCCTGTTTCTCTTCTCCCAAGTGCAATGAGACCATCTGATAGTAGTAGTGCTGATGGCTACAAACATGCATTTAAGACCTTTGAGAGAACATGGTGTACCAGGGAGACTACAGTGATAACTATTGGGAGAATACCAAGAGACTGAAGTATACTCCTTAGCCAGGGCCCCATGAACCAAATCAGTTGTTATCAAATAAATCGAAGAATGTACCTGAAGGGTCATCAACCTGTTTTAACTAAGTGGCTTGTGTGTTAATTTCTTGTACTTTCTACAGTACCAGAGGTGTTGACCCAGGTACAGCAGGAGACATTTGCTATGGCATAGACTTCTCCTTGTTCAGCCAAAAAGTAATCTAAAGCATTTCTATTATCTAAAACCATCTTAGCAAGAAAGGCTAGGGACCTTAGCGGTAGATTCAGCAGTAGTTGCCAGAGTTAAGGAGCACTGTCTTCCTGTGCATTAACAGAGAGAAAAAGCAAGTAGGGAAAAGGCAAAAGGAAAAAGACTTCATATTGGAGATGAAGCTCTTGATCTGTGATCTTGGGAGAGGTTGTCTGCCTCAAGATGCTGTCTGCTTCAGTGGAGGAACCTCCCTAGTCAATTTTAATTTAATGTCTCCAGCTAGTGTGCAGTTCCAAGAGTCAGGAGGAGCCCTTTTTAATTGGGGGATGTGGACCCAAGATTCAAGTCCCTGAAGTTTGACTGCCATCTGGGTAGTGAGGAGAACCTTCTCACTATGGTTCCTTCTAAGGAGGTTCAGGGGCTGTCTTTGTTTTTAGTGATTCCAAACCGGAAGAGTGGAATAAAGTTGGAAACATTAGTTTGGAGAGTTGTAGCCAGATATTTGAGAAAACTAGAAGAATTCAGGATCCAGTTTGGTTTATAGATATATAACAAAACCTCAAAGGCAAAAACAGGACTAGAATATGATATCCACAAGGTTGTTTTAATTTTTTACTGAAATACAGTTTTTTCCTCTGTAATCACCATTTCTATCAAAGATAATCATAGTAAGATTAATTTGTTTTCAGAATAAGTCTAGTCTCATTAAACTTGGCCTGATTATTTACATAAGAGCAGTAGGAATAGTCACTGACCATATACACTCTGCTGGAACTTTTCACAGGGACTCTTAGATTAGACTTTTAAAAGCCTCTCCAGGCTAAGAAGCCAAGCCAAGAATTTACCATCAGACTTTGCTTGCACTACCTATAGATTTCAGTGAATTCCTTTCTTCTTGAGGTACCCAAAATATCTTGAGGTTCCTGGGTGTGCCAGGAAGTGACCTTCTGTACTCATCTGGTAAGGCTGCTGGGAATCCTGTAAGCAAAGTACCAGGCCAGTTTTCCCAAGAGGCTTTTATTGGCTCCATAAAGCCAACTTTAGGTCCTTAAAACTGTCTGGGCATATCTGATTTTATGCGTATTCTTTTTTTTTTTAAAGACTGGTTTTGTTTGTTTATTTATTTATTTTTGGCTGCGTTGGGTCTTTGTTGCTACACGCAGGCTTCTCATTGTGGTGGCTTCTATTGTTGCAGAGCACAGGCTCTAGGAACACGGGCTTCAGTAGTTGTAGCACACAGGCTCAATAGTTGTGGCTCACGGGCTCTAGAGCGCAGGCTCAGTAGTTGTGGTGCACAGGCTTAGTTGTTCCGCGGCATGTGGGATTTTCCCGGCCAGGGATCGAACCCGTGTCCCCTGCATTGGCAGGCGGATTTTTAACCAATATGCCACCAGGGAAGTCCCTATGCATATTCTTAAATATGACATTCTAGTTAAAGTCTTTGTAATATAACCAGTGTTTCCAATTGTGTCCAGTTACAAGGAGAACAGATTCTTTTTGAATGTATGCATATAACTGTATTGCCATGAAAATAAGAATAGAGTTTCTGAATTATAGAGGGATCAGATAGGGAGAAGAAAATAAATGTTTCATCTTTGTTCACAGAAAATGTATTTTACCAAATTGCTGAATAGCTTAAGAGGACAGAGAAAAAGTTTCCTAAAATTTGGGAAAACAAAACACTGAAGGACCACAGTGTTTCAAACAAAGGTCTTAAAGAGTATAATCATCCTCATCAGTTCATCCAGTCCCATGTAATTAATTCTTATTGATCTTGATCTTTTGTTAGCAGTTGTATGAAGCCATCAGTTTCTCCATTAGCATTCTGCAAATTCTTACTCAGTTCAGTGGTATGATCTGAAAGTTAACAGAAACCTGTATCTGTGAGTCCCTTCCATGAGTCTCCTTAAAGATGAAGTACTTTTGCAGGAACATTTTTGCAAAAGCATCAGAGTAAAACAATAACTGTCTGTAAGTGATAAGAGACATAAAAGTGGCCGTGGTTGAATATCTAATGAGAGCTCCTTATAATGCTGTTGACAAGAAAACTTGGTTATTTCTGTGACATACAACATTTTAAGATAATAACTAGAACTACAAGTGATAACATTATACTAGGACATACCAAATTTCTAGGACACTTATTATTGATATCATATATCCGTATAAACCTAATGTAAACATTACTTCTTATTTGACAATGCTTCCCATGTAATATAACATACAAAATAAGCCTAATTAGTTCAGTATCTCTTTTTATAAGGAGAGAGAACAACTCTTGAGATTTTCCAGGGACCCTCTGTAAAATCCCAAAGTTACTTCCAGGTCAAAAAGACTTCATTTAGAATTTGAAGTTTGCAAAAATATCAGAAGGATTTAGACACATGGCCAAATAGGATCACAGATCATTATGAAACAATATACTTAATTATCTATTTAACCAAAGTGACAAAAGATTTTAAAGGCAAATACAGAAGGTTACATAGTTGTGAGCAAAAATTAGCTCTTTTAATATTGAGAAGACTCAGTTTTCTTAAGTATTTTAAAGACCTGATAAAGACAATACAATACACAGGAAATTATTTTAATAAAACACAAAATCTTTGCTTTCTAGGAGGATTACTTAAAAGGTAAAGAAAAAATCATTCAGAATCTCATATTATCAAGAGCAGAACAACATTGTCCAGGAAAACGTTGTCTTTTTAGCAGATGAAAAAAGAATTAAGTTTTAGTTTTACATAAGCATACCACTGTATTAGAGCTTAGTTTAAAAATCCTTATAATAACAATTCAATTTTAGCCAGCTTCACTACACAAGGTAAACTTTTCTCTCTTTCTCTCTCTTCCCAGCTTTCTATATCCATTTAGTTTGTCTTCATTCTCTTCTTTCCCATTCTGAAGAAACCAGCTTTACTTTAGAACAAAATTACTTTCACTTCTCATAAAAGTGCATCTCCATACCTCATAAACTTTTCTTAGCCAAAAACACATCTTACTTTCCTTGCATAGAGTTGTTTTCCTTATTATTTTTAGTAGTTTTAATTACACATTAATTAGAATTCTTAATCCTTAGGAATCTTAATTTATAGTGAAAAGTAAGATTGGCAAATTTATGAATACATTTCATAATTTCTAGAAGCATATGCTTCCTCATAGCATCATTTTTCAGTGAAACACAGGCATGTTTACTAATAGACCCAAGTATGTTTAGTTCCTCTGTAATAACCCAAAAGTAGATAAACTTGTGTTCAGTAATTAATGTTTCAGTATTTTACCTTATTTGGAAGTGGTCTAGATATTCAGTGAATATCCATCATTTAACTTATTTCAGTATAATTTTAAGGTTTCAAGTTACCAAAAAGATTTTGGGAACTATTTTTTTTTTTTTTTTTGCTGTACACGGGCCTCTCACTGTTGTGGCCTCGCCCGTTGTGGAGCACAGGCTCCGGATGCGCAGGCTCAGTGGCCATGGCTCACAGGCCCAGCCACTCTGCAGCATGTGGGATCTTTCTGGACCGGGGCACGAACCCACGTCCCCTGCATCGGCAGGCAGACTCTCAACCACTGCGCCACCAGGGAAGCCCTTGGGAACTATTTTTAAGTAAATATACCATAAAGCATAATTATTCTTTAAAAGTTCATTTATAAACTTTTATCTTACCTACATCTATTTAATTTACTTGTTCTTAACAATTATGTTTAGATTATTCATGAAAATTTTATAAAATATTAAACGGCTCACCATTATCTTAAGATATATTTCTTGTTGACAAATTCTGTGAGAGAACATGAGTTTTTTTTTTATTTTAGTAACATAAAATAGAAGTATTATATTTAATGCTGATAACTCTAAAGATATGCCTATTTTAATTAAACTAACAAACTTAAATGAGCTTTTATTTACCGAAGATTATCCTAGATCATGTGAAGTTGAAAAACATTTGGGTTAGTGTTTACATTTCTTAGAGTATACTTAATTTCTTAATTTACATAGTGCTTGTTTGTCTTTCTTTTTTTTTTAGGCTGTGCTGCACAGCTTGTGGGATCTTAGTTCCCTGACCAGGGCCCTCAGCAGTGAAAGCGCCAAATTCTAACCATTGGACTGCCAGGGAATTCCCCATGCTTGTTTTTCTTTAAGCCAGTTAAATAGAGCTCTTTATAAACTAATTTTGGCAGTACTATCCAGAGGTAGAAAAATGTTATACATCTATAACATACATGCACAGATGTACATAAACATACAGACAGATACAAATCTTACAACTTTCACTTAAAAATTTTAGCCGGGGACAGGTATGATAATGCAGAAGTCATAGGTTTATAAAGGAATAGTTGGCTCCAAATTGTGTTTCTGGCAGGTGATATAAGTTTACTTTCTCAATTGGCTTAAACTTTTTACTAATGTTGTGGAGAAGATTTTTAAGATTTTTCGTTTGCCTAGTTTCCAAATAGCCTTTCCCCCACTTTTCTTTTTTAATTTTTATCTTCTGATTTAGAATTACCTCTCTGAAGTTTGCTATTCAGAGATAGCCCTCAGTTTCCAGAGAAGACTGGGTAGAACATTTACATCTCAAAGGCACAGGCAAAGAATGCAGGTTCCTTCAAGAAGGACTTTTGATCCTAAATGTAGAATTTTACAACACCTACAAGCCTTTTGAGATGAATAGGGGAGGCTTGGGGTTGGTAAAAAGGATAGATGGTCTTTGAATTGTTTCTAGAGCAGCATTTAAGTTCTTATAAAGATTGGTAAGACAAGTACAGTTTTTAATTCCTTAAAGAATTGGGTTGCTGCTTGAATGATAGCAAGGCTGACCCATCCAACTACTTTATCTTCAGTTTGCTTCTTATGTCAGGGAGAAGATCATTTCAACTAATATGGAAGTCAAAGATTCCTATGTTCTAGATTTAGAGCTGTTTGCCTTTGAATGTTTTTCTTCCCCTCTGGGTACAGAGCTTCTTTTAGCTTAGGGGAGCCTAAAACAAAAGAACAAAAGCAAAACAAAAAAACCCCTTCTTATCAGGCTCTGAAAATCAGCTTCCAATTTACCCAACTTTTGACCTTAGAACTACTTTTAAAAAATCCTTTCAAATATCTTATAGATTTTCCTGGCAGTATTGAACAACTCCATGGACTTAAGAGGCATCCCCAAAGAGGTACAAAAGATACTGTCCTCCTAAAATCCAAAGCCACTCCCCAAGACTGCTAAAGGAAAGAAAGACAATTTCCCTGAGAGCTGGCAGCAGTAAGACCCTAGCCACAAATAGAGTGCAGCCCACATTTCTGCCCCCAACCTGGTGATTGCCAAAATAAGTTCTCATGACACAAAATGAGGCAAACAAGAAGGCAACAGCTGTCCCTGGGAGAGAAAGAGTTGACAACCAGTGACTACCAGAAAGCAAATTTACGAGTCACAATTCAAAGACCTTATTCTCACAAATGTGGTTTTTTTTTTTTTTTTTTTTGCCTGCCAATCTGAATTTGGAAAGGAGGGGACAGAGTGAAATTTTACCTTACTGTCTTGTCCAGGCACCATAGATAGAGATCTAGGAGGGCTGACTTTGGTAAGAATTCTCACCCTTTGCCAGCTTCTGCCAGGTTTTCCAGGATCCCGTCTGCAGGCTCTGAAGCAAGTGAGGTGTTCCAGTGGGTCTCATCATGGTCACCAGAAACAGCAGAGGAGGAAAACAAATTTCCCTCTACATTCTATGGTGAATGCTTGGCTGAGACCCCATTTTCTCTAGGTACCTCCTAAATGGAAAAGCTTATCTAGGTTAAAAGTTCCCTACTGTGGTCACTGTAATTCAAGATTATCTCTGGTAAAGTTAACCTGCTTCTTCAGCCTTAAAACAAAATTTTATTCACCTGAGGCTTCACACTGGTCTGCGTCCAGTTTAAGTAGACCCAGCCCAACCTCAGACCCAGTCTGTTTTCCACCTCGGACCCAGTCTGTCTCTGGCTAGTTTCTGGACCCAGTCTGGAAAAATAAATGCTAAAATGAAGACTAAAAGTTCATAATGCAAAAACTGGTGAACTAGGATCTGAGAGGTACTTACCCACCACCTCCAAAGGTGCAGCAAATTCAAGGGGCTCAGGTCGCTCAGGTTGTTGTTCATTGCTCCTGGGGGCCGTGGCGGGAGGGGGGGATCTCCTTCAGTTCCCTCTTCTGACATCAAAACTGTCAAAAGATAGACTGAGACACAGTAACATTTTAAAGAGTTTATTTGAGCAAAAACAGATTTGAATCAGGCAGCACCAAACCAGAAGTGGTTTGTGGAGCACTAAACTACTGGAAGCTTGGGGAGAGCATTTTATAGAGAAAAGGCAGAAGAAAAGTTGATTGGCTATAGCTTAAAACCTAGTTGGTTGTTCATGGTTGAATGTCCTTAGTGGTTTTGATTTTTGTAACCTTGGGACATTTATAGGCTTAGAATTTGATTTGCATATGTAGGCCACCATGGCCTTAGTAGAGCCACATCAGTCTAATGGCCTCCTTGTTTAATTAATTTAACAATTTCTTATTATAAATCACAATATCATAATAACTGATTCATCTCAAAATCTAAATGCCACTTGAATATGCCTTGTCTCCTCATCTCCAGCACTTCCCTGTCCTCTCACATCTACTGTCCCTCATATGGATTACTGAAGTAGCCTCCTAACTGGTCTCCCCATATCTCTCTTGACCCTTCTTTCCAAAATGCAAACCTGATTATGACATCTCAACCTCCTTTTCTCCCCTACTCCCACCCCCAAAACAACTCCAGTGATTCCTCTTTGCTCTTAGGACAAAGAACACAGGTTTGAACATGGTCCCAGGCTCTGATATCTGTCCTCTGCCACCTCCCCAGAAACATCCTGGTCCCTTTGCTCTCTTAACTTCACTGCTGTGTTCGGGTCCTAGAAACCTGTGGTTCTTTCTGCCTAGGACACACTCCTTTCTCACCTCCACCCCCCTGCATCATTAGATCTCTTGGCTCATGCCTCACTTCCTCATCAGACCTTCTTGACATGGATCAGATGTGTAACCTCCATATGTGATTATTTGTTTTATGTCTTTCTCCCCCATGTGACTCTAAGCTATATATCTTGTTTAGTGCCGTACCCCCAGTAACAGCACAGTGTATTCAATACGTATTTGTTGTTGTTGAAGGAATCACTTTGCCCTTAAGTGGGAGGAGAGAAAACTGTGTCACTGTGAGAGAACAGACAAGCCCACAGCCATGGATCCGTCACACCAGTGCCAGGCCCTCTGTCCTCCCAACGAAGCCCTACACCTCCCCCTTCTGCGGGTGCTTCCAGCCTGAGTACATTTACAAATTGCTCTTGTTCTTTGTTCCCACTGTAGTTACAGACTCCATTATAAAAAAAGTGTGGTAAAATACATATAACATAAAATTTACCATTTTAAGTGTACAGTTCAGTGGTATTAAGTACATTCACATTGTTATGGAACCATCACCACCGCCTACCTCTAGAACTTTTTCATCATTCCAAATTGAAATTCTGTACCCGTTAAACAATAACTCCCCCTCCCCCTTCCCCCTGTTAACCTCTATTCTACTTTCTGTCTCTATGATTTTGACTACTCCAGGTAGCTCATATAAGTAGAATCATACAGTGTTTGTCTTTTTATGACTGGCTTATTTCACTTAGCATAATGTATTCAAGGTTAATCCATGTTGTAGCATATATCAAAATTACCTTCCTTTTTAAGGCTGAATAATATTCCATTGTAAAAAAATCTCTCTGTATCTATATCTGTATCACATTCTGTTTATTCATTCATCCATTGATGGACATTTGGGTTGTTTCCACCTTTTGACTATTGTGAATGATGCTGCTACGAATGTAGGTGTACAAAAATCTGTTCAACAGACTCTTTTTTTAAAAAATATTTTTTTTATTGAAGTATAGTTGATTTATAGTGTTTCTGGCGTACAGCAACGTGATTGTTATACATAAATATATCCATTATTTTTCAGATTCTTTTCCCTTATAGGTTATTACAAGATATTGTTTATCTATTTTATATACAGTAGTTTGTATCTGTTAATCCCAAATTCCAAATTTATCCCTCCCCCCTTTCCCCTTTGGTAACCATAAGTTTGTTTTCTATGTCTATTCGTCTATTTCTATTTTGTGAATAAGTTCATTTTTACCATTTTTTAATATTCCACATATAAGTGATATTATGGGATATTTGTCTTTGTCTGACTTACTTCACTTACTATGATAACCTCTAGGTCCATCCATGTTGCTGTAAATGGCATTATTTCATTACTTTTTATGGCTGAATAATATTCTATTGTATATATATTAAACACACCTTCTTTATCCATTCATTTGAACACACTCCATTTTTTTTTTTAACATCTTTATTGGGGTATAATTGCTTTACAATGGTGTGTTAGTTTCTGCTTAATAACAAAGTGAATCAGTCATACATAAACATATGTTCCCATATGTCTTCCCTCTTGCGTCTCCCTCCCTCCCACCCTCCCCATCCCACCCCACACTCCATTTTTAATGACATGTTATAATTGTAAGATCAAAGGATGATATCTCCCTCACATTGATATAATGGAGTCTTTTTTTTTTTTTTTTTTGCCCAGAGAGGTTTTATTGAAGAATGAGCTATTATTTTGACTTCGTTTTTTTTTTTTTTACATCTTTATTGGAGTATAATTGCTTTACAATGGTGCGCTGGTTTCTGCTTTATAACAAAGTGAATCAGTTATACATATACATATGTTCCCATATCTCTTCCCTCTTGCATCTCCCTCCCTCCTACCCTCCCTATCCCACCCCTCTAGGTGGTCACAAAGCACTGAGCTGATCTGCCTGAGCTATGCGGCTGCTTCCCACTAGCTATCTGTTTTACATTTGGTAGTGTACATATGTCCATGCCACTCTCTCACTTTGTTGCAACTTACTCTTCCCCCTCTCCATATCCTCAAGTCCATTCTCTAGTAGGTCTTTATTCCTGTCTTACCCCTAGGTTCTTCATGACATTTTTTTTTCTTAGATTCCATATATATGTGTTAGCATATGGTATTTGTCTTTCTCTTTCTGACTTACTTCACTCTGTTTGACAGACTCTAGGTCCATCCACCTCACTACAAATAACTCAATTTTGTTTCTTTTTATGGCTGAGTAATATTCCATTGTATATATGTGCCACATCTTCCTTTTTTGTTGTTTTTTTTTGTTTTGTTTTTGCGGTACGCGGGCCTCTCACCGTTGTGGCCTCTCCCGTTGCGGAGCACAGGCTCCGGACACACAGGCTCAACGGCCATGGCTCACGGGCCCAGCCGCTCCGCGGCATGTGGGATCTTCCTGGACCGGGGCACGAACCCGTGTCCCCTGCATTGGCAGGCAGACTCTCAACCACTGTGCCACCAGGGAAGCCCGTGCCACATCTTCTTTATCCATTCATCTGATGATGGACAGTTAGGTTGCTTCCATCTCCTGGCTATTGTAAATAGAGCTGCAATGAACATTTTGGTACATGACTCCTTTTGAATTACGGTTTTCTCAGGGTATATGCCCAGTAGTGGGATTGCTGGGTTGTATGGTAGTTTTATTTGTAGTTTTTTAAGGAACCTCCATACTGTTCTCCATAGTGGCTGTACCAATTCACATTCCCACCAGCAGTGCAAGAGTGTTCCCTTTTCTCCACACCCTCTCCAGCATTAATTGTTTCTAAATTTTTGATGATGGCCATTCTGATCAGTGTGAGATGATATCTCATTGTAGTTTTGATTTGCATTTCTCTAATGATTAATGATGTTGAGCATTCTGTCATGTGTTTGTTGGCAATCTGTATATCTTCTTTGGAGAAATGTCTATTTAGGTCTTCTGCCCGTTTTTGGACTAGGTTGTTTGTTTTTTTGTTATTGAGGTGCATGAGCTGCTTGTATATTTTGGAGATTAATCCTTTGTCGGTTGCTTCATTTGCAAATATTTTCTCCCATTCTGCGGGTTGTCTTTTGGTCTTGTTTATGGTTTCCTTTGCTATGCAAAAGCTTTTAAGTTTCATTAGGTCCCATTTGTTTCTTTTCGTTTTTATTTCCATTTCTCTAGGAGGTGGGTCAAAAAGGATCTTGCTGTGATTTATGTCGTAGAGTGTTCTACCTATGTTTTCCTCTAAGGGTTTGATAGTTTCTGGCCTTACATTTAGGTCTTTAATCCATTTTGAGTTTATTTTTGTGTATGGTGTTAGGGAGTGTTCTAATCTCATACTTTTACATGTACCTGTCCACTTTTTCCAGCACAACTTATTGAAGAGGGTGTCCTTTCTCCACTGTACATTCCTGCCTCCTTTATCAAAGATAAGGTGACCATATGTGCGTGGGTTTATCTCTGGGCTTTCTATCCTGTTCCATTGCTCTATATTTCTGTTTTTTGTGCCAGTACCATACTGTCTTGATTACTGTAGCTTTGTAGTATAGTCTGAAGTCAGGGAACCTGATTCCTCCAGCTCTGTTTTTCGTTCTCAAGATTGCTTTGGCTATTCAGGGTCTTTCGTGTTTCCATACAAATTGTGAACTTTTTTGTTCTAGTTCTGTGAAAAATGCCAGTGGTAGTTTCATAGGGATTGCATTGAATCTGTAGATTGCTTTGGGTAGTAGAGTCATTTTCACAGTGTTGATTCTTCCAATCCAAGAACATGGTATATCTCTCTATCTATTTGTATTATCTTTAATTTCTTTCATCAGTGTCTTATAATTTTCTGCATACAGGTCTTTTGTCTCCTTAGGTAGCTTTATTCCTAGATATTTTATTCTTTTTGTTGCAGTGGTAAATGGGAGTGTTTTCTTAATTTCACTTTCAGATTTTTCATCATTAGTGTCTAGGAACGCCAGAGATATCTGTGCATTAATTTTGTATCCTGCTACTTTACCAAATTCATTGATTAGCTCTAGTAGTTTTCTGGTGGCATCTTTAGGATTCTCTCTGTATACTATCATGTCATCTGCAAACAGTGACAGCTTTACTTCTTCTTTTCCGATTTGGATTCATTTTATTTCCTTTTCTTCTCTGATCGCTGTGCTAAAACTTCCAAAACTATGTTGAATAAGAGTGGTGAGAGTGGGCAACCTTCTCTTGTTCCGGATCTTAGTGGAAATGGTTTCAGTTTTTCACAATTGAGGACGATGTTAGCTGTGGGTTTGTTATATATGGCCTTTATTATGTTGAGGAAAGTTCCCTCTATGCCTACTTTCTGCAGGGTTTTTATCATAAATGGTGTTGAATTTTGTCAAAAGCTTTCTCTGCATCTATTGAGATGATCATATGGTTTTTCTCCTTCAATTTGTTAATATGGTGTATCACGTTGATTGATTTGCGTATATTGACGAATCCTTGCATTCCTGGAATAAACGCCACTTGATTATGGTGTATGATTCTTTTAATGTGCTGTTGGATTCTGTTTGCTAGTATTTTGTTGAGGATTTTTGCATGTATGTTCATCAGTGATATTGGCCTGTAGTTTTCTTACTTTGTAACATGTTTGTCTGCTTTTGGTATCAGGGTGATGGTGGCCTCGTAGAATGAGTTTGGGAGTGTTCCTCCCTCTGATGTATTTTGGAAGGGTTTGAGAAGGATAGGTGTTAGCTCTTCTCTACATGTTTGATAGAATTCACCTGTGAAGCTGTCTGGTCCTAGGCTTTTGTTTGTTGGAAGATTTTTAATCACAGTTTCAATTGCAGTGCTTGTGATTGGTCTGTTCATATTTTCTATTTCTTCCTCATTCAGTCCTGGCAGGTTGTGCATTTCTAAGAATTTGTCCATTTCTTCCAGGTTGTCCATTTTATTGGCATAGAGTTGTTTGTACTAATCTCTCATGATCTTTTGTATTTCTGCAGTGTCAGTTGTTACTTCTCCTTTTTCATTTCTAATTCTATTGATTTGAGTCTTCTCCCTTTTTTCCTTGATGAGTCAGGTTAATGGTTTATCAATTTTGTTTATCTTCTCAAAGAACCAGCTTTTAGTTTTATTGATCTTTGCTATCGATTCCTTCATTTCTTTTTCATTTATTTGTGATCTGATTTTTATGATTTCTTTCCTTCTGCTAACTTGGGGTTTTTTTGTTCTTTCTCTAATTGCTTTAGGTGCAAGGTTAGGTTGTTTATTCAAGATGTTTCCTATTTCTTAAGGTAGGGTTGTATTGCTATAAACTTCCCTCTTAGAACTGCTTTTGCTGCATCCCATAGGTTTTGGGTTGTCGTGTCTCCATTGTCATTTGTTTCTCGGTATTTTTTAATTTCCTCTTTGATTTCTTCAGTGATCACTTCGTTATTAAGTAGTGTATCGTTTAGCCTCCATGTGTTTGTATTTTTTACAGATCTTTTCCTGTAATTGATATCTAGTCTCATGGTGTTGTGGCCGGAAAAGATACTTGATACAATTTCAATTTTCTTAAATTTACCGAGACTTGATTTGTGCCTCAAGATATGATCTGTCCTGGAGAATGTTCCATGAGCACTTGAGAAAAATATGCATTCTGTTGTTTTTGGATGGAATATCCTATAAATATCAATTAAGTCCATCTTGTTTAATGTATCATTTAAAGCTTGTGTTTCCTTATTTATTTTCATTTTGGATGATCTGTCCATTGGTGAAAGTGGGGTGTTAAAGTCCCCTACTATGAATGTGTTACTGTCGATTTCCCCTTTTATGGCTGTTAGTGTTTGCCTTATGTATTGAGGTGCTCCTATGTTGGGTGCATAAATATTTACAATTGTTATATCTTCTTCTTGGATTGATCCCTTGATCATTATGTAGTGTCCTTCTTTGTCTCTTCTAATAGTCTTTATTTTAAAGTCTATTTTGTCTGATATGAGAATTGCTACTCCAGCTTTCTTTTGGTTTCCATTTGCATGGAATATCTTTTTCCATCCCCTTACTTTCAGTCTGTATGTGTCCCTAGGTCTGAAGTGGGTCTCTTGTAGACAGCATATATATGGGTCTTGTTTTTGTATCCATTCAGCCCATCTGTTTCTTTTGGTGGGAGCATTTAATCCATTTACGTTTAAGGTAATTATCGATATGTGTGTTCCTATTCCCATTTTCTTAATTGTTTTGGGTTTGTTATTGTAGGTCTTTTCCTTCTCTTGTGTTTCTTGCCTAGAGACGTTCCTTTAGCATTTGTCGTAAAGCTGGTTTGGTGGTGCTGAACTCTCTCAGCTTTTGCTTGTCTGTAAAGGTTTTAATTTCTCCATCACATCTGAATGAGATCCTTGCTGGGTAGAGTAATCTTGGTTGTAGGTTTTTCTCCTTCATCACTTTACATATGTCCTGCCAGTCCCTTCTGGCTTGCAGAGTTTCTGCTGAAAGATCAGCTGTTAACCTTATGGGGATTCCCTTGTGTGTTATTTGTTGTTGTTCCCTTGCTGCTTTAAATACGTTTTCTTTGTAGTTAATTTTTGACAGTTTGATTAATATGTGTCTTGGTATGTTTCTCCTTGGAGTTATTCTGTATGGGATTCTCTGTGCTTCCTGGACTTTATTAACTATTTCCTTTCCCATATTAGTAAAGTTTTCAACTATAATCTCTTCAAATATTTTCTCAGTCCCTTTCTTTTTCTCCTCTTCTTCTGGGACCCCTATAAGTCGAATGTTGGTGCATTTAATGTTGTCCCAGAGGTCTCTGAGACAGTCCTCAGTTCTTTTCATTCTTTTTTCTTCATTCTGCTCTGCAGTAGCTATTTCCACGATTTTATCTTCCAGGTCACTTATCCGTTCTTCTGCCTCAGTTATTCTGCCATTGATCCCTTCTAGAGTACATTTAATTTCATTTATTGTGTTGTCCATCGTTGTGTCTTTCCTCTTTAGTTCTTCTAAGCCCTTGTTAAATGTGTCTTGCGTTTTCTCTATTCTATTTCCAAGATTTTGGATCATCTTTACTCTCATTATTCTGAATTCTTTTTCAGGTAGACTGCCTATTTTCTCTTCATTTGTTAGGTCTGGTCGGTTTTTATCTTGCTCCTTCATCTGCTGTGTGTTTTTCTGTCTTCTCATTTTGCTTATCTTACTGTGTTTGGGGTCTCCTTTTTGCAGGCTGCAGGTTCGTAGTTCCCATTGTTTTTGGTGTCTGTCCCCAGTGGCTAAATTTGGTTCAGTGGGTTGTGTAGGCTTCCTGGTGGAGGGGACTAGTGCCTGTGTTCTGGTGGATGAGACTGGATCTTGTCTTTCTGGTGGGTAGGTCCACGTCTGGTGGTGTGTTTTGGGGTGTATGTGGCCTTATTATGATTTTAGGCAGCCTCTCTGCTAATGGGTGGGGTTGTGTTTCTGTCTTGCTCGTTGTTGGGCGTAGGGTGTCCAGCACTGTAGCGTGCTGGTCATTGAGTGAAGCTGGGTGTTGGTGTTGAGAGGGAGATCTCTGGGAGATTTTCGCCGTTTGATATTACGTGGAGCTGGGAGGTCTCTTGTGGCCCAGTGTCCTGAAGTTGGCTCTCCCACGTCAGAGGCACAGCACTGACTCCTGGCTGTAGAACCAAGAGCCTTTCATCCACAAGGCTCAGAATAAAAGGGAGAAAAAGTAGAAAGAAAGAAGGAAAGAAAGAAAGCAAGAGGGAGGGAGGGAGGAAGGAAGGAAGGAAAGAAGGAAGAAAGAAAGAGGGTAAAATAAAATAAAGTTATTCAAATAAAAAATAATTATGAAGAAAAAAAATTTTTTTTAAGTAAAAAAAAAAAGACGGACAGAACCCTGGGACAAATGGTGAAAGCAAAGCTATACAGACAAAACCTCACACAGAATCATACACATACACACTCACAAAAAGAGGAAAAGGGGAAAAAACAATAAATCTTGCTCTCAAAGTCCACCTCCTCAATTTGGGATGATTCGTTGTCTCTTCAGGTATTCCACAGATGCAGGGTCCATGAAGTTGATTGTGGAGATTTAGTCCGCTGCTCCTGAGGCTGCTGGGAAAGATTTCCCTTTCTCTTCTTTTGTTCGCAGAGCTTCCGGGGCTCAACTTTGGATTTGGCCACGCCTCTGCATGTAGGTCGACTGAGGGTGTCTGTTCTTTAACGGGGTTAAAGGAGCACCTGATTCGGGGGCTCTGGCTCACTCAGGCCGGGGGGAGGGCGGGGTATGGATGCGCGCCGAGCCTGCGGCGGCAGAGGCCAGCATGATGTTGCACCAGCCTGAGGCATGCTGTGCGTGCGTTCTCCCGGGGAAGTTGTCCCTGGATCCCGGGACCCTGGCAGTGGCGGGCCGCACAGGATCCCCGGAAGGGGGTCGTGGATAGTGACCTGTGCTCGCACACAGGCTTCTTGGTGGCAGCAGCAGCAGCCTTAGCGTGTCATGCCCGTCTCTGGGGTCCGGGTTGTTAGCTGCGGCTCGCGCCCATCTCTGGAGCTCCTTTAAGCAGCGCTCTTAATCCCTCTTCTCCCGCACCAGGAAAACAAAGAGGGAAGAAAAAGTCTCTTGCCTCTTCGGCAGGTCCAGACTTTTCCCTGGACTCCCTCCTGGCTAGCCGTGACGCACTAACCCCCTGCAGGCTGTGTTCACGCCGCGAACCCCAGTCCTCTCCCTGTGCTCAGACCGAAGCCCGAGCCTCAGCTCCCAGCCCCCGCCCACCCTGGCGGGTGAGCAGACAAGCCTGTCGGGCTGGTGAGTGCTGGTTGGCTCCGATCCTCTGCGCGGGAATCTCTCCGCTTTGCCCTCGGCACCCCTGTTGCTGCGCTCTCCTCCGTGGCACTGAAGCTTACCCCACCCACCCACCCCCGCCCACCCCCCGTCTCTACCCGCGAAGGGGCTTCCTAGTGTGTGGAAACCTTTCCTCCTTCACAGCTCCCTCCCACTGGTGCGGGTCCCGTCCCTATTCTTTTGTCTCTGTTTATTCTTTTTTCTTTTGCCCTACCCAGGTACTTGGGGAGTTTCTTGCCTTTTGGGATGTCTGCGGTCTTCTGCCAGTGTTCAGTGGGTGTTCTGTAGGAGTTGTTCTACGTGTAGATGTATTTCTGATGTATCTGTGTGTGGGAGGGGGGAAGGTGATCTCCATGTCTTACTCTTCTGCCATCTTCCCCCTCTCCCCTATTATTTTGACTTTGGTTTGAGGAAAACTACAGCTGTTGTACAGCTACAATGTATAACAACACAAATCTAATATCAGAAATAGAGAAGACTGAATGTGGATTATACAATTAAAATAATGTGACAAAATTATTTGGCATGATTCCATGGCTTCTTTTGTTCAATAAACATTTATTAGTACAGGAATGAAATTAACTATCACTTTTTTAAAATTGGGGTATAGTTATTTTACGATGTTGTGTTAGTTTCTGCTGTACAGCAAAGTGGAGTTCCCTGTGCTATACAGCAGGTTCTCATTAGTTATCTATTTTATACGTATTACTGTATATATGTCACTCCCAATCTCCCAATTCATGCCACCCCCCCTTTCCCCCCTTGGTGTTCATATGTTTATCTTCTACGTCTGTGTCTCTATTTCTGCCTTGCAAACAGGTTCATCTGTACCATATAATGGAGTCTTGAACTGAGTATTTACTTCTTCCCAAAAAAGTACCTGCTAAGTCTTTCACCAGGCCGGCACCAAGTTAGACATTGCCCCCTCTGAGAAATTAACAAGTATAGGGCAAGTCTGTGCCCCAAATGGCAGTTATACCTGGATGAGGAAACAAGTTCTGTGGAGTTTTGAATGCTATGTTATGTATTCAGACAATCAGAATTCAGAGAAGGGAGAGATCAAAGTGGACCTGAGTGTTAGAGAGGTATATTAGTTTCCTATTGCTGCTGGAACATACTACCAAAAACTTAGTGACTTAACACAAATTTGTTCTCTTATTGTTTTGGAGGCCAGAGGTCTAAAATTGTTTTCACAGGGCTAAAGTCAAGGTGTGAGTAGGGCTGGTTCCTTCTACAAGCTCTGAGGGGGAATCGTTTCCTTGCCTTTTTCAGCTTCTAGTGACCTTCTGTATTCCTTGGCTTGTGGCCCTTTCCTCCATCTTCAGAGCACATCACTCCAGTCTTTGCTTCCACCACTGCATTGCCTTCTCCTCTGAATCTGACTCCTCTTGCCTTCCTCTTATAAGAACTGTTTTGATTACATCAGGCACACATGGATAGTCTCCCCACCTCAAGAACCTTACCTTAATCATATCTGCAAATTCCCTTTTGCCATATAAGGTAACACATTCACGGGTTCCGGGTATTAGGATGTGGGCATATTGTGTGTGGGTGGGTATTATTCAGCCCACCACAGAAGACTTCCTATAAGCATGTGGGCTGGCCTTAACAATTGGCAGGCCCTGTAGGAGAAGCAGGTGGAGACAACATTCCAGTGAGGAGGTAGATGTGTGCTGTGCAGTCTGCCCCCCACTAGGCAGTAGGCCTTCCTTTTCCTGTGTGTGATTCAACATACATGTACCCAGCGCCAACTGTGAGCCTGGACCCTCCTCATTGTACCTGTTTGAGTATTCTGTATTTTGCAAGTACCCACTATGTGTTTCTAACCAGTGAGCAATGCCCTGATCCCTGGACGTATAGTAGCAGTGGAGACCATTGGCATTGAATGCTCATGGATCTTTAAAAGATTCACTCATCATCTACATTTTTGGGGCACCTCCAAGTGCCAGGACTATGTTAGACTTTTGGACGCAGATAACTGACATGTAGTCCTCTCACCCAGGGCATCTTTTTCTTTTTTATTTCTCAAGTTTCATACCATGAACAGGACTACTTTTATAACTGACAAAAAACCAAAACATAGTATTTATCTAAAAATATAAAGGAGTTGCTTTCAATGCCAACTTTAGGTGAAAGTGAATCTAAAGTACGCTTTTTCTTGTTTTAGTGCAGGTGAGAGTTTGAGAAGGTATAAAAGACATTCTTCGTTTTGGAGGTGATTGCAGAAACATAGATGTTTTCCAGGAAAGGTATGGATACCAGAGAATGGAGAGTAACCAGAATGCTAAGTGGGGACAGGCTTTGGGACCTGGGCTTAGTAAAAATTCCTAGTAGGCTCTGAAAGTCCATCGCAAATGGTGAGTTAAAGATGAACTGGTCTATGGCCATACAACCCTGAATGTGCCTGATCTCATCTAAAGATGAACTGTATATTCTTCCTTAAACCTTTCTTTCTTTCATGCTTGCCCAAATGTTATGCCCTAGCACATTTCTCAGAGTTCTAGTCATCACATTAGGGGGTCCTCTACTCTTTAAAGTGGTTTCAAGGGGGCCTTGTCACTCATCAAGAACGCATAAACAGCCCCAGAATAGGTCCTATGCTAGCCTCAAAAGTAAAACATAAAGGAGGAAAAAAATGTGATAGGGTTTGCAATTTGGAAAACCCAGATTTATGTATTTAAAGGTCAAGAGTGTGCTGAAGAATATGGGCTTTGCAGTCACAGCATATGTGTTCACATCCCAGCTTAAGGATTTACCCACTGGATGGCATGGGCAATTTATTTAATTTCTCAGTGATTCTGTGGCCTCGTCTATAAAATGGGGACAAAAATGGTACCTACAGTATCAGGCTGTTGTTAAGGATTAAAGTATTTAACATATTACTCAGCATGTAGTAAGTTTTCAGTAAATGTTAATTGCCATTCAGCGGGTCAAGATGCTATTTAAACTTATAGGGGAACACCTTTTAGTCTTTAAAGCAAGGTAAGAGAAAATGACCAAAGTTAATGACTTTTTTAGAAACTTGAAAGAAATCACCCAAAGCCAAAACAAATCAAGTGACTTACAGAAAATGGGGCAAAACAAATCAAATGATTTACAGAAAGTGGCGCTTACTGAGTCATTGGCAGGTTTCCTGCTTCCTTGCATTTTCCTTAGCAATTTATTTGAATCCTGGAATATGTGTTCAGATTGACCTCAGTCTCTTTATGAGGAGATATTTCAGAATCCAGACCTGCTGCCAAACTTATGTCAAAGGAGGGAAAAAGTTTGAAATGATCAAGGAAAAATAGTTATCATAATATTAGCTACCATAACAACTAACATTTATATTGCGCCTATGGTTGACAAAGAGCTTTTTCACCTGTTTTAGCTCATATGGTTCTCAAAATAATCCTGTGAGGTATCTGTGGTGGGTGTTATTAATTTGGTTTTACTGATGAAAATACTAAAGTTGAAAGAAGTTAGATAACTTGTCTAAGATGACACAGAAAATAAGCGGCAAGGTTCATGGCTCTCCATTTTGTGCCTTTAGAAAAAGTCAGCATCCTATGCTATCAGCATCACTATGAAGAGATTTAAATAATAATAAACACACCCTGTTCTACGCAGTAGCCTGAGAGTGTTGTTTTTCACAGTGGGCACTGTTGGGTGCTGTGAGCTATTTTGACAATGTGGCTGTTGTGCAAGCATTTTTAGGATGCTTTTCCAATTATGACACACACATACACACGCATGTTTCATTATTTTTTAATTCCTTCCCATTGTTGATCCAAAATGCTCAGTGATTCATTAGCGTTGGTTTCAAGTGACTTTTTGCTTTCAAAACTCAAATCCGCCCTTTTCAGATGTGACTTGAGATCAGTAAAGATACTCAAATAAAATCCACAGGCCCTATTGATACATCCAAAAGATTTTAAACCAGAGTAGCCTTATTGGAATGTACTGGAATAATGTGTCCCTTCCTCAGGGGACTATTTTGAAGGGCATCTGTCATATGGGTGTGAAAGTTCTGGTATGTTTGTTTAAACACAAGGGTCATATTACTTTATCATTGTGGTTTTAGAAAGTCAATAAATAACTTCATTTCTTCCCCACCCAAATTAACTACCAGTTGAGAAATGAGACAGGGAAAGCAGACAGATGGAGATCAAAGTGTAAACTCTATTACTGATAAGCTGATGGGAGAACTGACTTGATAACTGTGGCCAAAAGTGTTGCCAACAACCTAGCCCAAAGTTAGAGAGGTTTTCTCACCAATCACCCGCACCCCCATGGTGGAGCCTGTTTCATTAAGGTACCACACTGTAGAGGGGCAGAGCCATATGTCTGAATTCTACAGCTGGACTGATGAGAGCTGTTGAAGGGTTGAGAGGGCAGAGGAGAGTTGGGTGCAGGGGAGCAGGGATTAGAGAAGTGGGGAGAGAGAGAGAGAGAGAGAAAGATGGAGTAAGAGATGGAGGAGGAGGTGACTGCAGCTAAGCCTGGATGTTCACTTCTAAGTTCACTGATGTTACTCCTCCCCCTTCCTAAAAGAAAAGTGAGTAAGGGGTGGGGGGTGAGGCCAAAAGTGTTACAACAGGAAAACATGGGGTAAGTGGAAAGTGGATTCCTATCTAGCATTTTCCAGGTATTTATCTACTTTAATGTGACCAACATTTCCAAGAGTTAGAGTGGTTGGTTGAATCTGCAGATGAAGAACCTGTGGAAACAGAGAACCAACTTACTATGCCATTTTATATAAGGGACTTGAGCATCCCCTGATTTGTTATCTGAGCCAGGGGTCTTGAAACCAATCCCTCTGCGGATAGTGAGGGGAGACCATATAGATAATTTCCAAAGGTCACACAGTAGGTAATAGTAGAAAGGATTTGAACTCAAGTGTGAATACAAAGCCCATGTTTGTTCCAGTACATCAAAAAGAACTTTGGATCGTGCACAAATAAGCGCTGTGTGTAAGGTAGTGTGTGATCATAGCCTAGAGACTGAAGATCATTCCATCTGGGAAATAGGGAGGTATTTGGGGGGATGTGGCATTTGAAGCAGGCGTTGTGTAGGATTTAAATACTCACAAACAAAGAAAGGACTCTCTGGAAGAGGGAACAGCATAACCAGAGATGAGGTGATGAGAAATTGTCAGGAATTGAAAGGTAAAGGAATTGAAAATAGTACATGTGGAAGTCATACCGGGTTGGGATGGTATATTGGGGTAAGCACCATTTTCAAAGTAGAAAGAACAGAAGTGAGCAAACAATTAAATGTGAGGGGTCAGGGAAAGACCAGAATCAATCAGACCTAATGTCAAAAATTTTAAGCCTGGTTAACTGTTAAAGAATGATGATGGCATTAAAAATATATGAAAGTCAGGAATAGAGACTGGTTTTACAGTTATTTGTCTTTGACCATGTTTAGTTTGATGTACTGTTTAGTACAGATACTTATTTTCATGATTTATCCATTCATTTAAGTAACAGCTTTTTTTTTTTTTTTTGCTGTACGCGGGCCTCTCACTGTTGTGGCCTCTCCCGTTGCGGAGCATAGGCTCCGGACGCACAGACTCAGCGGCCATGGCTCACGGGCCTAGCCGCTCTGCGGCATGTGGGATCTTCCCGGACTGGGGCACGAACCCATGTCCCCTGCATCGGCAGGCAGACTCTCAACCACTGCGCCACCAGGGAAGCCCTAAGTAACAGCTTTTGTTGAGTCTTTATGATGTGCTAGGAGCTAGGGATTTAATAGCAATCAAACATAGGCATGGTGCCTGCTCTTGGGAAGCCCACAGCCAAGTGGATGGGGGAACAGATCACAATCAAACAATCACATGATGTGAAATTGCTACTGTGGTAATGGCTACAATGGAGATATTCAACGTGCTTTGAAGGTCTGTAATAAATAAGGGGGTCTTACCTGGTTCTCAATGTCAGAAAACATCTAACGAGGTAACACCTGAGCTGAGATCTGAGCGATAAGTAAGAGTTAACTGGGCCAAGAAGAAAAATTGCTTTGCAGGCATGGGGTCATTCACATAATGGAATATTACACAGCAATAAAGATGAATGAATCTCTGCTACTCACAGCTACCTGCAACTCACGACTTTGTATGAATATTGGTGACATAATGTTGGATGGAAAAAAAGCAAGTTCTAAAGATTATATACTTCATGATACCTTTTAATAAAGTTTAAAAACAAGAAAAATTAAACAAGACATTGCTTAGATATATATGTGATTTTTAAAAAAGGCAGTGAAAAATAAACACAAAATTTAGAAAGTGAAAATTTGGAGTAGGAGTGGCAGGGGAAGGGATGGAGAGGTTCATAAGGACATGTAAATTTTTGTAAAACATGATGTTCTAGATACTGGGGTGGATGGGGAGCTCTGAAAAGTTCATCATATTATTTAAATAAAGAGAGCCACGTACCAGCCAATTTTAGTGGCATGATAAACTAAGGATTATGATTAATCCAATTTTGGGCACCTGAGATTGATTTTTTTTAAGAGATTATGCTGAGTATTGGGGACTTAAAGAATATCAGGATGGCTGGAATAGAAAAGCAGAGGGGAAAAGACAGGAAATGAGGCTGCGAAGATGGCTGAGCTCTGGACCATGTATTGCAGGCCTTTTCAGGCAGTTTTCCCATTATCCCAAGAGCTGTAGGAGACATTGAAAAGTTTTTAAGCAGGAGACAGGCTTCAAAATTTGCATTTTGAAAAAAGTCACTTTGCCTTCAGTGTAGTGACCAGATTGAAGAGAGGCCAGAAGGAATGTGGATGAATCACTTAGAAAGCTTTGTCTAGAAATAATATAGTGGGAGCTTAGGATAGGGTGGATGTTGCTGTGCTGGTGGTGATGGTGTTGGTGATGTTGGTACTGGTGATGGTGATGGTGATGTTGGTTGTGGTAGTCCTAGATGGGATGGTGGTTTTAGTGTTGGAAATAGGGCTAAATGGACAGATTTGAGAGTATTTAGGAAGTAGAATCTTTAGAATTTAGGGATAGATGTGACATATGTGTTGATGGAGAGGAAGGCAGACATCAAGGATAATTCCTAGGCTTTGGCTTGTCAATAAAGTGGGGATGGTGCAGGAAGGAGAAATCAGTGATTCAGTTTGGGGCATGCTGAGTTTGAGATGCTTTTTCAGGTTCTACTTCTTTTGTAACCCCTTTCCAGAGATAGTGATTCACTTTCCTCTTTATTGCCTAAATGAGAGCTCACAAACTCCAGTTCTTTTGGGGGTCAGGTGGGTAACTGGTGTGACTAAAGCAGGCTGAGTCAGGGAGAGATTCAGAATGGTGAGGACTTCAGTGACCTGTGGAAAACATGACCCATCAAAGAGGGGGTGGTGGTGGCTGCGACTCAGCCCAAGTGTCGTTTTGACTCTTGAGTTTTCAAGCAGAGCAAAAAAAAATCATGGTTTTAATGTTTATTAGTTAGCAGCTAATCCGACACACAAAAAGACCTACTATAACGGCTAATCCTGTGGGTGGGCCAAACGAAATTAATCTGTGACCCATAAGTAGCTAGATTAGAATTTTGGTTTTAAATCATTTATTAATATTAATTTATTCATCATATTATTGATCAAGTACATTTCAATACAGTTATTGGGATACACATTTTCTGATAACAGCACTATTAAGAGCTACTTGCATTTGAATTTTACGGAAATGTACTATATACTCAATTTTATTTTTAAATTTTGCATGTTACTATTTAAAAAATTTTTTTTTCTATTCCTTTTCTTTTCCCATTTAGGTTATTACAGAATATTGAGCAGAGTTCCCTGTGCTGTACAGTAGATCCTTGTTGGTTATCTATTTTATTTATTATTTCATTTTATTATTATTATTTTTTAACCCCCCCATTTATTTATTTATTTTTGGCTGTGTTGGGTCTTCGTTTCTGTGCGAGGGCTTTCTCTAGTTGTGGCAAGCGGGGGCCACTCTTCATTGCGGCGCGCGGGCCTCTCACTATTGTGACCTCTCTTGTTGCGGAGCACGGGCTCCAGACGCGCAGGCTCAGTAGTTGTGGCTCACAGGCCTAGTTGCTCCGTGGCATGTGGGATCTTCCCAGACCAGGGCTCGAACCTGTGTCCCCTGCATTAGCAGGCAGATTCTCAACCACTGCGCCACCAGGGAAGCCCTGGTTATCTATTTTAAATACAGCAGTGTGTGCATGTCAATCCCAAACTCCCAATCTATCCCTCTCCCCACCTTCCCCCCTGGTAACCATAAGTTCATTCTCTATATACTCAATTTTAGAACATTTTTTAATATTTAAATTTTTCATTTTGAAAAATATTAAATCCTCAGAAGAGTTGCAAGAACAGAATAATGATTCCTTCACCCAGATCCACCATTTGTAAGCATTTCTTCACGTTTGCGTTCTCTCCTCCACCGTCTCAGCCCCTGCCCCCTCACATCTGGACCATGCCAGAGTTAGTTGCAGACATCATGACCTCTAATACTTTAGCATGTATTCCCTGTACAATGACATTCTCTTACATCACCACAACACAATGATTAAATTCAGGATTGATACAATACTGTTATCTAATATACAGTTAATATTCAATTTTGCAATTTTTTTCTGATCTAGAATCCAGGGTAAATCATCCATTGTATTTGGTTGTCATGTATACTTAGTCTCCTTTAACTTGGAACAGTTCCTCGTGTCTTTTATGACAGTGACTTTTTTGAAGAGTACAGGCAAGCTGTTTTATAGAATGACCCTCAGTTTGAGTTTGCTTGATTGTTTCCTCATGATTAGGTTCAGGTTATGCATTTTTGGCAGGAATACTATGTAAGTATTGCTGTGTCCTCAGCGCATCACATCAGGTGATGTCACTTTGATGTCAACATGATGTCACTTTGATGATTTAGGGTGGCTTGTGTCTGCCAGATTTCTCCACTTACAGGAACTTATCTTCTTTGTAATCAGCAAGTAATCTGTGGGGAGATAGTTTGGGACTCTGCAAATATCCTGTTCACCAACAGACTTTCACCCAATAGTTTTAGCATCCATTGAAAATTCCCATCTGAATCTGTTCCTACTATGGAGGTTGCAAATTTGTGATTTAAAAAACCCCTAACATTTCTTCTACGTGTATTAGCATTCTACTGTAAAGAGGCGCTTTGTGTTGCCCATTTATTTATTTACTTTGTCTTTTTTTGTATCTGTATAGACACCTAGATTCTTTTGTATCCAACGTTTTCTAACCTATTGTTGTTTTTATGCTAAAATTGCCCACAGTTATATGCTAAATTTCCAGCACCTTCAAGCTGGCTCCTGTGTTCTTTGACATCTTCCCATCAGTTTTTGAGGATTTACTTTCTGCCACAAGATGCTATGGCTCGCTTTGTACTTTCCCTGTCCTAGCCCTGGAATCTGCCATTTACCCAAGGAGCCCTGCTTCCTTTTATTGGGGAATGTGTTTAGAAACAAAAATCGGAGACTACTTGTGCTAATCACTATTGAAATGTCATTGATTCTAGGTGCTTTCAGTGGACAGAACTTGTAGGCATGCATTTTTAAAAAAATCCATGGGTTCATTCCGATACTCCTAATTCCAGTCAAACACTAGAGGGCTCTTCCTTGCTTTCCCCTCAGTCCATAGGTGTATTTCTCTTCTCTCATAATGACTGCCTGGCTCCTAACAACATCAATGTATTTGCTCATTTAAAGAATGTGTTTTATACCAAATGTAAAATAGCTAGCTAGTGGGAAGCAGCCGCATAGCACAGGGAGATCAGCTCTGTTCTTTGTGTCAACCTAGAGGGGGTGGGATAGGGAGGGTGGGAGGGAGACACAAGAGGGAGGGGATATGGGGATATATGTATACATATAGCTGATTCACTTTGTTACACAGCAGAAACTAACACACCATTGTAAAACAATTATACTCCAATAAAAATGTGAATAAATAAATAAATAAATAAATAAATAAATAATGTGTTTTAAAGCAAGGGAGATTTCCTCCTTTCCCAGCTGCTGAGATAATTTATTTTGACATTTCTCAGTTCCCATAGTTTTTCCTAGTTAATTTTTTCATATTTTAGGCATGTTCAGATTTCTCTAAGCATATCTTTGCAAAGATTTCACCATGTAGAAGTACTATATTAATATTATTTATCATAAATCATATGGAGAGAGAACAATTCCCTTCTTCTGAGTGAGGCTAAAATGAGGGTTGTTGATAATAACTTCCATCTGCTTGGCAGTTTACAGTTTGCAAAGTACTTCTTTACATGTACTACTTCATTTACTCTTAATGGTTTGAATTCTTTAGGTCCCATACAAAATGAAAAATACATACATAAACCCAGAGCTTCGTGAATGTTTCACATGGTAGGACTCAAATAATACCTGCTGATTTTTAAAAAGATGCATTTAGAATCTATGGCAGATGAAAACAGGTATTATATAAAAGTGTTACCGAGTTCAAGCTCACTCTGCTTGCCACACGACAGACGAATAAATCGAGAGACGAGGTGTCGAGGCAAGGAATAGCGACTTTATTCGGAAAGCCAGCAGACCGAGAAGATGGCAGACTAGGGTCCCCCAAAAAACATCTTATCGGAGTCTGGATGCCAGTTTCTTTTATAGAACAGAGAGGGGGAGGAGGTTAGGAAGTAAAAAGGCCATTTATCTTGTAAAATAGGAGGGGATGTGTTAATTTCTTATTTTCTGCAGCCATTCACAGGTGGGCAGGGTCAGAAAGTCTCTCTGTGAGCTGAACAAAGGCCCTTTAGTTTAACAGTCAGGCAGAGGGGCAGGGTTCCCTGTGGCAGGCCATTATGTATGCTTACAGCTGTAGATAGTGATTATAATAACAAAAGAGACAAAAAGCAAAGGTTAAAGTAAACGAAACAGATCCAACATGGAGTCAGGATTGGCTCTTCCCTGTTACAAAAGCATGAATAATCCTCAGCAATAGATGATCTAAAACAATTTTTTTTAAACATCCAAACTTTATGTTTTTGGCCGTGCTGTGTGGCTTGTGGGATCTTAGCTCCCCAACCAGGGATTGAACCCGGGCCCTCGACAGTGAGAGGGCAGAGTCCTAACCAATGGAACGCCAGATTCCCTAGATGATCTAAAAATTTTTATACTCACATTGGCACTTTTTGCCATTGCTATTTTGTAGGAATTTTGTGTCTTTCTTAGAGTGATATTTTGAAAATGTCTGCTTCCTAAACATACACCAAATTACAAATGCCTTTAAAGCAGTGGTTCTAGGGACTTCTCTGGTGGTGCAGTGGTTAAGGATCCACCTACCAATGCAGGGGACACAGGTTCGATCCCTGGTCCGGGAAGATCCCACATGCCGCGGAGCAACCAAGCCCGTGCACCACAACAAAGAGTAGCCCTGGCTCACCACAACTACAGAAAGCCCGCACGCAGCAGCGAAGACCCACTGCAGCCAACGATAAAAAAAAAAGAAAGAAAAAAACAGTGGTTCTTAAATATGGCTGTATGTAGAATTGCTTGGGGAGATGTGGGTGAGGGCCGCATCTCTTGCCAATCAAATCAGAATCTGTAAGGTAGGCATCAATGCGTTTTAAAGCTGTCCAGATAATTCCAATGAGCAGCCACTGCACTGGTGAGAGAAGGCTCTGCTGAGTTTTGGTGAGAGTGGCTTGGGTCACATATAAACACAAGGTAGCTTGATCTGAGCCTGATTTCTGATTTAAAGACTGATGCTTAGAGTATGCAGGAATATATTGTGAGCTTGACTTAGCAGTTGAAAGGCACCGAACATATTCTTTTATTTTTTCATTAGCTAGCCATATTCTCTTTATTCTAAGGTTTACATGATTTTCACATTTCAGTGTTTCTGAAATCATGTCACGACCTAAAATTAAGTGTATGTGTACACACATGCATTATAACATTATAAAGCCATATATAGAACAGGGCTCTTAAACCTCAGTGTGAATCAGAAATATTTGATTAGTTATTATAAATGCTGAATCTTAGGCTGGTTTGGGGCCTTTTGAAAGGGCCAAGGTTAACCAGCACCCTGGGTGATTCTGATTCATCAGGTCCTTGGATCTTGCGTTACCGAGTCCAAGCTCACTCTGCTCGACGAACAACTGGACAGTAAATCGGGAGACGAGGTGTTGAGGCAAGGAATATGACTTCATTTGGAAAGCCGGCAGACTGAGAAGATGGCAGACTAGTGTCTCCAAAAAACCATCTATCTTATGGGGGTCTGGATGCCAGTTTCTTTTATAGAATCAGAGAGGGAGAGGTGGTGAGGAAGTAAAGTAAAAAGGCAGAATAGAGAGGAAGAAGCAGCGAGGAATTAAAGTAAAAAGGCCGTAAGTCTTACAAATATCTCCTGGAATGGCCAGCCAGCCTCAGAAGGGGATGTTTTAATTTCTTCTTTTCTGCAACCATTCACAGGTGGGCAGGGTCAGATTGTCTCCCTGTGAGCTGAACAAAGGCCCTTTAGTTTAATATTTCGCAGAGGGGCAGAGTTCCCTGAGGCAGGCCATTATGTATGATTATAATAACAAAAGCAAGAAAAGAAAAGGTTAAAATTCAAAGAAACAGATCCAACATGGAGTCAAAATTGGCTCTTCCCTGACGTTTGCTTGCTTTAAACAGTGGTTTTCAGAGTGGTTTTACCTCCTTCCCCCCAAGCAGTATCCATGTCACCTAGGAACTTGTTCGAAATGCGCATTCTCAGGCCCTACCCCAACCTACTGAATCAGAAACTCTGAAAGTGAGGACCCACAATCTGTATTTTCACGGGCCCCTAGGAATTCTGGTGTAGGATAAAGTTTGAGAACCACTATTTTGAGGAACACTGCCAGTGTTTCCCATACTTCTTTGATGATAAGAATCACCTAGCATACTTTAAAAAACCCCAAATCTCGGCTCCATCCTGGATCTATTGAATTAAAAATCCAAGAGGGGAAAAAATGTTCCAAGGGAACAGGTGGGTAATCTGTATATTAACAAGCTTCCCAGGCGATTCTTATCCTCAGACAAATTTGGGAAATACTGAGATGGAAGAGCCAAGGATTTGTCAATTCACAGCCTTACATTCCCTATTTAGGTTTATCTTGGGTTTTGTGTTTATTATCACATTTAAATTTTATAACAGCCTTATGAAGTAGATACTATTATCAAACCTGTTTTATAGATGACAAAAACTGAGGTTTGAAGATCTCAAAAAACACACTGGGGGGCTTCCCTGGTGGCGCAGTGGTTGAGAGTCCGCCTGCCGATGCAGGGGACACGGGTTCGTGCCCCGGTCCGGGAAGATCCCACATGCCGCGGAGCGGCTGGGCCTGTGAGCCACGGCCGTTGGACCTGCGCGTCCAGAGCCTGCGCGTCCGGAGCCTGTGCTCCGCAACGGAAGAGGCCACAACAGTGAGAGGCCCGCGTACCGTAAAAAAAAAACACACCGAGTCATTTAGATAGTAAACCAGAGAGCTGGGACTCAAACCAAGAACTTTCTGACTCTAAAGCCTTGGTTCTTAAACTGTTCTAGGGTAGCTGTTTGCAAATCGTTGATGTTGTTGTTGTTGTTATAATGTAGGGTAGCTTTGCGGACAGATACTTGCCCAGAGACATTCCTTGGGTCAGTATTTAAGAACTGCCATCTGTAATCCCAACCCAGATTTGCAGACTTTGTTCCCTACTGTTTCTCAACATGAATTGTTCCCTCCAACAAGGCCATATTACTCCTCATCTTTGACCTCGCTTTGCTCACTCCTTCCTTTACTGTTGTATTCACTGTACCTTTACTGATGAGAAGTATCCATCCTCTTGTCTTCTAGGCCTCTTAATTACTTGTCCCTTATTTCTTCCCACAAAAGGATTTTCCTTCCTCTTCTCAGTCCAAAATCTGGCCATGCCTCAAGACTCTATTTCAGTTTCATTTACCCTGTGAAGAACCCCTGACCACACTGGGCATCAGTGACCTCTCCCTTCTAGGACTTACAGTGACACTCTTGGCCTGCACCCTTTATTTGGTCCCCATCATGGAGTGCCCTGCTTATGCATCTTAATCTTTAATCTAGATTTGAAGGTGCTACTCTGTTCCTGGCCAAGTAGTAAGAGTGCTAAAATATCTGTTTACCTGCAATAAAGTCAGTCCAGTTAAAGAATCACAGAAAATGAAGATGGATTTTAAAAGCAAAAAAGACAAGTTGTGGGACCTTCTGGGAGAATCTGTGATGGGGTTACACTGACTGTCATGTGAGCCGTCAGTGGATTTGCAAGGGTAGTTAGGTGAATTTAATGATTATTCCTTCGAATTTAGTTTGCAGGAATCTTACCCTCTCTTCCAAACTCAGAAAAAGGTGGGGGCATCTCTTTTGGTGAGGATGGAATGACAGTGGAATTGGGAGAGGGGGTGGAGGTGTGGTGTAGGTTTTGTAAACGGGAATGGCTTTAATTAAAAAAAAAATATTCCATTGTGATCTCATTCCAGACTAGAATGTATTTTCTTTTAAAAATACAATGGGTAATGCCTATTTTGGTTCCCTTCCAGATGTTAAGGTAGCATCATGTTTTGGAACAATAGCATCCTGCGAGGTAACATGAGACTTCATATCTGAAAGTCCTACATTCTGGAAACCCCGACCTGGAAGAACATGTCCAGGTACCTCTGAGCTAGGGTCAGGGCCAATGCTGGGGAAAGGGTGCCACCTACTGACCAGCCATAGTCACACCGTTTCCTGCCAGAAACCTTTCATTTGGTTTGGCTCAGAGCTCTTACCTGAAAGAGGCTGGCCCCAGAGGCCCAGGGAGGTTCTCTGACAACACCCATTGTGTTTCACGGGGAAGTTCATGAGGACATAGCTACACAAAGTGAGGTGTTCCAAGGGTATGTCTTCTATGAGAATATCTTTCAGGAAAAGAGTTTTCCTTTGAGGAAAAATACCAACAGCCTCTGTGTAGAAAATGACAGAAAAAGGGCTTCCCTGGTGGCACAGTGGTTGAGAGTACACCTGCCGATACAGGGGACACGGGTTCGTGCCCCAGTCCGGGAAGATCCCACATGCCGTGGAGTGGCTGGGCCCGTGAGCCATGGCCGCTGAGCCTGCGCGTCTGGAGCCTGTGCTCCGCAACAGGAGAGGCCACAACAGTGAGAAGCCCGCGTACCGCAAAAAAAAAAAAAAAAAAAAAAAAAAAAAAAGATAGAACAAATATTTGGTTGAATGCTGTTACATAAAGTTATGGTTCCATCACATGGATTTCAAAGACAGTTGCATTATTAAGGGGTGGACAGAACAGAGGGTGATGTTTAGGACTTAACTCTGTTTTAGAAGAGTTTGAATCCATTAATGGTTTAAATAATTAGAGGTCCATTTCATTTAAAAATAAAATTATATTTTCTACCATATTATTAAATGGGGAATATGTATATAGAAAAGTTTTATTCTTTTATTTAGTGTAGGTTGATGGAAGACACTGACAGAAAGAGAACCAGTGCCTCCTGATGTACCATTCAGTGTCAAGCTCCTTGACTAGGAGATAGTCATGATTGTTTGTCTTCTCAAGACCCTGTTGGGTCAATTTGAAAAGTGCATTAGAGGTTGACAAGATGGGTGGATGGGATTTGTTTCCTCCACCAGGAAAATGCATCCGGGACACGTGATTGCAGGTGTGAGAAAGGCTATTTCCTAAATTAACTGAGATCCAAAATTAGACTCTTGCTTCTTTGGTGGGAGTGGTATCTTAAAGAAAAGATGCTTTCATTGAGTCAATACACAGGGGAATGAGAGAGAGTGGGAGGACCATGAGAGAGGAGAAGGAGATGTTTCTATGGCAGCTGGAGAAGGACTTCAGAAGCTGCATCTTGGCAAATTGGCTTTTGGGGGAATCCCACTGTCACCCTCTGCAGCACTTAATCCCCGGGGAATTCCAGCCCTCTGGATCCTGATAAACAAAGTCACATTAAATTAAACCCTCCATTGAGATGTGCTATCAAGAGGGTTTTCCTAAACTAGAATGAGAGGGAGTGCTGCTTAGCCCAAAGGAGTAGTACTGACAGGCAACGGTTACTGGTACCAGGCACTGTGCTAAATGCTTTCCACAGATCAGTTCATGGGTGCTCCCTACAGTTTAGTGAAGCAGGAATAGCATACGCTTAGGGATAGGGATTAAGGAACTTGCCTAATGTCCCAAAGTTCATGAGTGAGAGGGCTAAGATCTGAACCCAGTTCTGCCTGGCTCCAGAATCAGTACTCTTACCCATGTGACATTCTGAACCTCTAATGGTGGCATTTCAGAAACTGCTAGTGGAATTATCTTGGAGTTAGGGAAGCTATGAAAGACACCATGGCTCACCTCTCTTTTTGATATAAGGGGTTACCCTGTGCCATGGTTGACGGAGACCCCCCTAATTTCTTTTCTTTTGACTGAAGACGTCGTAGCTTCCTCAAGCTGTGTGTGTGTTGTGTGTGTGTGCATGCGTGTGTGTTTGTGTATGCATATGTGCACACACATATACATGTGTATGCATCTTTTTTTCATGGAGTGGGTTTGTTGAACCAAGAGTAGTGACACTGAAGGAATGGAGAGCAGTCAGCTACACAGTGCCGGGAGAGAATTGAAGTACAGTGAGCAGTGAGCAGTCAGCTACACAGGGCCAATGAGAAAACTGAGTCACACAGAGGTTGTTACTTGCCCCAGGTCACACCAGGTAATAAATGGTAGAAAGTTGGCTTAAACTCAGGCAGCCTGACTTACTACACTAACTATTATGTAATACTGTTTCTCAGCTAACTGATTTGCGTCAGTTAACCTTTCAGTGCTTTAGTTTTTCCTATTTATAAATTCATATTTTTAGCAAATATTGAGTTCCTAGCTTGTGTCAGAACTTATAGATCAGGTAGAGATGGAAAAGACCATGCACACAGAGTGCAAAATGCCAGAGAGAAAGAGGTTAAGCAGTCACATTCAGGACCATTACAATCTTATAGTAGCGTGTAAGTCAAATTAATGTGGGGGGTAAAGTAGATAGCTAGTGGGAAGCAGCCGCATAGCACAGGGAGATCAGCTCGGTGCTTTGTGACCGCCTGGAGGGGTGGGATAGGGAGGGTGGGAGGGAGGGAGACGCAAGAGGGAAGAGATATGGGAACATATATATATGGATAACTGATTCACTTTGTTATAAAGCAGAAACTAACACACCATTGTAAAGCAATTATACTCCAATAAAGATGTAAAAAAAATTATAAATAAATAAATAAATAAAACAATCTCAAAAAAAAAATAATGTGGGGAGAGACTGGAGGCAGGGAGACCAATGAGGAGGCCAGAGAACTGAAGAACTCAAGCTGGGTGGAGGAGGCAGGGGTTTAACAATGGGAACAGTTGCCAGAAATATCAGGAAAGCAGGATGGTGAGGGTGAGACGGGGCGGGGGGGGGGAGGGTAGTACAGCGAGCAGAATGGCTAAGTGAGAGGTTGACAGTGGCTTGCAAAGGAGGTCAGTTCAACTTCTGACTTCTTCAAACTAAGATTCCTGTGGACTCTGTACGTTAGATCAGAGCTATTGGATTTATATGGCTGAAGCTCAGAGTAATGATCTTTGGAGGAATATGATAATGACAGGTATGTGCCAGGCATTCCCCCCACTCACAGTATCTCTAGTCAGCAGAAGAATATTGCTCTACGGGTGCATGGCTTTCATTTTGGAGGGATTTTCCTTCCCCAAAGAGGCAGCATAGCATAGTGCTAGCAGGGCAGGCTCTGAAGCCAGAAGACTAGAATAAGTAGAGGACCTACTGACCAGTTGTGTATCCTGGGCAAAAACTTTAGTCTTTCTGTGCCTCAGTGTATGCATGTGTAAAATGGGGAGAACACCACCCGCTTCATAGGGTTGTTGTGAGGATTAAACAAGTTAATATATGCAAAGTGCCTGGCCTGAGTTAGCACATAGGAAATATTAATTATTCCTGTTGACGAGTAAACTGAGGAGCAGATGAAATGATTGGTTGAGGACTCACAGCTCAGGATTCAAACCCAGGCCTGCCTAGCTCCAAGCTCTCCCTTAATGTCCACTGTGCCATGCTGGACTGGGATGCGAAAGAAGTGAAGAGGATTGTGGAAATAGCACATCAGGTGGCAGAGGATGAAGAGCAATATGAGAAGTAACAAGGTAAAATTGTGAGGAAGAACAGGAATGAAGAACTTTAAAAAACCTTTCCTGTTTTTCTGATTGTTAAATTGAAACAGCCTCACTGTAAAAATTAAAACATCGTAGAACTAAATTCCTGTCATCTAACTACCTCCCCTGCTCCCCTATCAGACTTTGAAAAAACAAAAACAGACCAGGACTTCATAGTATCATAGAAAGCAGCGGAGACTCAAAAGAGCAGAAGTAGTTGATAAAGCTGGATGCAGGACGGTCAGGGCCACAGGCTTGGTGTTGGGAAGAGCAGAGAGGGGACGTCATGGTAGACATTTGAGTGGCAGATGATGCAATCTAGTAGTTAGATTTGGAATGAATCTGGTGTGGGAGGGAGGGAGCAGTGGGCATAGACAGCTCCGAAATAAAGGGGCTGGAGCAGAGAGTTGTGGGGCAGGAGACTTTTGTGCTATAAATCCATTTGGGAGCCTCATGAAGCTTAGGGACCTCTTCTCAAAAAATGTTTTAACACCTAAAATAAAAGACGTGAGGTTACAAAAGGTTAACACTTCTCTCCACAGACCTCTTGGAATTCAGAATCCCTGTAAAGACACTACCAGTTTTAAGATTTGGTACTTCAATAAAGTCTCCATCCTTAGAAGCTACTTGCTGCCCTTAGAATCCTCTATATCCTGTCTGTATAGAAACCCAAAGATACCTCCAGAATGCAGAATGAGTCCAGATATCTGGCTCCAGACTGATTTTAGATGAAGACCTATCTTCAGGTGATTTGGATACCCTAAAATGTAGAGAAGTTGTATAAAACATCAACATCACCACCCCCATTTGCTTATTTCAGAAGGATGTTGCCAGAGTGGAAAATGTTTTGGAGACTATGTGCTGATCAAATCCTCATAATGTTCCAAAAAAAAATTTCACTGAAAACCAGAGAAGGGTAATCCTGGGTTATTGACTCATTGTAGGAGGTTCTCGGTATGCTTCACATGCTTGAAAGATGGCTGATGTGCTTTTCTCTGGGGTTGGATCCATTCCCTCACCCCCGTATGGGCATATTTGGGATTTAAGTTCGCAAATGAAACTCAGAAAATCACCAATGACTCTTCTTGGACTAGGTGGAGGGCAAGGGGAAGCCTGGCAGCAGGCATGACCCAGGGTGGACTCGTTGGGGCATATACACTAGAAAAATGAGTTTCTGAGATTCTCCTCTTCACCCATTCAATCAGAAACTGGCTGAGCCTGCCTATGAAGTCATTATTAATACAGTAGAGGAGCGGTTTACATAAAATAATCCCATTTACTGTTCAATTATGTTTTTTTATTTTTTACCAGGTCACAGGAATGTGTCTACAGGAAAAGGGTTTTTCCTACTCCTTGCCTGTAACTTGAAATTAAAATCATCATCCCAACAACATCCACTGTTGGAAGTACTATTTTGGGTTGGCCCTATGTAATGTGAAATGAGGAGAAAAAGTGTGTAGCTGAATCCCGATATGGAAATCCAGACTTAAAAACATTCTCTGATGGTTTGGCATCCGTGGGATAAATTGGTCATAGTTTTCAACAACTCAGATCAAAGCCAAATGCTGTTTGCATTCAGACAGTGATTCAGGGACCATGTCTTATTTGGTTTCTTTGAAAATAGAGCACAGACATTTTTTTCATACCTTTGAGAGAAATCTTTCGGCCGCCAAATTTGTGCCTTGTAAATGTTATTGTACCCTAATACAGAATTTTACATCTTGTCTCAAATGTCTTTTTCGCAGTTATTCCACCATCCCCAAGTGCGTGGCTTGTTGCAATGAGGGTCTCCTGATGAAATATAAAGAGAAAAAATAGGCCAACTGGTAAAGATAAAAAAGAAATGAGAGTAAATAAAACACATATGGAATGTCTGCTTTCAGAGTTATAATGTATATGAGCATGTATGCAAATCAGCCATCCAAATAGAAATCTAGACTGGGCCAACCAGTTATGAAGGGGAAAAGGCCTTTCACTTCCCTTACCTAGATATTCCTCCATCACCTCTACCTCTCTCCTTTCTCAGGCTACTTTTTTTTTTTTTTTTTTTTTTTTGTGGTACGTGGGCCTCTCACTGTTGTGGCCTCTCCCGTTGCGGAGCACAGGCTCCGGACGCGCAGGCTCAGTGGTCATGGCTCACGGGCCTAGCCGCTCCGTGGCATGTGGGATCTTCCCGGACCAGGGCATGAACCCATGTCCCCAGCATCGGCAGGCGGACTCTCAACCACTGCGCCACCAGGGAAGCCCCTCAGGCTACTTTTGATCCTTCCCAGTGAGGGAATCAGAATTGCTTGGTTTCAGTGAGGGAATCAGAATTGCTTGGTTTCAGTATTCGCTTTGGGACTCCTACCTCTGCCATGCATGCACTTCCTTTCACTTCTACTGCCCTTCAAATGCATGTGTCCTTTGCCTCCTTTCTGTGGACCTTGCTTGTTAGGGAGGAGCTGCAGTGGTAAGTGAGAATTATTTAAATGACAGTTCTTAAAAAAATTAACTCATAACCAGTTATTGATTTTAATTAACAGATTATATGTTTTAAAAAAATAATTAATTAATTAATTTTTGCCTGCATTGGGTCTTCGTTGCTGCATGCAGGCTTTCTCTAGTTGCGGTGCGCGGGCTTCTCACTGTGGTGGCTTCTCTTGTTGTGGAGCACGGGCTCTAGGCGCTTAGGCTGCAACAGTTGTGACACGCAGACTTCAGCAGTTGTGGCACCCAGGCTCTAGAGCACAGGCTAAGTAGTTGTGGCGCACGGGCTTAGTTGCTCCGTGGCATGTGGGATCTTCCCAGACCAGGGCTCGAACCCATGTCCCCTGCATTGGCAGACAGGTTCCTAACCACTGTGCCACCAGGGAAGACCTATATGTTTTTTGAATTGTTTTCTGATTTTGTTTTGTTCACTTAACAGACTTTATTGAGTGTATATTATACAGAACACAATGGCTCTGGTGTAGTGGGAATTATAGGAGAGCCCAGTTGTTAACTGGGGGCGGGAGTCATATATACAAAATGTTAAACAGCATGGCAAGATAGAGTAACAACTTGGAGATGACACAGCTGATTTTATCTAGTGAATTCTTATATTGTACATTCAGTGTGGCAGACACTTTTCTAAGTGCTTCTCAAATATTAACTCATTTAGTCTTCAAAACAAATATTTAACCCATTTAGTCTTCAAAACAGTGCTCTGATATTATTACTATATTCATTCCCATTCTGCAGATGGAGAGATAGGCAGAGAGAGGTTAAGTGACTTCTACAGGGTCACTCAGCTATTAAGTTTGGAACCAGAACTAAATCCCATCTGTTTGGCTCCAGGGTCTGGGTCCTTAAATCATCTTGATGCAGCCTCTCCAGCTTTAGGCGATTAGTGCCAAGTGCGAGACATAGACAAGGGCTCTGAGTTTGACAGCAGGACCCACTCTAGGTGAGCTGAAGAGGTTGGAGAGGGCTTTGTGACAGTGGTTCTTACCCTGGCTGCCCATTACAGTGATCTGGGAAGTTTAAAAAAAAGTCTCCATGCTTTCATTACAGCCAGGCTGATTAAATCAGAATCTCTAGAGGTGAGGTCTGGTCAGTTATATGAAGCGCTTCTCCACATATTCTAAAGGTCAGACAGCATGGAAACCACTGCAGGGAGAAGGCACTAAAACTGGATCCTGCAAAGTGGGTTGGAGCTCATGAAGTTGGGAGGAGAGAGGGTGGTCAGGTGGGAGATGGGGAGGCAGAGAAAAAGGTCCCTCCTCTGTTTTCTTTCCCTCTTCTTTCCTACCACCATGCTTTTGGAGCTTCTTCCAGCCACCCTTCCTTTTTTCTCTTTTCTGACTTCATCGTACCCTTCTTTCCTTTGCTTCTCTCCCCCTCTCCCTTGTCAACCCTTTATCCCTTTCCTTCTTACGTCCTGCTGCTGCCTAATCCCTTCCTTCTAGTTCATGACCTTTTGGTCATCTCACTTGCCATTGCCCCTCCTCCCAGCAAAAAGTGAGCAGAGGTTGAGGCTTTTAGGTCAGTCGCAAGGCCCATTCATAGTGCTCCTGAAAGGAATTAAAGGAAAGCCTGGGAGTACAGACCCAACTCCCAAGTAGTATAATTAGTGTTAAATACTGATAAGGACTGTACTGTATTCTTTGGGGAGCTAGAGCATGTGGTATGCCTGGCTCTGGGGTGAGAGGAGAGAAGAGAGCTTGGAAGATGTATTAGTTTTCTACTGCTGTTACAACAAATTACCCTCAGTATAGTGGCTTAAATAACTCAAATTCATATCTTACAGTTCTATAAGATAGAAGTCTGACTTGAGTCTCACTGGCAGGGCTGCATTTCTTTCTGATTGCTCTAGGAAAGACTCCTTTTTATTGCCTTTTCCAGCTTCTAGAGGCTGCCCACATTCCTTGGTTCATGGCTCCTTCCCCTGTCTTCAGAGCCAGCAGCATAGTACCTCTCTGGCCCTGCTTCCATGGTCGTCACATTACTTTCTCTACCTCTCTTCTTCTGCTTCCCTTTTCTACTTGTAAGGACTCATAATTACATTGGACCCACCTGGATAATCCAGGATAATCTCCCTATATTAAGGTTATTTTATTAGCAACCTTAATTCCATTTGCACATTAATTCCCTTTGCCATGTAGCCTAACATATTCACAGGTTCCAGAGATTAGGATATGGACATTTTGGATGGGATATTAGTCTTTCTACAACAGAAAGCCTCACAGAATAGGAGGAGAAATGGACAGTAAAGGTCATTTCATGTAGACAACAGCAGATACAAAGGATTGGGGGCTTTGGAGAGTGTTCAGGGTAGGTTTTGAGGAACTATAGTTTAGTATCACTTCGTAGCATCATACAACAGGCCATTACATGTGCCATTTACCCAATATGTTTTGTTCTTAAAGTTTACATATAATTATGTTTACCACATATCTCAGCAAAATATCTTACAATAAGCAGTACTCTTTGGGGGCAGTACAGTGTTACAGCTAAGAGCATGTGCCATGGAGCCATAGGCAGTGGGTTCTAGTCCCACCTCTACCATTTATTAGACTGATACTGGTAAGGATTCAATGAGATCAAGAATCTCAAGTACTTTGCTCTGCCCCTGGCATATAATAAGCCCTTAATAAATGTGAGCTGTTATTATTGTCATACTTAAACTATGCCTTAACCTAATGGTTTATAACTTGCCACTCTCACTTTCTCTCTTTTTTTTTTTTGGCCTCGCCGTGAGGCTTTTGGGATCTTAGTTCCCCAACCAAGGATTGAACCCCGGGCCCTAGGCAGTGAAAGCACAGAGCCCTAACCACTGGACTGCCGGGGAATTCCCTTACTTTCCCCTGAATGTCCGCTTCTTCCTGGAAAAAAAAGAAAGCAATGATAGGAAGAATATTTCTGACCTATGCAACCTGCTGAGATAACATTGTTATTATCAAGCTCAAACTGTCTAACTGCTGGGCCCTTAATTCAATCTAGAATCTAAGGACTCTCTGCCCCTGCTGCTTATGCCAGCAACCCCAAATGGTATCTATAACTGAGTTTTAATTTGGTTACGAAGCAGAAGACAGAAGACCATGGGGGTGGGGAAGGGGGTGTTCCAGGCTGAACTGAAACTTTCGAAGGCAGGATTAATAACAGCAGCAACAACAGCAAAAGTGAGTGGGACTCAGAGATGCCTGGATACAAATCTTTTTTTATTTCTGAATGTAATTCCAGGAAAATCTTGGCTTTATTTTATCTGAGACTGAGATAAAGTCAAATTTCGATAGGAATTTGGGAATACATATATTTCCTATTAGGTGCTGACTTCTGGGACTACATTTGTTAACCAGTGACTGAGAACATGTACAAATGACCTGGCTTTTCAGGTCAGTTGTCTGACAACCAAATGGATACACTACTTTATCTGACCCCCAAAAGTTTACCAGCTGTTCTGAAAGGGGGCACTGGGCAATTATGGGGGAAGTGGAATGTTTCTTGCTTAATATTATACTGACAAAATGGTAGGAGGATCTTGAAAAGAGGATGAGTTATAACGTTTTAAAAATAATCAGGCTAAAATGATATCACAAAAACTATTTAAGTAATTATTAGGTAGTGAGCACCTTTAAGTTTGTCTCGCTTATCTTTGTACCCTCCATGGTGCCTTATAGAACACTGTAGGTACTTCTGTGACTTGTTGTCAGCTATTTGATTAAAAAATAAAAGGGATCTACTGGCTCCCACAAATGAAAAAGTCCAGCGGTCAGATGGAGATCAGGTGTGGCTCCATCAGGGCTCTGGCCCCTGTGTTTTGCAACATTCTCCACAGAGACACTCCACAGAGTGTCAGCTCTCTCTGTAGGCTGAGAGGAAGACAGCTTCACTCCTGTCTCTTCATAACACATAGAAGAGGAAGGGTCACCTTTCCAGTTGCTTCCTAAAGCCACTTTCCTTAGAAGCTACCAAAGAAACTTCTCATGAGAACATCTCAATAGCCTAAATTGGGTCACATGCCTATCACTGAGTCAATCCCTATGATCAGGGCTTTCCTCTTCACATCTTATTGGCCCAGATTGGGTCACATGCTCATCAATGAACCAATCCGTATGGCCAGATGAATGTCATGCATTGGTTGGCTTAGGTATGGACTTATGCGCAATTCACTTTGACCAGGGGAGGGAGATTTCTCTCAGAGTCATCAAGCCCATTCCTGGAGCTGGGGCTGGGGTTCATTTCCCCTGAAGGTGTTCGACTGTGTCCCTTTTCAATAGAGAAAGCCCCTGGTTGCACATGTGTGCTGGTCAGTGTTGCAGTTCCCATTCAGTCTTTGCAATAACTCACGTAGCTGAACTGAGGTCCTCCCCAGTGGCTCAGGAACCAGCTCAAGGTCTCCCAGTAAGTGGTGGAGTTAGAATTTCTAGGTTTTCTGATTCCCAAGTCCATCCTCCTTCTAACACACCACCCTTCCCGAGTGAATGAACAAATAATAACACACCACGCTTCCCAGGTGAATGAACAAGTAAATGTATGGTGGAAACAGGGCTCCCTGCTCTGAAAGGGTAAGAGAGTAATGGTTAATGTGGGAGAATGTTTTTCTCTGAAACGTGGCCATTCCCCCAGGAGTTAGGTGACACTGAGAAGACCTCACTCCTCTCTCTGCTTGTTTCCTCATTTATAAAATAGTAGTTGTGCTAGATCTTACCTCATTGGGATGTTGTGAGAATTAAGTGAGGTAATGCAGATAATGAACTTGGAACAGTGTTCCCGGCCTGAAGGTGGTCAACACCCTTACCCAGGGCAGGTCTACTTTGGGGGTAATTGGATATTTATCCAATGGACAATAAAATTACACTTCTCCCTTCTCTACAGGATTAAAAGGGGATAGAAGTATTTATACATGTGAAAACCTCCTGAGTGTTTAGCATCATAGGGATTTAGAATTTGTAGAAAATTTCCAAGTGTATTCAAACTCCCTTGCAAGGGTATTTGGAACTTGAGGTGAGTTGGGGAGAAGTCTGAAAATCCATGGAATCACTTTTTTTTAGAGCTTAATCATACCCAAAACTTATTCATTGTTCTCAGTTATCCCGATGATGTCCTGATGCTGTCCTGCCTTCTTCATTTCCTCTCAAAAAACTCATCTTCCTCTCTGCACCCTCATTCCATCTTTTCTCCCCATAATTTAGTACATATGTATATATCTTTTCCTACAAATTTGAGATAAGCCATTCTTTTTTTGTTTTAAATTTATTTTTATTTATTTATTTTTGGCCGCATTGGGCCTTAGTTGCTGTGCACAGGCTTTCTCTAGGTGTGGTGAGCGGGGGCTGCTCTTCGTTGCAGTGCACAGGCTTCTCATTGCGGTGGCTTCTCTTGTTGCCAGCACGGGCCCTAGGCGCGTGGGCTTCAATAGTTGTGGCTCATGGGCTCAGTAGTTGCGGCGCCCGGGCTCTAGAGCACAGGCTCAGTAGTTGTGGTGCACTGGCTTAGTTGCTCCGCGGCATGTGGGATCTTCCCGGACCAGGGCTCAAACCCGTGTCCCCTGCATTGGCAGGTGGATTCTTAACCACTGTGCCACAAGGGAAGTCCCAGTACATATATTTTGGGGGGGGAGGAATTCACGGTGTGATGCAAATGACCGGGTTTGGAGTGGTGTGAAGGAGGTAGTGGGATGTCAGATAGGGAGGGAGCATCTGGTCATTGGAGGGAGAGGCTCACCCTCCTGGTTCTAAGCATTGCACAGAGACTGAATTTTCTTCCCCAAGAAATAGGAAATAATATTTTAATCTTCAGTTTACAATGAAGAGCATGGGGGCACCGAAAGAGAAAGACAGGTGTTTAGACTCTTTTGGAGTATTGAAGTGATTGTGCATATTCACAAAGACAATAGTTACTGCTATTCACCATCTCTGCAAGTAGGGAAACCATTCTTTGGCTTCCTCATTAATTCATACATTCAGTTAGCGTAATTACTTACTAGTGCCCAGCACTATTGTTAGGCCATGAAGGGCTTATGAAGAAATGTAAATTCTGTCCATTATAAGGCATTTACAGAAGGCAGTTATGGATAAGATAGCATCATGATCAGGTAATGAATTTTATAATACTATATGTAAGTGGCCAGTTTGGATATCAAATGAAACTGGAAACTGCCACAGGAAACTGGCTGCCTGTGGAACATTCTGTATATCTATGAATTTATTTTTATTTAGGTAAACTCGTTGGAGATATACCTTAGTAGTATGTCAAGAAATATCCTATAAACCTTTGTAGAATATTAGATGCATCTCAATTGGGTTTGTATAAAATAGGCGGAAAAATTTTACCGGTAATACAAGGCGGAGAGACATTGTATAGAGTAAAATATTTCGACATTGTATAGACTAAAATATTTCACATTTTGGTCAGTTGTTTGTGGAGTGATACATTTTAGACTCTGACTTATGGTTTTGGCCTTAGAAAGGAAAAGAGGCATGATACTATGAACGTAATGGGTATAAATAATAATTTTTAAAAATTGCATCACTGATGTGTAAGCAGGAGAGTCTGGGCTGACTGCACTTGTGGCAAAATTAGTAGAAAGATCAATTTAAAAGTTTTATTAGAGTATCACACACTGATAACATTCTATTATTTGTATTACTAACTTAGGAAGGTGAAATGGAAAATTTTCATCTTAAATATTTAGCTCCCCTCTTTAAGTTGGCAAACACTGACTTTTTCCACTGTATTTCTACATAACTGGACTCTTGCTAGCTCCTGGGTGTGTATGTGTATGTGTGTTGATAGTTAGGCATACTATCACTGATGCTGTTAGCTCAACTTATCTGCATTTTTGAGGTAAAACTCTCTATAGACACTTTACAGCAGTAGGAATCTGATCAAGGTTCTTTGCAAGTTTGTAAAGGCTGTCAGATCACTCAGACTGACACAAGTAACAGTTCTCCTGAAGGTTTGCAGTTAGGATGTTCCCTCCAGGGTCTACTGTGTTCCACTGCTATAGCTCTGATATTGTGAATTATCCTATTTCGTATTCTAGCTTTGTGTGAGCAGATACCCTAGAGTTAACGCTTTTTGTGCCCTTTCTGATGCTGATTCCTCCTCTTGAAATGTTCTCCTTTGTTTATCAATTCTCTACCCACTCTTTGAAGCCCAGCTGAAACAGCCAAGCTACTTACTCCCTGTTCTGTAGTAGGAAATTATTCCTTCGTCCTCTACACTCAGTTGTGCTTGTCTGACATTAATTAGAAGATGCCTTTTACTTTATACCCTTGCAATGGTATTTTTACACACATTCAAAGAGCATGCATGGTTATTTTGTAGGATAGCAATGTTGAAAGGACTTGAGGCTTCTAGACTGGAAAACCTAGATCTGTCTCCTACTCTCCTTAACTGTTTACTGAGTTTCAAGCTTCCTTACTCCTAAATAGGAGACTGCCAGTGGCCATCTCATATGATTGCTTTGATGAGATAATATATGTAAAACGCCACCATTTCTTGAGTGTTTGCTATATCCCAGGCCCTGGGCAAATGCTTTATGTAACATCCTCCCATGTACAATGCCTACATGTGTTGATTCCTTTGCCCCCAATCCTGGGACAGAGTAGGTATTCGCTGAATATTTCTCAAATGAATGAGAACTGGACTTGAGCTGGCAGCAGGGCCCTGTCTGCTGAGTCAGCTGCCGTGAGTCAGCCGTGGAGATGCATGCAACTAATGACTCCAGAGAGGAAAGATACAACTGGGTTGCAGTTCCCACCTATCTGGCTGAAAGGCTACCATGGCATTCCTAAGCACAATGGAAAGCTCGTGGAGAAAGGAGAGTGTCATTTCTGAACTGCACTATTTCCTTTTCCACCATCTCATTATTCTCCCCTCCCCAACTCATGCTGACCAGTTCAATCCAGAAGAGGTACAGAGCTCATTCTGAGTCATTCCATGGTTGTATTGAGAACACTGCATTTTAACTATATCCCATGGAATATAAGGACATTGCAGATCTACCTTCCTAGCAAAAAAAAAAAAAAAAAAGAAAAAAGAAAAAAGTCAACCAAAGCATTGTACCTGGTAAGTGGTAGGTAAATGTCTTAGGAATGTTAGAAGCTTGTGAAAATCCCACCTAAATAAAAAAATGGCATTCCCACCCTTGGGCTCTTATAAGTGAAGAGAATTTTGGAAATCCAGGTTGATGACTCATAACTTTCCCAGTGTTTTATTTCCATGAGCCATTGATTAAAGTAGGGTGTAACACTATATATTTCTCTTCCAGCTATTCCCATCAAGTGGGAAGTTTTGGAAGCTTCTGTAAGCCCCTAGGATATAATTTCATGCATCGAAACCATTGTATTTGAAATGATATTTAAGGTACGTTGGAAAGGTTTTTTGCAACCTCCATTGAGGCTTGTCTTGTTCCTGGGGAGCAGTATGTACAACAAAAGAATCTGGATGAAGAGAATTTCCCGTGATGCATTGAAGGGTCAGTGTTCCCATCTTGCTCTGCTCCGGAAGGCTGGAGTTAATGAGGAAGAGTTTTTATGTGAACGTCAGGCCTGTTGCCATAACTAGCCACAGTGGAATAGTCATGGCAACTTCCATCACTTGGTTTCTTTGTTTTTGTGATGCTGCTGCATGCTTCATTTTATGAGTATTTTCTTTTCTTGTGTGTGGTTGAACCCCCTTCTATTGCCATCTTGGGCTTGGATACTTCTGTTTAAAAAGAGAGGAAGAACAGAGGGAGAAACTGGAAAACTGACAGAATTACATATCTTAAGAACTTATTACTTTATTTCCCTCCCTCCACTTCTGCTGACAGATATTCTGGTGATTAATATTCTGATGAGTTTGTGTCTTTGGGAAAGGAAAAAAATGCCTTCCCTGAAGGGAATCTTGAAAAGCGGATCATAACGAGACAGAGGAAGTATTGTGAAAACTGGACTTTTTTGGTGATGGCATACCTTGGATACAGACCAACTCTAGTAATATTATTTCTGAAGTAAGATAAATGAAAATTGTCAACAATCTTTGGTGAGTCATTTGTGTACTTGAGGGCTTTTATCTTGATCACAGCATCTGCTACCTGAATGGTAATTTATAGTTCAGTGAGAGCCCTGGAATAGAATACAAGGACTGGTGAGAATCTAAGTGTCTTGAGATATCCTCATTCATTTCATTCATGAGGGTGAATAATATTCTCACTGTAGAAAGGTCTAACTGGAGAATACTGTGTGCTTTACTTACATTGACTCCCAAGGTGGAAGTCCACGCATCTGTGGCAGTACATGTAGGGAACCATTAACAGTTGGCTTTCTGGGGACAGCCTCTTGAGGTCTCTGACCAAACCAAGCAGAAGGACTGGGGTCACAGCTTAGGTGGGGTATGAAGTTGAGGATGTTGGATTCTTAAGAATGGTCCACTATATAGGTGCAACATATGCAGGGAATGTGCCTCCATTCCTAGCAGCCCGTGTTTAGAATTTTACATCTTGTAACACTTCCATCACCTTCCTCTCTTATCTGCTTATTCTTTACTTTAAAAAGTTGCCAAAGGCATCTTCACCTATCCATTTTCCAAGTTATGTGCCTTCAATCCTGTATATTAGAAAGACCCTTTTGCCATTTTCCACTTTTTAATTTTTCTCTCCATTTTACTACTGCGTGTTTTTTTATTTAACTTGTTTATGCTTTGACATTAACTCTTGTCGAAATGCTGACGCTTTTGCATGTTAAAAAAAAAACAAACCCGTTCAATAAATAAGGCCCAAGAAGAAGGTGAAGTGTCTCCCGGCTGTTAGCCGGTTCTGGAGTTCTTTGACTCCCTGGCGCACGGGAAGGACTATGTGCTTGATCGCGTCGAGAGGGAGACACAAGCTCGGCCTTCGAATTGGCCAGCCTGGTGACCAGCGAGCCCGTCCCCCCTTCCCCCTCCCGCGCTCACACTCAGGAAGCAGCTGCCTACAGGCCGGCCCTCGGCGGCCGCACACACATCCACTCTCCTCCCAGGCCGCCTCCCTCCCTCACCCCCTCCCTCCCTCCCTCTCTCCCTCTCTCCCTCCCTCCCTCCCTCCCTCTTCCCCCTTCCCCTCTCCCTGCAGCCGCGTCCACACTGCGCCGCCAGGGCAGCCCAGAGCGTGGCGCGCACGGGCACTAGCGCTGGGGCCGCCACCACTGCCCCTCCCCGCAGCCCCGTTCGCTGCCCGCAGCCGTCTAGGCTCGCACCAGCGTCCTCCCGACGGAACCCGCCGAAAGCAGTTAGCCAGCATCCCGCGCCGGCCCCCAGACGCACCCCCAGGCCCAGGGCGAGGATGAACAGGACGCGCGAGGCACAAAGTCGAAACTCAACTTTTTAAAGATATTATTTGCTCCGTGTGTGTGTGTGTGTGTGTGTGTGTGTGTGTGTGTGTGTGTGTGTGTGTGTATGCGCGCGGGGAGGGGGCGGCAGAATGAGCTGATGCCGAGGGTACAGCCACCCCACTTCTGCCCCCTCCTCCCCCTGCCGCCGCTGCCCTAGCACACGCGCGCGCACACACGGCACTTGGGCCGGGTTTCCGCGCTCTGTCCCCCTGCTTGGATGGGAGTTTTCATTTCCGAAGGAGGCAGAGCCGGGGGAGCGCGCTGAAGGGCTGGAGCCCCAAGTTTCTCCTCGCCAGCGCTGGCCGCCCGCTGTCACTCGCTCAGGCTGGCCGGGGGAAGGGACCCGCACGCCAGGCTTTGTTGTGGAAATCCCGGTTACCTGGTAAGTGGATGCCATAGGAACTTTGCTCGCAGGCGAGAGACGGGAGAAGCCGGGCGCTTGAGAATGTGGGGGAGTTGCAACGCTCAGAGATACAAACTAGGTATTAGAACTGTTTCCACGCTGAGCGGGTGGCGTTCGCTCAGGTTTAAGAATACGTGCACTCCAACACCCAGATTCTCTAAAAGGTCTGTTTACTGAGATAGATAACAATTCTCAATTAGGAGTCAAGCCGTGTTCTTGTCAGTTGTCTAAAAGCGTCGACTGAAGAAGACGGAGAGGAAATCAACAAGGTTTTAAAGTTTTTCTAATGAGGAAGACTTTTTTTGTTTTTGGCTTTTCTTCTAAACTACAGGGTCCAGAAGGCTACAAAATCAGGGCAGGTTACGGAACGCAAGGGCATGGTTGTGCACGCCACCCATGAGTCCCCACTGAAGGGAAACTTTGGAGAAGTGGGAATTGATGGGTTGACATGAGGTCTCTCTCGCGCTCACGGGGCTTTAGTTGCCTTTGCCAGTTCCACGTGTTTGTGGAGCTCTAACGAAGGCTGTTTTCCATGTTGTGCCTCACCCAAGCCCATGTCCCTCCCCATTGCTCCGGAGGTCCTCCGGTAGGGGGTACATTAACTCCTCGTGGGGACGGGTCCAGCGACTCGCAGCCACCAGGTCTTGTAACTATAACTATAAACCCACGCCGCAAAATGCACAGATTCAGACGCGCACACTCCCCACTAGGTTTGTCACCTCACATTTACATTTTTATAGGGCCCGACAAAATGTCAGCACTGTTTGGGAAATGTCTCAGTCTCGGGGACTTTGTCCTGCGCACAACTCCAGTCCCTATAAATGACCCTGTGTGTATTTTGAAGTCGCCCGAGGCCGCTTTCTGGAAAGCGTGAGTGAGCAGCCGGCTTTCTCCTAAACACACACCTTGCCCAGAGCGACACTTCCAAGTTACTCACTGGAGCTGACAAGTCACTTCGGTGATGAGGAAGTCACCCAAATGTCTGGAAAACTTGGCCCTGACGGATTTGTCATCCTATGGATGATTCAATTAGGTACCTGTAGGGAGAAACTTTCTGAAAGGTCATTTCTGGCTTCCCGAGTCGCACCCTCGACTTGGGGGTGTCTAAGAGGCAAGAAGTGAAAGAACAAGGATTAGGACGATAGCTGGGTGGGGGCTTCGGGCCGGCGGGAGCGTGCGCTCCCGGGAGCGGCGAGCAGGCTGCGACTTCCTCGGGATCCGGGATTGGGCCGGGCAGCGCGCTGCTCCCTGCCTCTTGGACTTCCCAGCCGCGGGCCAGCCGCAGCGCTCATTCGGCCCCGACTTACTCAGGACTGGGTTGCACAACAGGAAGCCTGCACGAGTTTGTTTTGTTTTGCTGCGCTCGGTTGCGGACAAGGCCGAGGGTTAGGGGCAGAGGCGGCCAGGGAGTAACGGGGTCGCAGCAGCGCGTCCCCAGCAGGGCTTTGTCGCCTCTGCCTCCCCGGACCCGCCCCTCACTCCTTGCCAGAGAGCCCAGGGGCATGGGCCTCGGATCTCCGGTGGCCAAGATAGGGGGGTCATGAGCAGATAAGTGCTGCCCTTCTCCTGTCCTGCCCCACACGCTTCTCCTTCGCCCGGCGGGTCCCCGGCACCTCTCCCGACCTCTCCAGCCCTCCTCCTGGCTGGAGAGCCCCCCCACCTCGGTATTCCTCACCCCCTTACTAGGCTTTCCCGGACATCAGCTGGGCCCTCATCCCTGCAGCATCTAAACCCAGGGCAGGGGGTGGGGGTGGAGGGTACTTCCGGAAACGCAGGGACTTGATAGCAGGAATTGCGGTCCCTTCTTGCAGAGAAGAGGGCTTTGCACCCTCTCCCCACCTACTTGTAGGACATAGCGTCGCCCCAGAGTTTGGGCCCGGGGCTCTGGAGTTTGAGAAGAGGAATGTTCTGCAGCTCCCCCCAGTGGACCAGTTCCCTTTAGGTTGTGGAAAGAGGGAATCTCAAGTATGATGGGATCTTGGTTATCACCTACAGATGAGGAAACTGAGACCCAGAGAGTTTTAGGAGTTTTGCCCAGGGCCTCAGAGCCAGTTGTCACAGTCGTAGGGCAGACAATCAAGTTTCCCAGTTCCCAGTTCAGAGAGCATTCCTTGGCCTGAAGGTGAACTCAAGACAAATGCAGAGTCTCATTCTGTCCCTTCTGAAAGCTTTGATGAGTCATGATTTCTGCCTTGGGAGTTAGCCAGACGTCTGTTTCCCTCTCTGTAGCATTTCTGACTGGACCTCCCTTTTTACATAAATGGGGAAACTTTTTTTTTTTGTATAAAATTGATTTGTATTGGTTTAAATTTTCCCATTCCTTCTTTTCTCCCTCCTTCAAGTTTGCTTACAGTGAAGTGTGAAACAGCTGCAACCAGCAAAAGTTTGTAGAAAAAGGATCGGCCACAATGAATGTTTGAAGCCACTTAGAGACAGGAGAGTGTGATGTTATTTTTGCAATTGGGAACTGTTGAAGTTTAATGATCGCCTTTGAATGCTTTACAGTTTTCATATGTTTTCACTAGTTGTCTATGCAGCCAGATTAGCCCTAACACTACCTTGGAAGAGTGGGGATTTCTTTTCCAGTTACTTTCAAACACCTTTCCTTGTTGGTAGTTGAAGTCCTTTCCTTTGTTACCCAGAGGACTCAGTAATCCTGCAGTGTAAATAGTTAAATCTAATTGCTGCTGTAACTCCATCTCTCCTTGGTTCACATTAGGCCAGTTTGAGAGAGCATCTTTTCTCTGGTTCCTGATAACATACAAGTTCCTTAATAGTAAAGAGTCTGTCAGAAATTGAATACTTGGGGGGTCGGTTGGTTTGCTTGGGAGGAACTGATCATGTACCAGCCCTACCTTCATTTATATGGCAGAAAGTGGTCTTTCCATCATTTCAGAAGAGAGCTCAGTGTTCTTAGTCTTTTTTCTCTGAGTGTTCTTTCCTGCTAGTAAATTAATTTGAGGACATTCTTTCCGGTGTTGTCTCTCTCATATTGTAGTTATTGATCTCTGGAGTTGTAATGTTAATTTGTAGTTCTTCCAGAGTATAGAAGGAGTACTTCTTGAAGGAGATAATTCAGGAAATGGCATCCTGTGCACATTCTCTTCCTTGGAGAAGTCATTTTCTGTGTAATTATTTTCTGTAGAGGATATTATAAGGAAGATTGAAATACAAGACTTAACATTTAACTTTTCTTAAAGTTTGATTGGCTCATAGACTCAATCAGGACTGAAAATAAATTTAAAACATAAATAAACGGCACATAGGAAATCTGTGCAATATAACCATGCTGCCTTACTCTTTCCAGGAGGATAAAACTTACAGTAAAGTCTTTGAAATGACATTAACATGTAGTTTGATTAAAAGATGCTCAAATTCCAAGTTTTTCTAGTTTTCCACTTACTTGAGGCAGAGTTGACACAAAGTCCAAAATTTTTATTGAGATAAAATATTTTTATTGAGATAAAATAAAATATTGATAAAGTACATACATCTTAAGCTTGATGAATTTTCACAAACTGAACACAACTGAATAACTAGCATCTGGATTAAGAAATGGAACATTACCAACACCCCAGAAACATCACTCTTACTCTCTTCTCATCACTATCTTCCCCCAGCCCTTCCAGTCACTGTGTTCTCCTCAAGAGTAATGACTGCCTTAACTTCTACGAGATGTAATAATGTTGCCCGTCTTTTTAATACCTTATGTAAATGGGATAATTCAATATGCACCCTTGGGTCTGGCTTCTTTTGCTGATATAACAACCTTTTAGTAGGTCAAATAATTTGGACTCCCCTTTAAAGTTTAGGGGAACATTTTGGCTTGCAGAAATTGGTTGGTCAGGCGTTACTTAATATGACAGAATTAAGGAAAAACGCTGACAGAAGCAGAAGCCCTATTCTCCATCCTAATGACTGTCTGATTAGGGAGACTGAACATGAGTGAAGCCAGCTTAGGGTGAGCAAGGAGAATGCTGAGGAGCAGCTACCACCGTGACAGCCCAGAATGCATTCGGCAGTCTCTCTGTTAGGGATAGCACCCCCCCCACTCCCCCAACACGCAAAGAAGCGCCTGGGTGAAAGTACTGAAATGACTGTATTTGTTTTGTGACTTTTAGTTAGGATTTCTCATTGTTCACGAGTATGCCAAGGTAAAGACAAGAATAATATGCCGGCTCAGAAGAGTGAGATGGAGTTTTTATGCTGCTTTGTTCTAATAAAGAAAGGAATAGACTGGGAGGAATAGACCAGGAAGCACACAACTGTAATTAAACTGGTTCAACAAGGCACAGAGCGTAAGGTTCATGATTTTATGGTCACACCTTACTTAGACTGTATTTATTCAGGCAATAAATGATAAATATAGGATATTAATGTATAAATATATAATTATATATTTCATTTATACTATGCTTTTCAGTATAAATAAGCAGTACAGTGTGATAACTATAAATATAATAAATATGTGTGCATAAATGTATATGAAAAGTCAATATGTGTGACACAGGTAGTGTGAAAAATATAAATATAAAGGTATAATATAAAATAATCTGTGTACCTGTAAGGGCTGGGGAGAGTTCAGAGGTAATTTAGACACAGTCCTAAAACTTAATGAAATTAGAATTTAGACAGGAAGATGAAACATAGGCAAATAACTATAAGGCAATGCAGAAAGTTATGAATGTTAAAGGAGGTGTACATAGAGTGAAATAGTCAACATTTATTGGATCCTTCTATGTACCAGACAGTGTGCTAAACAAGTAACGTGCATTATCTCATTTAATATTCTGTAATGCTGTGAACTAGGTATAACAGTGTAATTCTCACCATTTTACAGATCAGAGACAGAGGGATTAAGAGAGGATCAGAGAAGGCCTAAGGTGGGGTGGGCCTGGAGGTTGAATAGAATCTGGATTTGGGGAAACAGAGGGCAAAAGAAGGGAGGAGGGGAAACACCACTCAGGTGGACTCAAAGGCAGTATGTAGGATGAACAGAAACAAGGATCTAATCATTTTCTACTGTGGGAACAAAATCAGGGGATTTATTTGTAAAACTGGAATCATGAAGGCTCTAAGTAGTTGAAAGCAGACTTGAAGTAAAGCTGGTGGGGGCCATTCTTGTCTGACATGATCTCTTCAGGCCAAGAATGGGAACAACTACACATTCCTTCAGGTGCAGCAAGCCTTGCTGAACTGCAGATGGGCAGATAGGATTATAGTGCAAGATCAGACCCCGTCCCAGGCTCCTTGATAAAAAGGTCAGGCTTTCTCATTGTCAGTTATTTCAGAAGTTCTGAGCCAGATCTATGAAGTTTCATTTCTAGGCCTGCTGAATACTGTACACACAAAAGTAACCAGATGCCAGGCCTATATATGAATTCTTGTTATTCCTGTGTGTGAAGAAATGGATTAATGTTTTCTCAACCTTTGCAGCATGACCAATAGATTCCACTTCTGTCTGTAACTTGACTGAGTCATTCATGTAGGGTTTTTTTTTTTTTTTTAAATAAATATGTTGTCATGTTGGTTAAGGGCCTAGTCATTGTTGTGGACATTCATACTTCTGCAGTGATGTCAGTGAACATAATTTAACTTGTATAAAACTTCTGTCTACCAACAGCTAAAAATAGTTACATTGGTTACTTTTAAGCAATAACTAACTACACTGAAGGAAAGAAATCACTCAGTTACACAAGTGATAGGGATAATTTAATATATTTGAATATTTGGTTTAATGAGTGCTAAATTCAGTTTATTTCTAGAATCTTCCATAGGTAGATGTTTATTATCCTTTTGAACATATAGTGAGTTTTAGCTTTGCAAATAGCTATTCACATGGGCTGAGTAGTTATTTATACATACTAGGTGAAAAAGAATGCACTTTCATTTGCCGTATTTTACAACCTGTGTATCTCCTTGTGTGAGGATGGATTTTTTTTTTTAAAGAAAAATCTCCAGCCAGTTACTTTTCTTTTATATTTCTGAAGAAGGCTTTGTGTCTCAAACCATGGCCATGTGGTGTTTGTTCACTCTTTGCAATTCAGGTAATTAATTCAGTGGTGACATCACTGGGAATGTGTTCGTTTTTCCATTTCAAATTCCTCTTCATAGGATCTGATGGTTAACTCGTATTAAGAACAGATTTCAAAAAAAAGTCAGTTCTCAAAGGCAGTTATGTGTTAATTTATACTTGCCCTCTTTATCACTGTAAAAGTGAAGTTTTATTCCAGGGAAGGTCATGTACCCTTTACAACAAGGAAGATATAAAATTGTCAGTCATTTTGATCCTGATTCTGGTAGTCAGTTGGTTAATTGATATTTGTAGAGCACAGTTGATCAGTTGATACTAAATAAAAGATAAAGTGAAAGATAACAGTGGTAGGAGTGTAGCTTTGTGTGATTTAAGCCTTATTTTTCATAAAGCTAAAAATGTCAAACATTTAGATCTTTTCTTTATTACGGCTATGTTATGGTATTTGTTTTACTTTGGTTGTTTAATTCTGTCTATGTCTACAGATATTCCTGTTAAGTACCTGGGCAGGCAGATAGTCCAAATGCTTCCATAACAGTAGCTTTTATGCTTTTTTGTCTGCAACCCACCAGAAAATATATTTTTCATCTTACCCAGAATACACTATATACATATAGATATGCAGACATATACACCCACAAATCATTAAAAGGAAACAATTCTTAACCATTAATATATTTGATGCACATTGATAGCTTCTGTTTTATTCTAGTTGGTTCTATTTCATTAAAAAAATGTTTTGCCATTGAATAATTGATTTCAGGGCTCACCAATGGATTGCCGTCAATTTGAAAAACAGTGCTTTAGAAACATTACTTTGTTAAACATAGATCTAGGAACTTATGGCCCATATTCACCTTGGGCCAATGCATGGGCCAAGGCATGGTTACCTTTCTGAACTTACCTATGTTTGTCTCAAAAATCTTTTTGGTTTCAAGTTCATTCTCATTGTGTGTGATTTCTTGCAGCTGACTAAGGGAATCCCTAACTATCCCCCTCTCTGTTGCCGTTTTTTGGTAGGGCCATGTTTTTCTAGAACTTTCTGTACTCATTGATGAGTTCATGACTGAGGCAAAGTTGATGAAACACTTGTAGGTAATTGCTACTAAAAATAGTGACATTTAGTAAGTTAGGGGGATATGAGAGTTGCATAGATGCATTGAAGTGTGGAAAGTAGATTCTAAGAGAGGTTATTGAACTTCTAATAATGCCCTCCAGCAGTATTTTCTTGAAGGTTCTGAATTTCTTCCAGATATCCGTAATCACTAGCATCGTGTGGAATGTTCTCAATGCTGCTTCTGATTTTTAAGTTAGGATTAACTAACTACAGAATAAATTCCTGCATTAGATTTGGTCATTTTTTAGCACTGCCTTCCCCTCCCCTTCCTTCTCTCTCCTTCTTTCTGTCCCTCTCCTCCCTTTCCCTTTCCTTCCTTTCCTCAGTGTCCTGTCCATATTGACTACCCACATTTTTAGTATCGTAGCCACTAAATTTGATTAAAAAGGCACTGCCAGATATTTTACTCCATAAATTTAGGGAAGATTATTTTTATTTTTAAGAAAATTTTATATAAAAAAGTTAAAATGTGTATATCTCTAATTCGATAGCAAAGAGTTGTAATCACAGATTAAAACAGAGTCAGGAATTCTATTAGATGGGATCCATAAGTTCATTATATAATCTTTTCTGAGTGGTCTTTGGTAGAATGGTCTTGAATTTCTGAAGGGAACACTGATTTGTCTTCATACTTTTAAGTAAAGTATGGTATAACTCAAAGCTAAACTTCTTTGATTTCATTTTATTGGTGATTATATTGCTTGAGTAATAGCTATAAACATCTTAGTATTCAAAATAAATATGTTAATATTCTCGAATTACATATATTAGACCTTGGGAGTGCCCAAGTGACTATACGGTCTATATGTACTAGTTACAAGGTGTAACCTCCCCAAGTTTCCACTCCACATCCCAAATGTGGAATTATTCCATCCCTGTTTCTGTGTGACCTCTGTTGTAAAGTCTGTGAGAGTGTCAGTCTCACTGTATAAAGTTATGAAAACACGGAAATGATCAACTAAACTTTGTTGCTGGTTACTTAATATACTTTCAGTTTAGAGAAATGATATTGTATGCATCCAGTGCATTTCCTCTGTAGTATCCTCCAGCTTCACAGGCACATGTTTGCACTTTCCTCTTGTTAAAATTGCAGACAAGAATAATTTTGATTTATTGGTGACATCTAATATAGCTGTGTTTATATTGTTGCCAATAAAATGACTTACACGATTGGTTTTTGTTTATACAATCTTTTCTGAGGAGTCAGTCACCTGTGTTAGGACAAGGTACATTCTGCTTATTAAAATGAACTCCTAGGATCTAAGAACATTCAGCTCTATCTGTCCTTGATTGAATTGCAAAACGTGCTTCACACTGCAGCAGTGCATGAGAATACCTTATATTATCTATCAATAGGCTTTTCATTTCTATATTCTTCTGGCTACAAAGCTCTAACTAGAGAAACCCATGGGAATAGCAGGGGCCTATTAGCGATCAAGGCAGAGATGTTGAAAAGGCAATGTTAATGAAATTATACAATCATTAACCTGAAGCGGGAAAAATAAAAAGAATCAATAAAAACTCTATTTTAGATGGTTTAGACGTATATATAAGAAGCCAGCCCAGGAGCAGTTTGTTTGCTGACAGGCATTTTGTGTCTCATTATCAGGTTTTCTATGCAGGGTAAGAAATGCTTGTGGCATAAGGAATGGAAAATGTAACAAAGGCTAAATGTAGCCTAAGGAAATGAAATGATGTATGAAAATTAATAATTAACTGGCTCATCAGATGAATTATGACTCTAGATGAGTCTGTTAATAATATTAACTAAGAAAGGGCTTTTGGCTGTAAATAGACATTATAGAACTCGTGTTTTTGGAATTTTCTTGAAGGGATGAGTTAACATTGTTCTGTGTAATCTTTTAATCCACACGGCACAGTGCCTTGAGCTTTGGGTAGAAGGTAGAGTCATGATCTTGTATTTTGATTAAAGTCATAGCTTTTCCAGAAATCTAATGAAATTATCATTAAGTGATTTTGTGCCTTGGTTTTCTTAGGAGTTAAGTAACTTCCTCTCTGACTTGACTTACAGGAATGTGTTTTAAGAGTTTTCAAGTGGCCGAAAGGAAGATTTATTAACTTATGTTGACTCATATAGCAGGATGAATGAACATTTTCATTGTTAGAACCAAAGGAGTATTAAAAATCTAAATGTATTAATATGTCAGATCCAAAGTACCCTAAATTTATACTTCCGGGGGTTCCATGCTTTTCCTTTTTCTTCTTTTTTTCTGTTGATGCTTAGGTTTAGAGTAGTTGGATGGAGGACAGAGGAGAAAGTAATGGTGGAGAACTTGATTAAGTTTTTAAATAGAAAGATGCTCTTCCAGTGGAATCCTACCAGTCAGGTTTTGATAGTGATTAGTTGTGATTTTACTTTCTGGCAAAGTGTAGGAAAATTTAACCCACTGTTCATTTTTCAAGGTGGGTGTTGTCTTTCAGCACATCTCTGATGTGATGGAGACAGTAGAGATTACTGTTATTTTTGCTTTCATATCCACCCAATCCCTTTGATTTAAGTGCCATAGGTATAAAAATCTACATATTTATCCTTCATCATAGTTAATGAGTATTTTCCATAATCTTCCTTTTCTTATTTATCTGGAAGAACAAAATTTCAAGTGATTATCACCAAATTCTTCATTTTGTGGTTGAAAAACTGTCCAGAGATGTTGTAAACGATTTGCCACAATTAGAACAATTAGAATTAGAACACAATTAGTTAGGTGTCCTAACTTCTAGTTGAGTACTCTATTCACTCCGACTCAGTGAGGATGGGTCTTTCTTAAAAGTTAGCTGTTTATTCCTTTTTTGTTACCAAGTGGGCTTAGAATTATGATCATATGACCTGGCCCAAAAGCACGTAAAATATTATATAATATGAATAAACAAATTGATTTTTAAATTCTGGTGTCTAATGCTTAAAAAAATTGTTGGTGTAATTAATGTGAAAACTGGATTATTTGGCATATTTTCTCATACAGTTTATTTTATTTTTGTCTTGAGGCTGGTTTTTCTCAGCTCACACACCATTGACCTATTGGTTTTTCTTTATGGTATTAATCATTTTACTTTCTGGCTATTGCTTTTTTAGTAATAAAATTTAAGTACATTTTTGTTGTTGTTTTCACTTTCACCCTAAAGCTATTTAAAACAGGAGTGTGATTTATAAAAAATAAAAATAAAATAAATATCCGGGCAGGTATGAGTTCTGATAATTAAGTTCTCAGTTCTTTAATTATTTTTCCTTCTTACAAACTCACCTTCTTAATGATCTAACCAAATGCTGAGTACTTACTTATATGTTTTTTTTTTTTTTTTTCCTGCGGTATGCAGGCCTCTCACTGTTGTGGCCTGTCCCGTTGCAGAGCACAGGCTCCGGACGTGCAGGCTCAGCGGCCATGGCTCACAGGCCCAGCCGCTCCGCGGCATGTGGGATCTTCCCGGACCGGGGCATGAACCTGTGTCCCCTGCATCGGCAGGCGGACTCTCAACCACTGCGCCACCAGGGAAGCCCTTACTTATATGTTTTTACCCAGATTTTTTATGAGAATTCCTGCTTATATATGATCTTGATGCCAAAATCGACTCCCTTATTTTTAAAAAACCTGGAAATGGGCATAGTCTGCAAATCTGCAGAAACTTGTCACTCGGCCCATGGTCTTAGTGACTCATATTTCCAGTCATGTTGGATAATTCCTCATTTTCAACAAATTGCCAATACAACATATTTATTTTGTCTTTTTTTTTTTTTTTTTTTTTGGTTGGTACTGAATAAGTGCTTTCTTTTGCAGGGTTCAAAGTGCCTCAGAAAACACTGTTTTATCAATGAATGGAGAATAGATGGCCAATATCATCTGGCAAAGCACAGAGACATTAAATGACTCTTGCCCACAATCAACCAGTGAATCAACAGACAGCTGGTAGTATACTTGAGTTCTTCTAAATGGATGCAGCAGAAAAGGCATTGGAATTTTTCCATCATTTAAAAAAAAACCTTACAACCAGTCTGGTACCAGGGTTCATTTCTTATTGTTCCATAAACAAACTTAAATGATGCAGTTTTGGATAATCTTCATTAGATTTATTTGTCCCTTCTTGGCAGCTGTAGTGGAGGGAAGGATAGGAGTGAGACCTAGGATTTTTTCCGAGGAGGCATGTCAGTATTAAATGTGGCAGACTGATAGAATTCTTAATAAAATGGAGACTTGATAAAGGTGAAGAAAACATTCCAGTTTTATATTGTTGGTAATTTTGGAAGTTCCTCAACATATGGGCATACACACTCAGCTTTGCAGAAGGCACAGTGAGTGCTTGGCTTGAAAATTAAATACTACAGGTTTCCCCTGCTATCTGAAAGTAGAGTGTTCCTATGAAATCTTTCATCAGCTGAAATGGCATAAAACGAAGAAGCAATTACCTTAGGACACATGTTGCTAAGGGATGCACAAAATAAAATGAGATAAAGCACAGATGTTCACAGACACAGTTCAATGCTCTGGAGGCTTGAAGTTGAGATGCTGAGCGTAGTTCCCAGCGAAGGAGCACTCTCACTGCTTGGGGTGAGTACTGCCTCTATAATGGCCCCCTGCAGAACAAATGCTAAAGCTGTTTTTGCTTTTCACCTTTTTTCATAAAAGTGAAAATCCTCCTCAAATTTCTTTTGGTTAGAGGTACTTAGGTAAGTTTTGTAAAAGCAAAGTGGCGTAAGGTGAAATTTTGAAAAGCAAGGGATACCTGTATTTTTGATTTTCTAAAACAGTAAAAAAAAATTCTTCACAAAAGGTTTGCTGTTCTTGATATCTTGTACTTGATGATTTATGGAACATTCATTTGGGAGTTGAGTTGGAAATATTCGTCTAAGACATTGAGTGGATCATAGAGAAAAAGTAGGAATCATCCAGTTGAGGATATCTGGCCATTACTACTTTGCACTCAGTCTGTATTTCTTGTGTTTGTTCAGCTTTGGCTTCTTTCCATGACTATCATGTCTGTATAAAAGAATACAGATTGTGACTATGTCGGTCATTTATTTGGAGTAGTGGCACTTAGTCATGTTATTACACACATTTTGGGGAACTGTGGATCAAGGGAGGAAAAGGCCTTTCCTAATGATTTATAACCAGGAAGTACTGACATTATTATATATGGATGGATGATGATGTCCTGTGGCCACGTCACTACTTTTGGTTCTCCCTCTGCCACTTGAGGAAGGGAGTGGTAAGATGGCAGATGGAAGCTTCATGGAACTACTGTCAGTTTACTGTGTGTGGTGCATGATGAACATACTCACCTTTAGAAGGGTTGTTTTGTCCTTATGCTTTCCATAAAGCATTTCACACAGCCTTTTCCTTTTCTAGGATCTTACTGGAAGATGAGAGTATTGTGATGTTGATTCTATTTCCTTCCCCATAACTCAGGATCAGTATAGAACCAAGACTCTAACGCTGCTGTGAATATTTGGATATATGGATATATGAAGCCTTTGTGAGATTCCCATGCCTATTTTTTTATCCTTTGTAAATCTAGGGACTGTGAAAAAGATTGCTCATAGAGTAAAAATCTGAGATGGTTTAATGTCCTCATAATCTCTTTTAGAGGTTATATCGGCTTTTTAAAAATTTTTCTTGATTTATTTTTGGCTGCACTGGGTCTTTGTTGCTGTGCAGCTTTCTCTAGTTGCGGTGAGCGGGGGCTACTCTTCGTTGCGGTGTGCGGGCCTCTCATGGCGGTGGCTTCTTCTCTTGTGAAGCACGGGCTCTAGGCGTGCAGGCTCTAGTAGTTGTGGCTTGCGGGCTCTAGAGCACAGGCTCAGTAGTTGTGGCGCACAGGCTTAGTTGCTCCGCTGCATGTGGGATCTTCCCGGACCAGGACTCAAACCCATGTCCCCTGCATTGGCAGGCAGATTCTTAACCACTGCGCCACCAGGGAAGCCCTGTATTGGCTTTTTGTTTGTTTACTGGAATCTTTGAAGCACTAGTCTCACAGCTCATGAAGGTGATGCTTTTGGGTTTCCCAGGATGCACTGTAGCAAATGTGAGCTAGTACCGACAAATCCTCTACGGAGCAAAATAAGTTTCGTTTTGCAAGCTGGCACCAGTAGATTGGTTATAGTTGCCAAGAGCACTGTATTGAGAAGGGTTCATTGGCAAAAAAAACAGTGCAGTGATCCATAATCCATGTCTACAACGAGTGCAGGAGGGGAGAGTGCCTGACAATGAACCATGTATTAGATAACCCTGTTCTACATAAAAGACCGTTTTGCTGAGAGTGCTTCTTTTCTTCCTGATATGAATGCTACACAGGTTGAAAACTAGTTGTAATTTATTTTCCTTTTTACTTTTAAAAATGCCTGCATTTATTTTTTTAAACAGGCTAATAAACCACACCATGGATAACTTATTGGACTTTGCCTGAAAGGAATCATTAGTGTCATTGGATATTTGACCAACCTGGCTACAGGTTTTGTCAGAATGAATGGAAGGTCATGCAGCATGAATCTCCACCGGACATCAGGAACCCCACAGGGGCCCGGGATGGTCAGTGGCCAACATATTCCTCCCATTCGAGCCCACTCGGGGACTCCTGGCCCCTCATCCTGTGGCAGCACACCAAGCCCTGCCATTGGAAGCCTTGCTAACAGCCTCCATCTCAAGATGCCCTCAGGAGGAGGGATGGCTCCTCAGAGCAACATGAATGAGAGCCCCATCCATCTGCCTGCCTTGAGCCCCAGGAGACAAGTGCTCACCAGTGGGAAGCCACGTTTCCAGGTCACCCAGACTGGAGGCATGTCAGGGCCACACACTTTAAAGCCAAAGCAACAGGAGTTTGGAAGCCCCTTTCCTCCAAAATCTGGGAAAGGTAGGATTGTCTTTTTGGGATCTTTTAAAAGTGGACACTATTTTTTTTCTCCTCCTTGTCTCTTCTCTGCCAGCAAATCCAATGGAAAAATACATGATTCAGTGTCAGGGTCAAAGTTGTTAGTCTCATAATGATATGTAGCTTTCTAGGAAAGGATGTGGATGTGTACACGTGTACATACGTGTGAGGGTGAGGGCACCACAGTGGTAAATGTGTCATCTCATGGGACTGTGAAATAGAGTGGAAGATGAGATAGAAAGATTGGAAACAGGGAGGTAGGGTGGGTGGTGGCAGAGGAAGGGCAAGAGCAAGTTTAGTATGATCCTGCCCTCTGGATACACAGAGCTCTGCCTTGGCTTACCAGGGGCTGGATTCTGCAGGCCATGGAGGAGATGGGTGGCTGGAACTGTCATTATGTTAGTTGGATGCTAGAAGAAAGATGGTGTTTGGAAGGAAAAGGATTAAAAAGGGAGAAATTTTAACAGCCAATAAAATGAGGAACTAGTACATAAAATGATAAAAAATTATTCTAAGAGCAAAGCCTATAATTTTTAAAAATTTTATTTATTCATTTTTGGCTGCATTGGGTCTTTGTTGCTGTGCACAGGCTTTCTCTAGTTGCGTTGAGCGGGGGTGCTACTCTTCGTTGTGGTGTGCATGCTTCTCCTTGTGGTGGCTTCTCTTGTTGCAGAGCACGGGCTCTAGGCATGTGGGCCTCAGTAATTGTGGCTCGCGGGCTGTAGAGCGCAGGCTCAGTAGTGGTGGCGCACGGGCTTAGTTGCTCCGTGGCATATGGGATCTTCCTGGACCAGGGACCGAACCCGTGTCCCCTGCATCGGCAGGCAGGTTCTTAACCACTGCGCCACCAGGGAAGTCCCTAAACCTATAATTTTTATAATACAGCTAGTGACAAGAGAGTAGGCAGCTAGAAGAGTATAATGAAAAGATGTATTTTTGTGCTTGTTGAGAACTAGAAAAAACTTGTTAATTTGAAATGCAGAGAGAATGCTTTTAATTAAGCAGTGTTTGAATTACCATACATTTTAAATTAAGAATAATTTTTGGAGAATCACAAATTATGTGAGTGACATGCTCTCTCTAGAAACTGTTGTTGACTTAATGAGGTTATATTGCTAATGATATGTGTATTGGGGCTAGAAAAAGAAGGAGTATGTATCCCATGTAAAATATAGCTCTGTTATATAAAATAGCATGATTATATATTCCTTTAGGTATTTTTAGCATTTAGTTTTAAATGTTTATACTAAGTGTTTATACCACCAAATAAAATTACTAGCAGCCTTGTGAGTAGCCATTCACCCAGTTAACTCATAACTTATCCAATTATGATGAATAATGATTTATATCAGGCAAGTAACCCAAAAGTTTTTTGTTTTAGTGTCTGTGTATTTCTGTATATGGAGAAGTTGGTATAAATGGGTAGCTTAAAAAAAAAAAAAGTAAACATATGTGTAACTTTTTCTTTTCTTTTTTTACTTACTTTGGTGTAGGCTTGGTTTTGAGGTGTTTTATTTCTTAGAGCTACTGATATTTAGTGTAAGTGTAGGAAAAATTTTCCCTGGGGGCTGCATCTGAAATAGCTCCGTCATTGTCAGGTTGCTATGTTCATGACGTGGCGAGCTAAGGTTCTTAATGTCAAGTTCATGTGTTTGTATTTTCAGGGACTGAGGCCCAGTAAAATCTTTCAGCTCATGCTTGACTAGTGAACTGTTGCTTGCTTTTATATATACTTGTGTTTGAAATCCTGACTGGCAATAATAATGGTGATAATATTAATAACTTGCACTTATTATATCATAACTTAGCATGTGTCAGGCACCATGTTAAGTGCTTTCCAGTACATAGTTATTCCTCACGACAGCCCTGAGTTGTATGCTATTGTTGATTAACTGATAAGGGAACTAAGGTCTAGAAAGAATAAGTAACATAAGCCCTGCCAGGCAATAAGGAGTTTGGGAATATTACTTTAATAGTGATTAGAAGTGGTTATAATTATAATCGTAGTTTATAAAAAATGCTTCAGGTACTTAAGGAATAACGAACTATCAGGGTTAATACATCTTGGAACTCATGTGAAAATTAGAACTGCTTCCTGATTCTCTTCTTTTCTGTTTTCTGGCTCCTTGCTCAGCTTAAACGTTTGCAGTGCCTGTTCTGGATCTGCATGATTGGGGCATGCATGGGCATGGGTAAGGGGTTGAGGACAACTGTATTATTATTCCCCCTTGCCTTGCAGCTTGGATACCACTAGTGGTCTGGATGGTGCCAGGAGTGGCTGAATGTGTCCCTTTCACATCTTGGATAACAATTCCTAAACTAAGCCAGTAACTGTTTGAGAATGGTGATCTGGGACTGTTTGAGCTTCATCCAATCATTTGCTCTACAAATAATTATTGAGCATATGTTATGGGTGAGCCACTGTTTGGGGGATATAATAACCAATAAAACATAGTCCTGGCCCTCAAGGAGTTGAGAACTCAGAAAAAATAAATGGGCAGTTAGAATAAAGCATAGTTAAGGCTTTGGTAGAGATACACTCAGGGTGATATGGCAACATTGGGAGGCGTTCCCAGCCGGTGCTTGAAAAGTGGATCTGGGAGGAGAGTAGGGTATCTAGGCAGGCACCTGAAGAATGAGGAGCTAGCCTTACAATCATGGAAGAGTATGTCCTCTGTGTGTGTGTGAAGGGGCAGGGGCTGTCTGGAACTTACTCTGGGTAGGGAGAAAAGCACGCTCAAAACCTGGAGGGGAGAGATCATGGTGCATTTCATGGACTTCTATCTGGTTTCACATTGAGGGGAGGTGTGGAGACTTTGGTAAGAGATGAGGCTGGAAAAGAATAAGCAGTAGCCAGATGAAGGGTCATGAGTGCCATACCAAGGAGTTTGGATCCATCTTGAGGACACTAACAAGCTGTGGAAGGATTTTAACCTTGGGAATGATGTGGATCCAAATAATCGTATGTGAATATCTTATTCTGTAACAGCCTTTCATAGCATTTTTAATTAATTATTTATTTTTTTGTGGTACGCGGGCCTCTCCCGTTGCTGAGCACAGGCTCCGGACGCACAGGCTCAGCGGCCATGGCTCACGGGCCTAGGCGCTCCGTGGCATGTGGGATCTTCCTGGACCGGGGCACGAACCCGTGTCCCCTGCATCGGCAGGCGGACTCTCAACCGCTACGCCACCAGGGAAGCCCTCATAGCATTTATTGATGATCCTTGTATGAATCAGTTATGCTGCTGATTGCATAATAGTTATTTTCTGATTTTATCATTCCTTCTAGGTTTATTATCTGGTATTCTTCTAGAAGGGAGAGCTTCTTTCCCTTCTCTTTTAGAGTCATTGCAGATTCATGTATTCTTTTAAAAAATTCACTGTGCTATAATTCACTACCATCATTGTTTTTTCTGATGCTCAAACTGTCCCAGATTTGGCCAATGGGAGCCCCTTCAAGTCAGTTCTTATGTCCTTTTGACATGTTCCCATTAAGTACTTCCTTGGTTTGAGACAAAGCAAGATGTTCTAGGCTCATTTGTACTTCCCTGCCCCAGACCTGGAATCAGCTATTTTTCCAAAAAGTTCAGGTTCCTTTTAGTGGGAATTGTTACTTGGGAAACTGGATGAAAGGGTGTTCTTATTGGCTCTGGGGTGTCATTGCTTCTAGGTCCTTTCTGTGGACAGAGTGAGGAGATACACCAGACCAAGATAATGAGTTCCAGTTAAAATACATCACAGAGTTCTTCCTCACACTTCCTCATTGTGAATTTGTCAGTGAGAGCCCTGGCTCTCAGGAACATGAGTGTATTTGTTTATTTGCTTTGTACTACAACAGAGAAAAAAGTTACTTGTAGCTTTATATTTCTAAGATATAGAAATTTGTTTTAAAAATGATTGCTTACCACATGTCAATTTTTAATGTGCTGAGATAAGAATTTTCATATTTATCTTTGCTGGTGAGTGACTGAGTTTGGAGGACTTTCTGCAGTTGGCAACTTTCTGGCCCTCCTAGAATTGGTGAGTACAGAATCTAAGTTAAATTGTACCACTAATGGCATTTCTCCCTACTTCCTGCTCAACAGTTACAGACTATAATTAGACTGGGAGAAATGCATTTTTCAAAGCATCTGGGAAATCAGTTTTATGATCCTCACTATAAGCACGTTTGACATAGCTATTTAAATATTTAAGACAATTCCACATTCGCAGTACCCCTAGAACTATATAATTGGGAAGATTTTCATTGTAAAGGTTTTGTGTTTTTCTTCGGGGCCTATGACATTTCTTGTTGGGCTCTGCTGTCCTTGGAGACAAAGGGAGTTAGTTATTCATTAGTGCTTGTGGGTTATTCATTATTGTTGGTCAGAAAAAGCAGAATAATATCAACCAAGGACACTAAACTAATTGCGATTTAAAAACTCTTTTGTGTCACTTAAGGCTGGTGTCTCTTATAAAGACCTGGTCTAAGAAAATGTGTCGTGTGAGCCTGGGAGGTCTAAAAACTAGTGTACTTTAAATAATACATCAAGTTTTATTTTTATTCTTTACTGTTTGTGGTTTACTAATTTAATTGTTTATAACCTGGGGCTTAGGTTAGAGCTTGATTCGTTAGTGGGTCAACTGGCTTCATAGTTTTCCCCCACTGCTACATCAGAAAATTTTAAAATACTGCCACTGATTTAAAAAGTGACTTTCCTATATCATTCCTTTACTTATGTTGATCTCTGGTAAAACAACAGACAATAAAAAAAAATCTGCTAACACCAGTGAGTGAACCATGTTGAGTGTAGTCATGTTAGAAGTGAGGCAAGAATAGCAATCGGGGAATCCCACATTTTTGAAGAGATACAGTTGATATATTAGCTTAAGAAAGTTGGGGCAAAATATGTGGTTACTTTTTCCCCCCCTACTTCTGCTTTTTAATCATTTATATTTCCTTGCACTTCCAGTGTGGCTTCCTGCAGAATTAGAGCAAATAAAGTTAATATTCCATAAAAGGTTCCAAAAATAACCAAACCAGTGAGATACTAAAGGCTTTATTCCAGTTGAGGTAGCCAGAGTTTTCATTTCATCTTGCCGAACAAGACAGGTGAAACACAATGTTCACTACTGTTTACTCTTTGGTCTGCACAGGGTTCACTTTGTGAGATTTATTGATGCTGAGTATAAGTCATATTGGTGATGGATTTCCAAGTATTACTGAATGGCAGGCACAATTTGTTCCAGTTATGAAAGTGGTTTGTCAGTCTCATAACATTCCACCTTTAAAAGAATATATTCTGTTAACACCCCTACCTTCTATACACACCTCAAATGCTATGGGGCATGACCTTGAAATGTTACATCTGTTAGTAACCTATAGCATTTTCTAAGGCTGTTAAACAGCAACAACTTTGGATTTGTAAAGTACTTTGTAGTTCATAACCTTTCATAGTGACTGTTTCATATGATTTTATCAAAGGCATAATCCCATGAGCTAAGGCAAGTGTAATTGGCCCCATTTTAGGGATGAAGAGACTGAGGCTCAGTTTTCTAGAGATCTCATTTTTCATGTGCTGCATGGGTTGGCACTGAATAGGACTCCATAATCTGAGAGTTCCTGCTACAGGAATTCAGAGAAATCTTGCCCCCTCTCTTCAGTAGAGTCTAAGGTTGCTGCCATTCCTGAAAAAGTATATCTTTAAAAACTCAGAACCGTTCAGCCATCATTTCTATCCATGAGCTGAGGATATGGGCCCTTGCTCCTGTTTTAGAAAATTGTACTTGACACTTTTCAACAATAGGTCCTTCTGAGCAGGGAGGGCATTGTCTACCTGAGCAGGAATCAGGAAGCCTTTGTGTGATGGCCACCTGAGTGACATCGTTATACATACAAGCATAAAGTTTTTAAACCCAGGCCGGAGGATATCATAAATATATGAATAGATTTGCTACTTCTGACACATCAGATTTTAAGGATACAATGGATGGTGACACATATTTAATACCTATTTTCATGGCTGCATTATTTGAATAATGAAAGAAATAGAAGGTGTGTAATTGGCTCTGACATAATAAACTGGTTAAAAAATGAGACTTGTGGTGTAGAATCTTGATACTCAAGGATAGTCTGAGGCCAACAGTGTTAGCATCCTCTGGGAGCTGGTTAGAAATGCACAGTCCCAGGGCTACCCCAGATTTGCTGAGTCAGATCTTGCATTTTAAAAGATCCCAGGTGATTCTTGTGCTCAGGGCTTGGCTTAAGGGTGACTGCACAGTGCCCTGTCTCAGAAGGGGTGCCCTGTACTTGGGGTATAATGCTCTGGGGTCACTGACTTGACATTATTACTAATTTTATCTCTGAAATTGTGTTTTATAAGTGAAGTCTGGTGGGACACTGGAGCTTGCGGGGGGAGGGGAGCTTCGAGTCTTAGTTCATACGTAGTTCCACATCTGGCCAGGATGGCCACTGGCTCCCTTGCCCCACCCAGTGTCCACTACTGCCTTCTGCCCTCAGCAGGGACCTGAGCATTGGTGTGGGGAAGTCAGGGTCAGATGTGTGTGCCCCACATGCCCAATCATGGGTGAAGATCTGGGCACCTTTGAAGGCCTGCATTCACTCTGTGAGTATCCCTGTTTGGAAGTAGCCCAGTGTTAAATAGCAAATAAAAAAATACCACGGCAAGTCAAGAGATGGGAGAAGAAAGGAAAATGCTATTTTCCTCCTTTTTGAATAAGGGATCCAGCATTTTCATTTTGGTCCCTGTAAATTATGCTGCTGACCTTTCAAGTGCACACTGAAATTTGAGAAGCATTAGTATAAGAGAAAGAGCATGGACACTAGAGTCAGAAGACCCACATCTGGTTCACACTTTGCTGGTATGTGACATTGGGCAAGCCACTTGATCTTCCTGACTCAGTTTTCTCATCTGTAAAATGGGAGTGATGTCTTATGCTCCTTTCCCAATGGGGAGGGTCTAGGTAAAGGGCAGACCTGGCGACATGTCTTTGGTAGGAGAGTGTCCAGAACACCTTTCATCTTTGGCTTCGGCTTCATGAGGCTGGTAAACAAACCTGGACATCATGGCCTGAGGGTGGGATGGAGTTGGAGGGCAGGGTTCAGAATGGGAGAAGAAGGTCAAAAACGTGGGTTTCAAATTCTTGGGAGTGGATGGAAAGCAAGAGTCAAGGAACTGAGGAAGACAGGGACTGGGGATTGTGGGTAGGGAGAAGTGAGCATCAGAGAGCTTGTGAGCTGCACTCAGGTTTCCCAAGTGGTTACCCACTTGTGTGGAAATCTCAGGCACGCATGAAATTGTGGAACAGAAAATGCGTTTGCTCTTGAGAGTTAAATTTGATGATACATGTGAGAATGCGTTTTACACTGTAAACTGCCGGACGCATGTAAAGTATTGTTCTTCCTAATTACAGGGGCAGTATGGCTCTCCATAATCCACAGCACCTGCTGCTGAATGGAATGGCCTCATCTCGATACCCTGTTCATTCATGGATTTGTCCTTTGAAGTAAAGGCCAGCTTAGTCATAACTCCCAAGTCTGGGCAGTTTGAAAGGCTACTTGTTGTGTGGATGTAGAACCCTAAATTCTGTTTTTACGGTTTGCCTCAAAAGCTAGAGAGAAAAAAATTAAAACACAATAAACAAGCCTTGAGATGAAATAACATCTTTTAAGTTTGTCTTCCATCTAAAGATTTTACTGTAGATAGGGTGATCATATAATTTATTATCCAAACCAGGACACTTTCAAAAGTGAAATGGGGCCCTATTAATAATTATGCCCGGGACTACCCAGGATGAGCTGGAATGAAGGCAGGGTTGCCCTACATTAAGGGGAAAGTTTAATTGTGTTTAAACTCGGCATCTTACTCAACTTCTTTAAGGTAAAGTAGTTCAACCTACTTGACAGGATTAGCCCCATGTAAGTTATTTCTTTCAAAATTATTTTTTGGGGCCATTGAGTGATTATTTGTATATTATTAGGTAGAATATATCAGTTTCTGGTTGTTCTACGGTTGGATATAAGTGAGCTAGCAATTATTTAGCACTTTATATTTTGTATAACTGTGCTTAGCTTTACATATTTTAATTTAATCCTTCCCAGCTCTGTGAAGTATCCCCACTGAAAACATGAGGAAAGAGAGGCTTAGAAAAATTAAGTAACTTGACCAAGAACACATGGGTATTTTAGCCCATGCCTCACTGACTTCGGAACCCTAAGTACTTTTATAGGATGTTGTTTTGGTTTTCTGGCACAGGGTTTGCCTCAGCAGGCTAGGTTCTTGGCAGTTGAGTACGATTTCCTGAAAGACATAATTATGTCTACCATAATTTCTACCATATAGTATTGTAGTGTCTGTATATATTTATTTTGAAGAGAACAGTGAGCTGAAGCAGAAAATCACTGTCAAGTAAATTGTTGCAGGTGTTTGTGTCAATTTGTGTTAAAAGTGTTCCTCCTTACTTGATTAAGATAGTGGTTTTGGTGGCAATCAGGTAGGCAATGTGATATAAAAAAGATACAGCTAATTTTTTTAAACCCTTACTCTGGGCTAGCTGCTGCACTGAGCAGAGCTGCTGGGCCATGCAACTAGAGAACAATTCAGAAGCCTAACGTGATGGCCCTGGAGCTCAGTTCCTTTTAATCCTTGTAACAACCCTATATGTGACATTAGATCAAGAAAACTAAGGTTTGAAGAGGTGAGTAATTTAGCAGCAGTCATGTGGCTAGAATGTGGCAAAGCTGGGAATTGAATCCAGGTACTGTCTGAACCGAGTGCCTTGGGTCTTAACCATCCTACTATCTTGTATTGGGATGAGTCAGGTTACGGGGGCTGAGCTGGAGACCAGGGCCTTCTGTTGCATGTGTACTGATTCACCAAGTACCTTATTCAAACCTCTTTTGGTTTCAAGTAACTTGAAATCCACTGGGCTAGCTTATGTAAAAGGGGATTTATTATAAGAAACCAAGGGTGTTTCATGGCACCCCAGAAGAGGATGGACCACAAGATCTTTTGAAGGACTATAAGAACAAGATACTTCTCCACACTGCTTCCCTCTAGGCAATGTGATTTTTTATCTCTGCTGCTTCTGTTTGCACATTACTTCTCCCTGCAGATTGATTTTCTGGGGTGTGTGTGTGTGTGTGTGTGTGTGTGTGTGTGTGTGTGTGTGTGTCTGTATTAGTCAAGGTTTTCCAGAGAAATAGAACCAATAGGATATATTTATTTTTCTGTTTATTTATTTATTATAAGGTATTGGCTCATGCAAGTATGTACACAGAAACGTACCAGAATCTGTAGTCGGCAAGCTGGGTACCCAGGAGGGCTGATGGTTTACTTCTAGTCCAAGTATGAAGGCCTGAGAATGAGGAGAGCCTGTGGTGTAAGTGCCAGTCCAAAAGCAGGCAGCCTCGAGATTCAAGCAGAGTCAATGTTTCAGTTTGAGTCCGAAGGCTGGAAAAGACTGAGGTCCCAGCTCAAAGCTGTCAAGCAGGAAATGTTCCTCCTTGCTTGTGGGAGGATCCACCTTTTGTTCTATGTACACCTTCAACTGATCGGACTAGGCCCATCCACATTGGGGAGGGCAGTCTCCTTGACTCAGTCTACTATTTCAAATGTTAATCTCATCTAGAAACACTTCACAGACATACCCAGAATAATATTTGACCAAATATCTGTTCACCCCATGGCCCAATTAAGTTGATCCATAAAATTAACCATCACAATATCTATGGCCTCAACATGGCTTTGTTCCCAGCCCTAAACAGGTAATGTACTCAGAACTTCTGTGTTATGAGTCAACTGGGTAGTGTCCCTCTATCCCAGTTTTAGGTTCCTTGGAAAGAAAGAAAGAGAGTCTGGTTGGTCCAGCTTGGGTCAGGTCTGGTTCATCCAGCTGGGTAGCGAGAGCCTCATGGAATAAACATGGGTCCCTCCTGCTCAGAAAAGGAGCATGTAGGTTGAGTGATACCTAGGACTTAGTCTCCTAAGTAAGCGTAGTTTGGGGATATGTTTCAAATAGCGGTGACGTTTCCAAAGGTATCACAGAAATGGTGTTCTTTAGCTGGCAGGATTCCAAAGTAAGGGAGGAGATTGTGGAATAATGACCACCAGAAAACGTTAATTCTACGAGAAGTTATTTTTTTAATTTATTTTTCTACTTAAAAGATAAACTACTAAACTGTGATTGTGATTGTGATACTTTGCATTGCTTTTCAGTAGTGGCCACTACAGTTTATAAGGTAAACTATTTTTTAAATGTTACCAGATTTTCAGTCCTGGATGTGGGAATTAAGAAAGAGCATATAATAGTGGATCCATTAAGCATTTAGGTTTATGTTGTATGGAGAGTGTAGTGAAGGTGAGGGTTGCCAGGGTTCAGATATGCAGACAAATTATTTCTATTTGAAATCACCTTGAACAGCACAGCAATTTGAAGTAGTTTGGCTGTCAGTTTTGAAAAATTTCAGCATAGCTATTTCTTGTTGCCTTGGGTTATATAATCAGAGAGTATCTATTCATGATTTGAATGCTCTCGCAGTTTTAATAGGAATCTCAGGCATAAAACACCTACAATTAATCAGTGAGTCAAATTTTTAAAACTTGGAGTATATTGATTGGGTGTTGAAAGCATATTTTCTTACATATTTGGCCCAGGTAATTTTCCCACATACATAGAAGCAAATTCTGTATAATTACCTATACATTATTGTGACAGGCAGACTCTAAGATGGCCCTCAGTCTTTCGACATTCATGCCCTTGTGTAATAGCCACCACTTGAGTATAGGCTAGATGTAGGGACTTGCTTCTAACCATGACAAAGGTGATGAAATGTTACTTCCATCATTAGGTTACAAAAGGTTTCACTGTTGTCCTGCTTGCAGACTCTCTTTATTGTCCTCTTGGTTTGTATCTTTGATTAAGAATGCTGTGATTTTGGAAAGGCCCATGTGGGAAGTAACAGAGAGGGGACTCTGGCCAAAAAACAGTGAGGAACTGAGTCCTCAGTCCATCAACTGAACTCCTCAGTCCTGAAACTGAATTCTGCAAACAACCATGTAAGATTTGAAGTAGAGCCTTCCACAGCTGAGCCTTCAGATGAGACTCTAGCTCTAGCTGACACTTTGATTGCAGGCTTGTGAGAGACCCTGAAGCAAAGGGCCCATCCCAGCCATATTCAGATTCCTGACCCACAGAAACTGAGATAATAATACACATGTATTGTTTTAAGCCACTAATTTGGTGGTAATTTATTATGTATATAGATAACTAATACAGCTGTTGTCTGGACTTCTCTCTCTTTCAGCAGGCACAAGAAATTAGGCAACATCTAGGAGCAGGTGGGTAGGAATTAACCTCTGGGGTTTTTTTTTTAGGTTTTGATTTTACTTTACTTTTTAAGATTATTTTTATTGAATTTTTTTTCTTCACTGTTATGTTTGCCTTCAACACTTTTTTTAAACATCTTTATTGGAGTATAATTGCTTTATAGTGGTGTGTTAGTTTCCACTTTATAACAAAGTGAATCAATTATACATCTACATATGTCCCCATATCTCTTCCCTTTTGCATCTCCCTCCCTCCCAACCTCCCCATCCCACCCCTCTAGGTGGTTCCAAAACACCGAGGTGATCTCCCTGTGCTATGCGGCTGCTTCCGACTAGCTATCTATTTTACGATTGGTAGTGTATATATGTCCATGCCACTCTCTCACTTTGTCCCAGCTTACCCTTCCCCCTCCCCGTATCCTCAAGTCCATTCGCTAGTAGGTCTGCATCTTTATTCCTGTCTTGCCCCTAGGTTCTTCTGACCAATTATTTTTTCTTCTTTTTTCTTAGATTCCATATATATGTGATAGCATAAGGTATTTGTTTTTCTCTTTCTTACTTCACCCTGTATGACAATCTCTAGGTCCATCCACCTCAGTACAAATAACTCAGTTTCGTTCCTTTTTATGGCTGAGTAATATTCCATTGTATATATGTGCCACATTTTCTTTATCCATTCATCTGTTGATGGACACTTAGATTGCTTCCATGTCCTGGCTATTGTAAATAGAGCTGCAATGAACATTTTGGTACATGACTCTTTTTGAATTAAGGTTTTCTCAGGGTATATGCCCAGTACTGGGATTGCTGGGTTGTATGGTAGTTCAATTTTTAGTTTTTTAAGGAACCTCCATACTGTTCTCCATAGTGGCTGTATCAATTCACATTCCCACCAACAGTGCAAGAGGGTTCCCTTTGCTCCACACCCTCTCCAGCATTTGTTGTTTGTAGATTTTTTGATGATGGCCATTCTGACCAGTGTGAGATGATATCTCATTGTAGTTTTGATTTGCATTTCTCTAATGATTAATGATGTTGAGCATTCTTTCATGTGTTCATTGGCAGTCTGTACATCTTATTTGGAGAAATGTCTATTTAGGTCTTCTGCCTATTTTTGGATTGGGTTGTTTGTTTTTTTGATATTGAGTTGCATGAGTTGCTTGTATGTTTTGGACATTAATCCTTTGTCAGTTGCTTCATTTGCAAATATTTTCTCCCATTTTGAGGGTTGTCTTTTGGTCTTGTTTATGGTTACCTTTGCTGTGCAAAAGCTTTTAAGTTTTATTAGGTCCCATTTGTTTATTTTTGTTTTTATTTCCATTTCTCTAGGAGGTGGGTCAA